>NC_088887.1:127768656-128106339 GCF_037157495.1 Lathamus discolor
CGGCACCGGGCCTGTCCCCAGGCTCCGCCGGTGTCACCGCAGGGACCGGCGTTGCCAGGGCGCTGGCGGCTGCATCATGGTGCCTGGGGACAAGCTCGGCGTCACTGCTGGGCTGCAGCACTGGTACCGAGAGCAGGCACCGGGACCCACGACAAGAAATGAGCAGCACCGGCCACCGGCTGCCCCTGCAGTGGCTCCGGCGGCAACCGCACAGGGACACCAGCGCCGGCACCGTCTGGGGGTGAGCAGGAGCCGAGCGGGTGCTGACGATGGGGCTGGTGAGGTCAGTGACCACCATAGGGTGGCCCCTGATGTCCCTCTGATCACCCCAGCACCCCCGAGCCCCACCACAACTGGACGCTGGACCCCTCCGGTGACTGGTATTACTGGTGGATCACGGTCATGGTGCTGCCCATCCTCTACAACTGCATTGTCCCTGTTTGCAGGTGATGGGGGGGACACGGGGGGTGATGGGGGTCCTGGTGCTGGTGGCGGTGCTGACGGTGCTGGTTGCAGGTTGTGCTTCCCGGAGGTGCAAGACCAGCTGCCAGGGCTATGGCTGGGCCTGGACACCCTCAGTGACGTGTTGTACCTGGGGGACATCGGCGTGAGGCTGCACACGGGTGCGTGACCCACAGGGACCCCCCCTCTGCCCCGCTGCAACCCGCGCAGTGACCCATAGTGCCCCACATCTGCCCCACAGCACCCACATACCCCCACCCCACACCTGCCCTTCACACCACCCTGCACCGCCCCACGCCAGCCCCACGCCGCCACCATACCCCAAAGCCCCACACCCCCGCACTGCCTCCCCCCCACCGCTGCTCTCCCCCCGCAGCCTTCCCCGAGGACGGGCTCCTGGTGCGGGACCGGGCCCGCATCCGCCGCAGGTACCTTTGGTCCCGCTCGTTCTGGTGGGACGCGGCGTCGGCGGCGCCCCTGGAGCTGCTGTGGCGGCGCCCGGCGGCTCGTGCCACGCGGTGCCTGCGGGCGCGGCGCCTGTGCGAGGCCTGGCAGCGCCGCGAGACCCGGGCGGCGCGCCCGGGCGCCCTGCGCGTGGCCGCGCTGCTGCTGGGCACCGTGGCCGCGCTCCACGGCCTCGCCTGCGCCTATTTCGCGCTCTCGGTGCGCCTCGGGCTCGGCTCCGACGCCTGGGTCTGCCCCAGCAGCGCCGGCGTCTGGCGCCGGTACCTGCACAGCTTCTACACGGCCACGCTGCTGCTCGCCACCGTGGGGGACACGCCGGCGCCACGCCGCGTGCCCGAGCTGCTCTTCGCCACCTTCAGCTTCCTCATGGGTGTCCTGGCCTTCGCCACCATCACCGGCAGCATCGGCGCCGTGGTGGGCGCCGCACGCGGAGCCTGGCCCCGCGACGCCGCGGCCATGAGGCGGCTGCTGGGGCCTGGGGAGCTGCGGCGGCGCCTGCAGCGGTGGAGGCCAGAGCCGGCGCTGGCGCTGGAGCAGAACACGCTGCGGGCACTGCCGCGGGCGCTGCATGAAGAGCTGGTGGCCGCCGCGCACCTGCGGGCTCTGAGCCGCGTCGGCGTGTTCCGCGGCTGCGAGCGCGGCGTCCTGCGGCGCCTGGTGCTGCGCCTGCGGGCTCAGGGCTACGGCCCCGGGGAGCCCGTGTGCCGCCGCGGCCACGTGGGCCGGCACATGTTCTTCATCCGCAGCGGGCTCGTGGCCGTGCTGGGCGACGACGGCGCCACCCCCGTGGCTGTGCTGGGCCAGGGCAGGTACTTCGGGGAGCTCAGCCTCATCCACATCCCCGGTGAGCGCCGCGGGGGCGGCCCTGTGGGGCAGTGAGGGTCAGCAGTGGGTCACTGTGGGGCAGCAGTGGGTCACTGTGGGGCAGTGTGGGGCAGCAGTGGGTCACTGTGGGGCAGTGAGGGTCAGCAGTGGGTCACTGTGGGGCAGCTATGGGGCAGCAGTGGGTCACTGTGGGGCAGCTATGGGGCAGCACTGGGTCGCTGTGGGGCAGTGTGGGGCAGCAGTGGGTCACTGTGGGGCAGTGCGGGGCAGCAGTGGGTCACTGTGGGGCAGCTGTGGGGCAGCAGTGGGTCACTGTGGGGCAGCTGTGAGTCACTGTGTGTCAGGTGTGTGTCACTGTGGGACTGCTGTGGGTCAATGTATGGGGCAGCTGTGGGTCACTGTGTGTCATGTAGGTCACTTGGTCACTGTGGGGCGGTGTGCGTCAACGTGTGTCAGCGTGGGTCAGCAGTGGGTCGACGTGTGTCAGTGTGGGTCAGCAGTGGGGCAGTGTGGGGCAGCAGTGGGGCAGTGTGGGGCAGTGTAGGTCACTGTGTGGGCAGTGTGGGGCAGTGTGGGGCAGTGTAGGGCACTGTGTGGGGCAGTGTGGGTCACTGTGTGGGCAGTGTGGGGCAGTGTGGGTCACTGTGTGGGCAGTGTGGGGCAGTGTGGGGCAGTGTAGGGCACTGTGTGGGGCAGTGTGGGTCACTGTGTGGGCAGTGTGGGGCAGTTTGGGTCACTGTGTGGGCAGTGTGGGGCAGTGTGGGGCAGTGTGGGTCACTGTGTGGGCAGTGTGGGGCAGTGTGGGTCACTGTGTGGGCAGTGTGGGGCAGTGTGGGGCAGTGTGGGTCGCTGTGTGGGCAGTGTGGGGCAGTGTGGGGCAGTGTGGGGCAGTGTGGGTCGCTGTGTGGGCAGTGTGGGGCAGTGTGGGGCAGTGTGGGCAGTGTGGGGCAGTGTGGGTCACTGTGTGGGCAGTGTGGGACAGTGTGGGTCACTGTGTGGGCAGTGTGGGGCAGTGTGGGGCAGTGTGGGTCACTGTGTGGGCAGTGTGGGTCAGTGTGGGGCAGTGTGGGTCAGTGTGGGGCAGTGTGGGGCAGTGTGGGGCAGTGTGGGGCAGTGCGGGTCACTGTGTGGGCAGTGTGGGGCAGTGTGGGGCAGTGTGGGGCAGTGTGGGCAGTGTGGGGCAGTGTGGGGCAGTGTGGGTCACTGTGTGGGCAGTGTGGGGCAGTGTGGGGCAGTGTGGGTCACTGTGTGGGCAGTGTGGGGCAGTGTGGGGCAGTGTGGGTCACTGTGTGGGCAGTGTGGGGCAGTGTGGGGCAGTGTTTCGGCATAGGCCAGCAGCAGCTCAGCGCCGCTCCCGCTCCGCAGGGAACCGCTGCGGGACGCGGCGCACGGCGGACATCGTGAGCGTGGGGCACTCGGAGCTGTTCCTGCTCTCCAAGCAGGACTTGCTCCAGGTCCTGGCCGAGTTCCCGGGCGCGCGTGCGGCGCTGGAGGCTGAGGGCCGGCGGCTGCTGCAGCTCACGGGGCGCTTGGACGCCGGGGCTGAGGCCGCGGCGGCCGCGGCCGCGCTGCGAGCGCAGGGGCTGGAGGAGGCCCTGGCGCAGCTGCGGGTGCGAGGGGCAGCGCTGGTGGCGCAGCTGGAGGCCACCGAGGGCCACCTGAGGCTGCGGGTGCAGCGCCTCGAGCAGCGCCTCGTGCAGCGGCTGCGGCAGCCCCGGGACGCAGCGGCCAGCGGGGGACAGTGGGGACAGGCCAAGGGGCAGGGTCCTGGTGCAGCGCCCAGGGCACAGGGTCAGGGTCACCGCAGGGTACGAGGTCCCTCCAAGTCACAGCGTCCCCCCGGGGCACAGGGTACTGCTGGCGCTCAGGGTCAGCCGGGCACACGGGGGCAGCCCAAGGTGCAAGGTCCCAGTGGGGCAGACAGGGCGCAAGGTCCCCGCAAGTCATAGGGTCCCCCCGGGGTCCAGGGTCCCAGTGGGGTGCAGGGTCCCCCCAGGTCATAGCATCCCTCCAAAGCACAGGGTCCCCCCAGACCGTGTCATCCCCCATGTCGCAGCATCCCCCCAAGGTGCAGGGTTCCCCCAGGTCCCACCTTTGCCCCTCCAGCTCTGGGGTCCTGTGGGTGTGACAGGAGCCTGGGGGGACCCAAGAGCTGGAGCCTGGTAATGGCAGGAAAGCAGCAGGATGGGACAGGATCAAGATCAGGATTGGGATGAGGACAGGAGGAGGATCAGGAAGGAAACAGGGATAAGGACAGGGATGGGGACAGGGGTGTAGGATGATGACATGGGTTTGGGACAGGGATGGTGCGATGGGGATAGGAATACTGGATGGGGACTGGGATAGGGATGGCAGTAGGGATAAGGACAGGGAAAGACAGGGATGGGGATAGTGATGAAGGTAGGGATGAGGGTACGGATAGCAATAGGGAGGGATGGGAACAGGGACAGGGGCAAGGACAGGGATAAAGATAGTGACGGGGATAAAAACAGGATAGGGCCAGGGATGGGACCCTCAGGCTAACCCACAGGAGACACCATGGGAGCCACCAGCGGTGGACTCCACAGTGATGGACACACAGGGATGGACGCATGGGACGGGCACACGGTGTCAGACACCACAGGGATGGACACAAGGGATGGACGCAAGGGATGGACGCAAGGGATGAACACAAGGGATGGACACAAGGGATGGACGCAAGGGATGGACACGAGGGATGGACGCAAGGGATGGACACACGGTGTCAGACACCACGGTGACGGCTGCCACCGCCCTGGCCCCGCCCCCGCCTGCCCCGCCCCCGCCGCCGTTCCCGGTCACTCTCCCGGTCGCCCGGAGCCGAGCGGAGCTGCCGCCCGGGGCCGCGGTGATGGGCGCGGGGCGGCTCTGACGGGGCCCCGCCGCTGCCATGGACCCCCCGCGTCTCAACGAGTCTCTGCAGGAGCTGCTCTGCCGCCCCGGCCCCGGCCCCAGCAACGGCTCCGGCACCGGCAACGGCTCCGCCTGCGACCTGCTCCGCAGGGGCCTCCGCGGGCAGCCGGCGCCCCGAGGTGAGACCGGGCGGGACGAGAACGGGCGGGAGGGGACGGGGGGACCCCGCGATGCCGCCGTAAGCGCTGGGAAGCCCCCTCGCCTGCCCCGGGGGGCCCCGGTGTTTCCCTGTGCGTCCCAATGCGTCCCAATGCATCCCAATGCATTCCGCTGTGCCTCCGGTACTTCCCGGTGCATCCCGCCGCTCCTCTCGGGGCTTCCCGGTGCATCCCAATACACCCCGCTATGCCGCCGGTACTTCCCAGTGCGTCCTGCCGTGCCTCCTGATGCATCCCAATGCATCCTGCCTTGCCTCCCGGTGTTTCCCGATTCGCCTTGCAGTGCCTGCCGGGGCTTCCCGGTGCATCCCACCGTACCTCCCAGTGCACTCCAGTGCTTCCCCCCGGTGTATCCCAATGCATCCTGCTGTGCCTCCCCGCTATACTCCCCTGCACCTGCGGTGTCTCCCGGTGCACGCTGGTGCCTCCCGGTGCATGCAGCTGTGCCTGCCGGCACCCCCGGTGTACTCCCTGTCCCCCCCGGTGCCTCCCATCCGCCTGCTCTGTGCCCGCGGTTCCCCCCGCTGCTCACCCCGGTGCAGCCCCAGCTCCGCTGCATCACCCCGGCCCCTGTCCCCAGTCCCATGCACCCCGGTGCACTCCCTGTGTTTCCCGGTGCTTCCCAGTGCATGTTCCCGTGCCTCCTGCTGCACCCCAGTGTGCTCCCTGTGTCTCCTGGTGCCTCCTGGTGCATCCTAATGCATGCTGCCGTGCCTATTGGTGCACTCCAATGCACCCTCCATTGCTTCCCCGTCCCCCGCGGTGCTTTCCAGTGCTTGCTGATGCCTCCTGGTCTTTCCCAGTGCTTCCTGGTGCATACTGCTGTGCCTACCGGTGCACCCCGGTACATTCCCCGTGCCTTCTGGTGCCCCCTGGTGCACCTCAGTGTTCTCCCAGTGCCCCCTGGTGCATTTCCCGTGCACCCCAGTATGCCCCAATGCACTCCCGGTGCCTCCTGTCAGCCCCACGGACGGCGCTGGGTGCCTACGCCGTGCCCTGGCTGACGCTGTGTCCCGGTTGTCCCGGTGACCCCGGCCGGTTGATGCAGTGCCCTGGCTGACACCGTGTCTGGTTACTGTGGTTATGCTGTGTCCCGGTTGTCCCGGTGCCCTGGCTGGTTGATGCGGTGCCTCGGCTGACACCGTGTCTGGTTACTGTGGCTGATGCTGTGTCCTGGTTGTCCCGGTTGTCCCGGTGCCCTGGCTGTGGTGGCACCACCAGAGCTGGACGTGGCACTGCGGGTGCTGCTCTATGGGCTGATCTTCGCACTGAGCGTCGGGGGGAACGCACTGGTGGTGGCCGTGCTGGTGGCCAACCGGCGCCTGCGCACCGTCACCAACTGCTTCCTGCTGTCACTGGCGCTGAGCGACCTGCTCCTGGCGCTGTGCTGCATGCCCTTCAGCCTCCTGCCCGCCATCATGGGCTCCTTCGTCTTCGGGGAGGCCGTCTGCAAGCTCATGGCTTACCTCATGGGTACAGCAGCGCCGGGAGAGTGGGATGGGGTGGGATGGGGTGCGATGAGATGGGGTGGGGATCAAGTGGGATGAGATGAGATGGGAAGGGGTGGGACAGGAAGTGATGGGATGAGAGGGATGGGATGGGATGGGATGGGATGGGATGGGATGGGACGGGATGGGATGGGGATGGGATGGGATGAGAGGGATGGGAGGGATGGGATGGGAAGTGATGGGATGGGATAGCATGCGATGGGACGGGATGGTATGGGGATGGGATGGAATGAGAGGGATGGGATGGGAGGGGATGGGATGGGAAGTGATGGGATGGGAAGTGGTGGGATGGGATGGGAAGTGGTGGGATGAGATGGGATGTGAAGGGATGTAATGGGAAGTGATGGGATGCAATGGGAAGTGATGGAATGAGAGGGATGGGATGGGAAGTGATGGGATGGGATAGCATGGCAGAGGATGGGATGGGATGGAATGGGATGGGATGGGAAGTGGTGGGATAAGAGGGATGGGAAGTGATGGGATGAGAGGGGTGGGATGGGGTGGGATGGGACAAGATGTAAAGGGATAGGATGGGGTGGGATACTGCATCCTGCTTGTTTGACATTTTTACCGATGGTGGAGATGAGGGGATTGAGGGCACCCTTGGTCAATGTGAAGTTGACACCAAGTTGGGTGGGAGCTTTGAGCTGCTGGAGGGGAGGAGGCTCCACAGAGGGGTCTGTATCCGTGGGATGAGGCCAATGGGATGAGGTTCAACAGGCAAAGTGCCTGGTCCTGCACCTGGGCCACAACAGCCCCACGGGATGCTCTAGGTGGGAGGCACAAAAAGGACCTGGGAGTGTTGGTCAGCAGCCAACGAGTGACCCCCCTCGTGCCCAGGGCCAGACGAGGCCACGGGGACACGGTTGGGTGGCGCTGGTTGGAGCGGGTGACGCCGCAGCCGCTCCCCGGGCCGCTGACGCGCTGCCCGTGCGGTGCCGCAGGGGTGTCGGTGTCGGTGTCCACGTTCAGCCTGGTGGCCATCGCGCTGGAGCGCTACAGCGCCATCTGCAAGCCGCTGCAGTCGCGGGCCTGGCAGACGCGGTCGCACGCGTGTCGCGTCATCGCGGGCACGTGGCTGGCGGCGGCGCTGCTCATGGTGCCCTACGCCGTGTACAGCACCACGCGCCCCGCAGCGCGCGGCGTGCGGCCGCTCACCACCCAGTGCACCCACCGCTGGCCCAGCGAGCACGTGCGCCAGGGCTGGTGAGAGCCGGGCGCAGGGATGGGCGCGTGGAGCAGGGGTGGCGACGGGAGCGGGATGAGGTGGGAATGGGATGGGGATGAGGTGGGGTAATTTGGGAATGGGGTGGGATGAGATGTGGTGGGGACAGGATGGGATGGGGGTGAGTTAGGATGAGTTGTGGACGAGATGCGATCAGATAGGGACAGAATGACACGGGATGGAATGAGATGAGGTGGGGATGAGCATGGGGATAGGATGAGGCACGAATGGTGCTGCACTCCCAGGTACATCCTGCTGCTCCTCATCCTGTTCTTCATCCCGGGTGTGGTGATGATGGTGGCCTACGGGCTCATTTCCCGTGAGCTCTACCGGGGCATCCGTTTCGAGCTGGACATCAAGGGGGACGCCGCAGGTGAGGGGCAGCTCACACAGATCCCAGTGGGTCCCCACGGTGCCGTGGCCACGACCGTGTCCCTCCTGCCCCACAGCTCACCATGGCAGCGGCGGGGACGAGGCATCCCCAGCCTGTGACGAGGGTGACGGGTGCTACCTGCAGCTGTCCCGGCCGGGCGCTGCACTGGAGCTGAGGGCGCTGGGCGTGCAGCAGGACCGTGCCCGTGTCAACAGCTCAGAGGCCAAGCTGGTGGCCAAGCGGCGCGTGATCCGCATGCTGGTGGTGATTGTGGCCATGTTCTTCCTGTGCTGGCTGCCCATCTTCTCGGCCAACACGTGGCGCGCGTTCAGCCCGCGCGCAGCTCAGCGGGCGCTCTCGGGGACGCCCATCGCCTTCATCCACCTCCTGTCCTACACCTCGGCCTGCGCCAACCCCCTCATCTACTGCTTTATGAACCGGCGGTTCCGCGCCGCGTTCCTGGCCACATGCTGCTGCCGGCACCGCGCCTGCCCGCGCCGTGCACGCCACGATGAGGCGGCCGCTGCCACCGCCAGCGCCTCACTCTCCAAGTTCAGCTACACCACGGTCAGCAGCATCGGCCCCCCGTGAGCCCTGGCAACACCAGCAGCACCGGCAGCATCCCTATCCACAGCCCCATCCCCATCTCTATCCCCATCCTTGTCCTCATTCTCATCCCCATCGCCTCTCATTCCATCTCACCCCATACCTATCCCTATCCTCATCCTGTCTCATCCCCATTCCCATCCCATTCCATCCCTGCCCCAGGTTGGTGGTTCAGGGTTTGGGGGTTCCAGAGCCCCCAGCCCAGCTCCAGGTCCCCCCACACTGATCCTGGCTCTGGCTGGAATAAACTCACCCTGTGCCGATGCTTCCCACTGCACTCAGCACAGCCAGTACCAGGGACCTGGGGGTGGCGTGGAATGGGGAGCCCGCAGGAGGGGTGGTGGGTCCGTGCCCAGCGTGGGGGATGACTCCGTGTGGGACAGACACTGCACCGGTACCGGGGTGCACCGCGTGTTTCCAGCAATGTGTCCTACCAGAACTCCCTCTCCTCCCGGTGGCTCCTGCCGCACCGTGTCCAGAGGGAGCGGGACTGGACGGACACCTCTCGCACACACATGTGACATACACGTGTCATACATGTTTCACACGCCCACATACATGTACACGTACAGGGAGCAGTAACACCGCCCGCCCGCCAGGGGGTACCATCCCACGCAGCAGCTGCTGGACTAGACTTCCCACAATGCCCCGGGGACCAGCAGCTCCCCCCCGCGCAGAGTCTCCGCCCCCTGTCAGCGGAAGCCCCGCCCCTATCACCGGAGGCCCTCCCCGCGCACCGGCGGCGTCGTCCCTGGGCCATGGCGGCCCCGGCCGCGGTGCTGGCCGCTGGTCGCGGCGCTGGCGCTGGCGCTGTCGTGGCTGTCGCCAGTGTCGGCGGGGCCTCAGGACCCGCTGCTGGCGGTGGCGCCGCGCTGGGGCTGGCGGAACGTCTCGTGCCCCGTCTGCCGGGCGCTGTTCGGGGCGCTGGACGTGGCGCTGCAGGTGGGGAGGAACGGGGATGGGGACGGGACGGGACGGGCCGAGAACGGGGCCGAGAACAGAAACGGGAACCGGGACGGGAACGGGAACGGGACAGGAGGACTGGAACCGGGACACCGGGTCAAGGGCACCGGCACCGGGACAAGGGGACAGTTGTGGGGCCACCGGGGCCGAGACGGGGCCAACAGGGGCGGCACTGGGAGGGGGACACTGGGACCGGGGACACTGGGACCGGGGACACTGGGACCGGGGACACTGGGAGGGGGACACTGGGACCGGGGACACCGGAATGGGGACAGGGACGGGGGCACAAGCTGGGGACGGGGGCGCCGGGTCTGGGGTCAGCGGCAGGGACTGGGACGGGAGCACCGGAAGCGGGACGGGGAGAGGGGCGGGGACAGGGGCGGGACGGGACAGAAATGGGGACAGGGCCGGGGCGGGGGCACCAGGGCGGGGGTAGCGGGGCCGAGACGGGGACGAGGGCGGGGGACGAGGATGGGAACAGGACAGGGACAGAGCGGGGTCCGGGGCGGCAGGGGGTGGGGACGCGGGCAAGGGCGGGGACAGACGGGGCGGGGCTGGAGCGGAGCCGGGACCTCGTGACGGGGCCGGGACGCTGACTTGTGACAGGCACGGGACAGGGACAGAGGGGATGCGGACAGGGGCAGGGAGGGAGCGCCGACAGTGGGGACACTGGTGTAGGGACAGAGACGGGGACGGAGCAGGGACACCAGGACCGGGACAGGGACAGGGGTACTGGGATCGGGACAGGGACAGACAGGATGGGGAAGGGCTGGATCAGGAGTCAGGACAGGGCTGGAGCACATCATGGATTGTGACAGGCACAGGACCGGGACGGGCATGGGAATGGGATGGGGATGAGGACAGGGACAGGGACGGCTCCACACAGAGAGACAGTGCCAGGTCAGGCACAGGCCCCGTCCCCAGAACAGGAACTGGGGACAGAGGGATTGGGGTCCCCCAGCACTGGGATTCCAAAACAAGGGGCTCATGGTGGCCACTGCTGCGTTGGGTGATGGCATCCATTGGGTGGTGACATCCATTGGGTGGTGACATCCCTTGGATGATGACATCCATTGGGTGATGATGACATCCATTGGGTGATGACACGCATTGGGTGATGGCATCCATTGGGTGATGACATCCATTGGGTGATGGCATCCATTGAATGATGACATCCCTTGGATGATGACATCCATTGGGTGATGATGACATCCATTGGGTGATGACACGCATTGGGTGATGGCATCCATTGGGTGGTTAATTCCATTGGGTGGTTACATCCATTGGGTGATGGCATCCATTGGGTGGTTACATCCATTGGGTGATGACATCCCTTGGGTGATGGCATCCATTGAATGATGGCATCCCTTGGGTGATGGCATCCATTGGGTGATGGTATTCCCTGGGTGGTGACATCCCCTGGGTGAGGGCAGTCTGGTGGCAGGTCCCGTGTCCCCGCAGCTGGAGCCCACGGTGTCGCGCGTGGGGCGCTTGGCGTCGCGGCTGTGCCAGGACCTGCGCCTGGCGCGCGCCGAGGTTTGCCGCGAGGCCGTGCAGCTCTTCCAGCGGGACGTGGTGTCTGCCTGGGCGCGCTCGGTGCTGCGGCCGGCCGAGGCCTGCGGGCTGCTGCTGGGGCCCCGCTGCGGCCACTGGGACATCCTGGGCGACTGGAACGTGTCCCTGCCGGACACCCCGAAGCCGCCGGTGCGGCCGCCGGAGCCGCCGGCGCCGGGCGCTCCCAGCGCTCGCATCCTGTTCCTCACGGACCTGCACTGGGACCGGCTCTACGCGCCCGGCAGCGCCGCCGCCTGCCCCGACCCGCTCTGCTGCCGCGGGGCCGCGCGTCCCGGGGCCCCCGGCGCCGGCTTCTGGGGGGAGTACGGGAAGTGCGACCTTCCGCTGCGCACCATCGAGCTGCTGCTGGAGCAGCTCCCCGCCGCCGCGCCGCTGGCCGCCGTGTACTGGACCGGGGACATCCCGGCGCACGACGTGTGGCAGCAGAGCCGGCGGGACCAGCTGCGCGCACTCAGCACCGTCACCGCGGCGCTGCGGCGGCGCCTCGGCTCCGTGCCCGTGTTCCCGGCCGTGGGCAACCACGAGGCGACGCCGGTGAACGCCTTCCCCCCCCCGTACGTCCGGGGCAACCAGTCGGCAGCGTGGCTCTACGATGCCATGGCCCGGGAATGGCAGCAGTGGCTGAGCCCTGACGCGCTCCGAACCCTGCGGTGGGACACGGGATGGGATGGGGTGGGGATGGGGTGGGGATGGGGATGGGGGGGGGGAGATGGGGGCACAGCAGGGGACCTGGGCTGGGGGATTCCAGGCGAGGAGGGATTGGGGGTCATGGGGCTGGGGCAGTTCAGGCTGGGCGTGCAGGGGTGGGTCCTGGGCTGGGGGAGATTGTGGAGTTCAGTGGGGAGGCTCTGGGGTGGGAGGGCGCAGAGTAGCTTCCATGCTGAGGGGGGCAAAGGGGCTCCCAGGCTGACAGGGTTTTGGGGGGCTCAGACTGGGCACAGAGGGGTCTCTGTGGGGCAGGGGGGTCTCTGTGGATCAGGGGGCTCACTGTAGGGCAGGAGGGTCTCTGTGGGGCAGGGGAATCTCTGTGAATCAGGGGTGTCTCTGTGGATCATGGGGGTCACTGTGCAGCAGGGTGGTCCCCGCTCATGCCCCGCTGTCCCCCCAGGGCCGGGGGGTTCTACACGGCCCAGGTCTGGCCGGGGCTGCGCCTGGTGTCCCTCAACATGAACTTCTGCTCCCAGGCCAACTTCTGGCTTCTCATCAACGCCACCGACCCCGCGGGGCAGCTCCAGTGGCTCGTGGGGGTCCTGGCAGCCGCTGAGCGTGCAGGGGACAAGGTGGGGATGGGGATGGGCACTGCGGGGGTCCCTGTGCCCAGTGGATCCCGGCACCCCCCTTCTCCCCTCTCCTTGCTGTAGGTGCACATCATCGGGCACATCCCCCCGGGCCATTGCCTTCGGAGCTGGAGCTGGAACTACTACCGCATCGTCAGCAGGTAGGCACGGGGGCCCTGCCAGGAGGCAGGGGGGCTGTGCCGGGAGGCCAGGCACTGCTGTGGGGTCCCTGCGTGTCACACACGTCTCGGTGCAGGTTTGAGGGCACCATCGCAGGGCAGTTCTTCGGCCACACACACGTGGATGAGTTCGAGATGTTCTACGACGAGGAGACGCTGACCCGGCCCGTGTCCATCGCCTTCATAGCCCCGAGTGTCACCACCTACATCAACCTCAACCCCGGTGGGTGCCGAACCCTCAACACACCCCCATGGTGCCACCGTGTGATCATGGAAGTGCCTTGACATTCACCATGACCCTGACTGTTCTGATGGCCGTTTGCTATCATGATTACCTTGATTATAGCCGTGACCTTGGTCACCACCATTGGCCATAACCATTGCCATTACCTTTGCTATGACCATTACCTTGACAATGTCCATTACCTTGACCATCATGCCCATTGGCCATGACCTTGAGCATGATCATTACCTTGACTGGCCCCACTACATTTGACCCTGACCATGCCAATGCCCATATCTATGCCCACAGGCTACCGCGTGTACGTGGTGGATGGCTCCTACCCCGGCAGCTCCCACGCGGTACTGGACCATGAGACCTTCATCCTGAACCTGACAGAGGCCAATACGCCGGGCGCCGTGCCACGCTGGCAGCGCCTGTACCGCGCGCGCGAGACCTACGGGCTGCCCAGTGCCTTCCCGGCCGACTGGGACAGGCTGCTCCGGCGCTTCCAGGATGACGAGCGGCTCTTCCAGCGCTTCTGGTTCCTGCTGCACAAGGGCCACCCCCCGCGGGCGCCGTGTGGGGCCGGCTGCAAGGCCGCGCTGCTCTGCGCCCTGCGCTCCGGCCGCTCTGACGATCCCGGCCTGTGCCGGCCCCTGCGCCCCACGCTGCCCTTCGCACGCATCCAGCAGCTCTGGCGGCAGCGGCGGCTCTGCTGAGCGGTGGGATGTGGGACACAGGACATGGGGCTCTGCTGAGTGCTGGGACATGGGGTGTGGGGTACAGGCCATGGGATGCAGGACACAGGACATGGGGCTCTGCTGAGCATCAGCATCCAGACATGGGATGCAGGGTGTGGGACGCAAGACACAGGACATGGGGCTCTGCTGAGTGCTGGGACTGGGCATGCGACATGGGACACCCCATTGCCATGTGCCATCAATAAAGGTGTGACAGACTCAACACCTCCTCATCAGCATCCACCTCATCCACATCTTCATCCTTCTCCTTGTCATCATCATCCACCTCATCCTTCTCCTCTGCATCCTACATCCATCCTCAAGTTCATCCTCATTGTCCTCATCCCCACGTGGCCACAGGACCTCCCATCCCCCTCCCAGTGACACCAGTACCAGTACAGTACAGAAGTGACACCAGTACAGGTGCAGGGAAGGATTGTTCCACCTGGCACAGTACGGGATGGAGCAGGATGGGACAGCGCAGACCATAGTGCAGCAGCACAGCACAGCGTGGTGTGGCACAGGGCAGCACAGAGGGTGTGTGGTGCAGCAGCACACCATTGGCGTGGGACAGACTGGCACAGAATGGCACAGCATAGTACAGCATGATGTGGTGTATGTGGCTCAGGGCAGCAGGGTGTGCAGTGGAGCACTGCAGTACTGCACAGCCCCACATGGCACTGACAGGTCTGGTGTGGCATAGATGCGGCAGAGCAGCATGGGGCATTGCGGCAGGGCACAGATGGCACAGCACAGCACCAGGGCACGGCACAGCGCATGTAGCAGCAGTACAGGGCAGGACACACTGAGCAGGACACGCTCTGTGCTGGGACAATCACACGGCACGTCACAGTCATGCACGGTAAATCACGCTCTGACATCGGTGGTGGTGCGCGTGGCACAGCCCGGCACAGCCCCGCACAGCCCGGCACAGCCCGGCACAGCCCGGCACAGCCCAGCACAGCCCGGTACAGCCCCGCACAGCCCGGTGCACACCCGCACAGCCCCGCACAGCCCCGCACAGCCCGGCACAGCCCCGCACAGCCCGGTACAGCCCGGCACAGCTCCGCACAGCCCGGCACAGCCCGGTACAGCTCCGCACAGCCCGGCACAGCCCGGCACAGCCCGGTACAGCCCCGCACAGCCCGACACAGCCCGGCGCAGCCCGGCACAGCCCGGCGCAGCCCCGCACAGCCCGGCGCAGCCCGGTACAGCCCGGCGCAGCCCGGTACAGCCCGATGCAGCCCGGCACAGCCCGGTACAGCCCGGCACAGCCCCGCACAGCCCCGCACAGCCCCGCACAGCCCGGTACAGCCCGGTACAGCCCGGCGCAGCCCGGTACAGCCCGGTGCAGCCCGGTACAGCCCGGCACAGCCCGGTACAGCCCCGCACAGCCCCGCACAGCCCGGTACAGCCCGGCACAGCCCGGTACAGCCCCGCACAGCCCCGCACAGCCCCGCACAGCCCCGCACAGCCCGGTACAGCCCGGCGCAGCCCGGTACAGCCCGGTGCAGCCCGGTACAGCCCGGCACAGCCCGGTACAGCCCCGCACAGCCCCGCACAGCCCGGTACAGCCCGGCACAGCCCGGTACAGCCCCGCACAGCCCCGCACAGCCCCGCACAGCCCGGTACAGCCCGGTACAGCCCCGCAGAGCCCGGCGCAGCCCTGCGCAGCCCGGTACAGCCCGGTACAGCCCTCAGCGCTCACCTTGCCGGGGCTTGCGCGGTGCCTCGCGCTCTGCAGCGAGAGCGGCACCAGGAGCCAGAGCAGCTGGGACTGGGACAGGGACAGGGAACGGGAAAGGGAGAGGGATAGGGACGGGTATGGAGAAAGGGACAGGGGCCCGGACAAGGACAGGGACCAGACCCAACCAGCCAAAGGCCGCTCTGCACCTCAGCCCGTCACTGGGACAGAACCAGGGCTCACCGGAGGGGCCGGGCTGGGCCAGGGCCGCTCAGGGGTGTGGGCACTGCAGCGGGAGTGGGTCCATCCCCCGGAGCTTCAGGTTCTCCATGCGCTGGTCCCATACCCACATCACTGGTGTCACGTTATGACCTCCATCATCTCCATCATCCTCATCATCACCACCATCTTCAGCATCTTCATCATCGCCATCATCTTCATCCACTGCTCCATCCACTGAACCGCTTGTCTTAGTCCACACGTGTGGGGACGCACAGCACAGACCAGCCCAGTGCAGCAGCCCTGTGCAGCCCAGTGCAGCCCTGTGCACCCCAGTACAACCCTTTGCAGCCCAGTGCAGCCCTGTGCATCCCAGTACAACCCTTTGCAGCCCAGTGCAGCCCTGTGCATCCCAGTGCAGCCCTGTGCATCCCAGTGCAGCCCTGTGCAGCCCAGTACAACCCTTTGCAGCCCAGTGCAGCCCTGTGCAGCCCAGTACAGTCCATTGCAGCCCAGTGCAGCCTGGGGGTCCTGATGTGGTCACCCCAGTACAGGGCCCCCACCCCCGGCTTCACCCCAGTGATGCCCAGTGAAGGCGAAGACCCCCCTGCACTGCCCCACACAGACAACCCAAGCCCCACATCCCTCCCGCCATGGGGCTGGCACTGCTGGGGGTACTTCCAGAATACTTTATTTTGTACATAGAGTTTGTCAGCGTGCGGCCGCCCCACAGAGACCCATAGAGACCCACAGAGCCCCATAGAGCCCCACCGAGCCCCACCAAGCCCCATAGAGCCACACCGACCCCATAGAGCCCCACATGGACCCACCAGGCCCCACTCGGCCCCATAGGGCTTCACCAAGCCCCACCAGGACCCACAGAACCCCACCATGGGGCAGCAGGCACGTGCGGTCGCCCCACATCTGGGGCTCAAGCCACAGGGGGCAGCTCCCATGGGGCAACCCATAGCCACCCCTCAGCCCCCCCAGGTTCCCCAGCCGTGGGGCTGTGGCCCTGCCTTGGGGCAGGAGGAGGGCACGACCATGGACCCCAGATAAAGTGCACGTGAAGGCCTGGGCAGCATCTGTGGGGCAGCCCCAGTCCGTGCCATGGGGTGGCCCCAGCCCGTGCCGTGGGGTGGCCCCAGCCTGTGCCGCGGTGCTACTGCAGGTAGCGATAGGCCTTGAAGCAATGGTTGCCCGAGTCAGCCACCACGACGTGGCCATCGGAGGTGAGGGCCAGGCCCTGCGGCCCATACAGAGGATCCGCTGCTGTGTTGATGTAGGACAGGAAGGAGCCCGAGGAGTCAAACACCTGCAGGGACAGGGACAGGCCCCAGTGCCTCCAGTGTCCCCACGGCCCAGGCAAACCCTATCTCCATGGGCACCCCTGCCATGGGGCCCTGGACCGTGTCCCTGCTGCAATGAGCCCACTCTGGGGCCACAAACCCCATCCCTGGATGGGCTGAAGGATGGGATGAGGACAGGGATGAGGCTGGGATGGGGGTGATGGGATGAGGACAGGGATGAGGCTGGGATGGGGGTGATGGGATGAGGATGGGGATGAGGCTGGGATGGGGCTGATGGGATGAGGACAGGGATGAGGCTGGGATGGGGGTGATGGGATGAGGATGGGGATGAGGCTGGGATGGGGCTGATGGGATGAGGACAGGGATGAGGCTGGGATGGGAGTGATGGGATGAGAACAAGGGATGAGGCTGGGATGGGGGTGATAAGCACAGGGATGAGGCTGGGATGGGGCTGATGGGATGAGGACAGGGATGAGGCTGGGATGGGGGTGATGGGATGAGGATGGGGATGAGGCTGAGATGGGGCTGATGAGATGAGGACAGGGATGAGGCTGGGATGGGAGTGACAGGATGGGGACAAGAGATGAAGTTGGTATGGGGGTGATAAGCACAGGGATGAGGTTGGGATGGGGGTGATGGGATGAGGCTGGGATGGGGGTGATGGGATGATGACAGGGATGAGGCTGGGATGGAGGTGATGGATGAGCACAGGGATGCAGGTGAGTACAGGGCCACGGGATCAGTACCTGGATGCGGCTGTTGCCCCAGTCAGCCACGATGATGTTGCCGTTGGCATCCACAGCCACCCCAGTGGGGGCGTTGAACTGGCCATTGCCCTCCCCGTGAGAGCCGAACTTGAACAGGAACTCACCATCTGCACTGTAAACCTGGGGGGGGGGTCACTGCCCGGCACCGGCACCGCACATGGGACACAGGACATGGGATGCGGCACTGGCACCAGCACATGGGACATGGGATGCAGGATGTGCGACACAGGATACGGGACACAGGACACAGCACACGGGACACGGGACATGGCACACAGTGCAGAGAACACATCACACGTGATGTGGCACACAGGACACGGGATGCAGAACATGGCATGTGGCACACGGCATGCAAGATGTGGGACATAGGACACAGGACATGGCACATGGCACACAGGACATGGCACACAGGATATGGCACATGGCATACCGGACGCCACTACTCACCTTCACGGAGTGGTTGTGGAAATCAGTCACCACGATCTCATTCTTGTTGTTGACGGCCACGAAGTGGGGCCCTAGCGGGGACAGGGACAGTGAGTGAGCACCGTGGGCAGCCGGGGGGGACGTAGCAAGACCCAGAGACCCAAGACAGCCCAAACCTGAGCCTGGAACCCAAAACAGAGCAAACTCAGAACCACAAAGAGAACCTAAACCATGAACCCAAATCCCAAATCACAGCCCAGTATCTGACTCTGCCCTGAGACCTGAACCACAACTGGAACCCAGCCCAGAACCACCAAGAGCCTGAGCCCAGAAACTGAATCCAGAGCAGAACTCGAGCTTGGACCCTGAGCCCAGCCACAGCCCCTGCCCTGTGCCCTGGGGCTGCCCAGAGCACACACTGAGGAGCGCATGATGAGGGGCACACAGTGAGGGGCACATGGTGATGAACACACGGTGATGGACACATGGTGATGGACACGTGGTGATGGATGCATGGTGACGGACGCGTGGTGATGGAAGCGTGGTGAGGGACACATGGTGATGGACACGTGGTGATGGACACGTGGTGATGGACACGTGGTGATGGACGCGTGGTGATGGAAGCGTGGTGATGGACACGTGGTGATGGACACGTGGTGATGGACACGTGGTGATGGACGCGTGGTGATGGACGCGTGGTGATGGACGCGTGGTGATGGAAGCGTGGTGATGGACATGCATTGAGGAGCATGCAGTGAGAAGCACAGCATGGCTGTGGCTCGCACCTGCGAACTGCCGTTCGGCTGTGCCGCGGCTGCCAAACTTGGTGACCAGTTTGCCATTGGACTGGAAGATGAAGACACAGCAGGCCTTGTTGTCCACCACGATGATGTGCCCGTTGCGATCCACTGCAACGCCCTTGGGGCCCATCAGCCGCCCGGCACCCAGCTTGGTCTGGGATGGGAACAGGGCCAGGAGTCAGGGTCGGTGCGGAGCCGTGTCCCCACTGCTGCTGCGTCCCCCCCTCACCTCACCTTGAACTTGCCCTCGGGGGAGAAGATGCTGACCCAGCGGTTGTCGTAGTCGGCGATGATGATGTCCCCGTTCATGTCGACAGTGACACCGGTGGGGCGCTGGAGCTGACCGGGGGAGCGGCCCCGCACCCCGAAGCGCAGCCGGAACTGACCCTCGTTGGAAAACACCTTTTGGGGGTCCCCAGGGGGAGGGTTAAGTGGGTCAGAGACACATGGTGGGGCCGGGGCCGTAGCGGGTCTTACCTGCACACACTGGTTATTGCTGTCAGCCACCACGATGCGGCCACTGGAGGAAGTGGAGATGCCCTGGAGGTTGGTGAACTCGCCCTTCTCCCGGCCTCGGCTTCCTGCAGGCGGGGGGAGCCATGGGGGTCAATGGGCATCAGTAGGCGCATAGGGGTTCAAGGAAGGTCAAGGGGAGTCAAGGGGGTTGAGGGGGATCAATGGGGGGCAGTGGGCATCAATAGGTATCAAGAAGGGTCAAGAGGAGTCAATAGAGATCAGGAGAGGTCAATGGGATCAATAGGGTTCAATGGGCATCAACTGAGGTAAAGGGAGGTCAAGGAAGGTTAATGGGAGTCAATGGGGTCATGGGGCTTAATGGGAGGTCTATGGGAGGTCAAGGGTGGTCAGAAGGGGTCAACGGGGCATCAATGGGGGCCAACAGAGATCAAGAGAGGTCAGTGGGTGTCAGTGAGCATCAATGGAAGTCAATAGAGGTCAAGGAGGGTCAATGGGGGGTCAAGGGAGGTCAAGGAGGGTCAGTGGGGGTCAAGGGAGGTCAAGGAGGGTCAGTGGGGGTCAACAGAGATCAAGAGAGGTCAACAGGCATCAATAGGGGCCAACGGGCATCAGTGGGTGTCAGTGGGGGTCAATGGCTATTAATAGCTGTCAATAGTTGTCAATGGGGTCAACAGGAGGTCAATGGGGGTCAATAGGTGTCCAGGGGAGGTCAAAGGCAGTCAGTGGAGGTCAATGTCAGTCCATGCTGTTCAGCGGGTGCCAATGTCAGTCACTGTTGGCCAATGTCAGTCACTGTTGGCCAATGTCAGTCACTGTTGGTCAATGTCAGTCACTGTTGGCCAATGTCAGTCACTGTTGGCCAATGTCAGTCACTGTTGGCCAGTGTCAGTCACTGTTGGCCAGTGTCAGTCACTGTTGGTCAATGTCAGTCACTGTTGGCCAGTGTCAGTCACTGTTGGTCAATGTCAGTCACTGTTGGCCAATGTCAGTCACTGTTGGCCAATGTCAGTCACTGTTGGCCAATGTCAGTCACTGTTGGCCAATGTCGGTCATGGGGCCCCGCTGGCGCTCACCCACACGGAAGATGAGCTCGTCCTCGATGGGGTTCTCCTTCTTCTTGCCGGTGCTGTACATGCTGGAGGGCCTGCGCACAGCCTTCTGCCGGATGTGCCCCCCGCTGCTGGGAGACTTCACACGGCGCTTGACATCGTCGGGCGAGGGCGGCACGTCGGAGGCTTTGACAGCGCGGGCGCGGAAGGGGCTGCCGCGGATGGGCTGCCCATAGAGCAGGATGGAGAGCAGGAAGTCGCCCTCGGCGCGCGGCGTGTACAGCAGCTCGTAGGTGCCGTTCTTGTTGTCCTGCACCTCGGCCTCGGCCGCGGCCCCGTCTGGTGCGGTCACCTGGAAGCGGAGCCGGGCGCTGCCGCTGCGCACCAGCTCGCCATCCTTGTCCTTGGTGGTGACGCTGAGTGAGGCGGGCTGCCCCACCACGGCGTGCCGCAGCCCCTCGCCCGTGGCCACCGTGTGGTGCGCGGTGGCGCTGGTGGTGACCAGCGCGCCCAGGTTGAGGATGGACTTGCGCAGCCCGTCCGTCTCCACCAGGTAGTCGAGCTGCGCGTTCTGCTGCGGGTGCTCGGGGAAGTCGCGCGCCGCCAGGTCCCGCAGCCGCTCGCTCATCTGCTTCTGCACCAGCAGCACCTCGGGGGCCGTGCCGTGGCGCAGCGCCTGCTCCGTGAACGCGCAGCTGCTCAGGATGCTCTCCTGGCCCCGGCGCAGCGCCTCCAGCTGCGCCTGCAGCACCTGTGGGCACCAGCATGTCACTGTGGGGCAGGGGCGTGGGGACACGGGGATATGGGTGCACGTGGGCGTGAAGCATGGGGTTATGGGGATATGGGGACATGGGGATAAGGGACGTGGGGGCTTGGGGATATGGAGGCATGGGGCATGGGGACATGGGGCCACAGCAGTGCAGGGGTATGGTAACATGGGGGCTTGGCAGCACAGGGCCATGCAGCACAGGGGGACAGTCATGCAGAGACATGGTGTGGCAGCACAGCAACGCGCGGGCACGTGGCACAGGGGCTTGGTGGCATGGGAACACGCAGCACGACAGCACGGCAGTGCCGGGGCGCAGGGGCACAGGGGCTTGGCACCACACGGGCTTGGCACCACACGGGCTTGGCACCACGCGGGCTTGGCACCACGTGGGCTTGGCACCATGCGGGCTTGGCACCACGCAGGCTTGGCGGTGTGGGGGCGCCGCGGCACGGCCACAGGCAGCACCCCAATGCGGCTCCCCCCATGCAGCTCCTCCGTGCCCCCCGCACCCGGTGCTTGGCGCCGCACGCCGCCTCCAGGTCGCGCAGGAGCAGCCCCCGCCGCTGCCGCAGCGCCGCCTCCAGCTCCTCGAAGGTGCCGCCGATCTCGGCCGCGGCCTCGTCCCGGCGCTGCAGCAGCTGTTGGCTGATGTCCGACACCAGCGCCGCGGCCGCCGCCAGCTGCGGGAGCCTGCGGGGACGGCGTGAGCCGGGGGGGACAAACCCAGCGGGACCCCAACCCCAGCGGGACCCCAACCCCAGCGGGACCCCAAGACCCCCCCAGGCGCCCCAAACCTCCAAACCCACCAGCACCTCCAGGCTCCCCAAGGAACCGAACCGGATCTCCCGGACCCCACAAACCCACCGGATCCCGGACCCCTCAAACCCGCCAGGACCCCAAACCCACCGGCACTCACAACCCCCGGACCCCTAAACCCACCGGGACCCCAAGCACACCAGCACCCACCGGCACCCCTAAGCCTCCGGACCTCCTGACCCCCGAACCCACCGGCACCCCAAGATCCCCCGTACCCCACGGCCCGAGGTGTCCCCGGCCCCCCCCGGCCCCGGCCGTGCCTGCTGCGGACGGCATCGAGCTGTCTCTGCAGCGCCGCCTTGTGGTGCTCCACGGCGTCGCGCAGGGGCGCGGTGCCGTGCTCCCGGTGCTCGCCCTCGGTGCACTCGCGGCACACCGCGGTCTCGCAGGGCTCGCAATAGAACTCCATCACCTGCGGGAGGGGGAACGGGCGCTGACCCCATGAACCCCCCCCATCCCCACAGCCCCCCTGAGCCCGCTCGGATCCCTGCAGGCCCCAGACCCCTACAGCAGCCCCTGGACCCCTTCAGCACCCACAGCCCCCGCAGACACCCCCCACTGATCCCCTACAGCCCCCATGAGCCCCCCAAAACCCTCCAGCACCCCCATAACCCCTCATCCACCCCCCCCAGTCCCTGCAGCCCCCCCAGCCTCTAAGGCCCCTTCTCCCCTCCTGGACCCCCAAAGCCACCCCTTGAGCACCTACAGGCCCCCAGACTCCTCCAGTTGCCCCTGGACCCCCCAAATCCTTGAAGCCTCCCCCGTCCCACAGTGCCCTCCCAGTGCCCCCCGGTGCGACCTCTCCGTGGTGGTTGGGGCAGCAGAGCGGCGGCGCGGGGCCAGTGCCCAGGGGCCCGGAGCCGGGGGCAGGGCCCGGCGCGGCGCTGTCGGGGTCCCGCTGCAGCACCTCCATCAGGTTGGTGATGAAGAAGTTGTTCTGCAGCGCGGGCACCCCTCGCTCCGGCAGGATCGAGGTCTGGCGGCACACGGGGCACGAGAGGGACAGGCTCTGAGCAGGGATGTAGTTCTGCAGGCACCTGCATGGACAGACAGGGATGTAGTTCTGTAAGCACCTGCATGGACAGACAGACAGACACACAGGGATGCAGTTCTGCAGGCACCTGCATGGACAGACAGACACACAGGGATGTAGTTCTGTAAGCACCTGCATGGACAGACAGACAGACACACAGGGATGTAGTTCTGCAGGCACCTGCATGGACAGACAGACAGACACACAGGGATGTAGTTCTGTAAGCACCTGCATGGACAGACAGACAGACACAAAGGGATGCAGTTCTGCAGGCACCTGCATGGACAGACAGACAGACACACAGGGATGTAGTTCTGCAGGCACCTGCATGGACAGACAGACACACAGGGATGTAGTTCTGCAGGCAGACAGACAGACGGGATCAGGGCCATGTGGCAGGAGCAGAGGGATGGGGCTGAAGGGACAGGTGAACATCAGGATGGACAGATGGACAGGAGGATGCAGCTCTGCGATGGGGATGGACAGACAGATGGGGGTCAGGATCCACAGAGATGGATGGATGGGCAGGGGTCAGGGCACACAGGGACAGACAGACAGAAGGGATGGGGTGCTCGAGGCAGCAGCAGGGGATGGGCTGGCAGCGGGATGGACAGATGGACAGGAGGGATCCCATTGCGTGTGGAGCAGGAGCAGAGGGATGGAGCCAGAGGTACAGACGGAAGGACGGACAGACAGGAGGGATGCAGCTCTGCAGGCACCTGCGAGGGACAGACGGACGGACAGCAGGGATAAGGGTGTGCGGAACAGCAACAGGGGAATGGGGGGATGGATGGATGGATGGATGGATGGATGGATGGATGGATGGATGGATGGATGGATGATGGAGGGATTGATAGACGGATGGATGGATGGATGGATGGACGGACGGAGGGATGGATGGATGGATGGATGGATGGATGGATGATGGAGGGATTGATAGACGGATGGATGGATGGATGGATGGACGGATGGAGGGATGAATGGAGGGAGGGAGGGAAGGAAGGATGGATGGTTGGATGGATGGAGGGATGGACAGAGGGAGGGAGGGAGAGAAGGAGGGAGGGAGAGAGGGAGGGAGGATGGAGGAAGGGAGGGAGGGATAGATGGGTGGATGGATGGATGGATGGATGGAGGATGGAGGGAGGGAGAGAGGGATGAATGGAGGGAGGAATGAATGGAGGGAGGAATGGATAGATGGATTGGATGGATGGAGGGATGGATGGATGGAGGGATGGAGGGATGGATGGATGGAGGGAGGGATGGATGGAGGGAGGGAGGGATGGATAGATGGATTGGATGGATGGAGGGATGGATGGATGGAGGGAGGGAGGGATGGATGGATGGATGGAGGGATGGATGGATGGAGGGAGGGATGGATGGAGGGAGGGATGGATGGAGGGAGGGAGAGATGAATGGATGGAGAGATGGAGGGATGGATGGATGGATGGATTGGATGGATGGAGGGATGGAGGGAGAGATGGAGGGAGGAAGGGATGGAGGGAGGAAGGGATGGATAATGGATGGATAATACATGGATAAGGGAAGGATAATGGATGATGGAGGGATGGCCAGGGCAGGAGCAGAGGGGTGGACAGTGGTACAGGGGGGATGCAGCTCTGCAGGCAGCTGGGCAGGCATAGAGAGATGGATGGACAGATGGGGGTCAGGGCTGTGGGGGCAGTGGGCCCCGGGGCGATGCTGTGGCACACTGGGGTGCAGATAGACAGTGGGACAGGGGGCAGGGGCAGGGGGACAGGAGGGGAGGGCTAAGGGGGCCGGGCTGGGCTTGGGGGTTTTGGGGTGTCTGAGTGTCTCTGGGTCATTGCACTGAGCCTGCAAGAGGGACAGGACCCCCAATGCCCCCAGCACTGGGGGGCTGTCGCAGGGCTCAGGGGGTTCTGGGGCAGGCCCCATGTGAGCGAGGCCCCACATTAGTGAGGCACAGGGGGGCTCAGACCTGCCTCTCACTGCGGGGGGTCTGGGGGTGCAGTGCAGTGTGTGCAGTGAGGGTCCAGTGCCTGGAGGGGCTGCAAGAAACCTGGAGAGGGGCTTGGGACAAGGGCCTGCAGGGCCAGGCCAAGGGGAATGGCTTGAACCTGCCCGAGGGGAGACTGAGCTGAGCTCTTAGGCAGAAGCTCTTCCCTGTGAGGGTGCTGAGGCGCTGGCACAGGGTGCCCAGAGAAGCTGTGGCTGCCCCATCCCTGGCAGTGCTCAAGGCCAGGTTGGACACAGGGGCTTGGAGCAAGCTGCTCCAGTGGAAGGGGTCCCTGCCCGGGGCAGGGGTTGGGAATGGAGGGGCTTTAAGGACCCTTCCAACACAAACCAGGCTGGGATTCTGGGATTCCATGCAGTGCAGTGGGGCACAGTGGGTGCAGTGGGTACAGTGCAGTGGGTACAGTGAAGTGGGGTGCAGGGGGTGCAGTGCAGTGTGGCACAGCAGCCCCAGCTCATTTCCTGCAGGAGGGACAGGCAGAGAACACTGCGGGGATGCGATGCAGTGCCGTGTGGATGCAGCGAGGTGCAGTGGGTCACAGCAGGGTTGCAGTGCAGGTGCAGTGGTATTCAGTGGGGGTGCAGTGGGTGACAGAGGGGTGCAGTGCAGGTGCAGTGCAGGTGCAATGTGGGGCCCGGGGGCTGCAGGAGCCCAGCTCCCCCCTGCAGGAGCTGGGGGGGGCACAGCAGGGCCAGGAGCAGCAGAAAGCATGGGCGGGGGGATGCAGCAGGTGCAGCGCAGCCCAGGGGAAGCAGGGGGGAGCAGAGGGTCACAGTGGGGTGCAGTGGGGCTGTAGGGGGGTTGCCGTGGGGCACAGTGGGGCGCGGGGGGGCTCACCTCTCACAGAAGGTGTGCAGGCAGGGCAGCACCTTGGGGTTGCGGTACCGGTCCAGGCAGATGCTGCACACCAGGAACTGTTGGTCGATTTGCCGCACCACGGGGCTGGCGCCGGCCTCGCGTGTGGCCATGGCGGCGGCGGCGGCCCCACGGCGGCCCCACGGCGTCAGCCTGCAGGGACGGGCAGTGGGCACCCCACAACACCCCACAGCCCCCAGCCCCACGTTGGTGCCCACTCACCCCCTGGCCCACATGCTCTGGGGGGGCTCCCCCTTAGCCCCACCATGCCCACAGCCCCAGAGCCAGCCCCACACCAGCCTAGGACAGCCCCACATGTCCCCATGACCCCTAGCTCTGCCCTGCACAATGCATTGGGGTGAGCAGCACCCTTATCCCTGCCTGCCCCATGGCACCTGCTACAGGCCCCACAGCACCCACCCCGCAGCCCCATGGACCCACTACCTCACCCATGGCACCCACTCCCTTGTCCTACAGCACCCACCCCCTTGCCTACCATACGGCATCCCCTGTCTGCCCCACGGCGTACACCCCCCTGCCCCATGGCACCCGCCCCCTTCTCCTACAGCACCCGCTGCCTGCCCCACAGCATCCCCTGCCTGCCCCACAGCACCCACCCCTTTACCGTACAGCCCCACTGCCTGCCCCATGGCACACATCCTACCCTATAGCACCCTACCCCTCCCCTGCCAGACCCACACCCCCCACCCCTACACGCACACACTCAGCCCCACACCAGCCCCACTGCGGCCGCTCCGCGATTCAGGCCCGGACCCAGCCCCGCCCCGGCCGCCATTATGGGACCGGCTCTGAGGTGCTGGGGGGGGGACACACACAGACACACACACAGCGCCCCACATCTCCCCATAGCGACCCACAGCCCGTGCCCATAGCCGGCCCCACAGCGGACACTCACCCCACACGCAGCCCCCAGCGCGCTGCGGCCCCCGGCGCATCCCGAGCGCGGCAGGGATGGGCAGGGGAGGCCGGGACGTACCATGGAGGAGCTGGAGGGGGAACACTCGCTTTCCCCCCTCACTTACTACACGGGATCTCCCCCCTCCGGTGACCCACAACTTGGGGGAGAGACGCGTCGCAAGCGACGCGTCTCTCCCCCAAGTTGTGGGTCACCGGAGGGGGGAGATCCCTTGGAAAGTGTGGAGCGAGAAGCGCACCCCCCCCCTTTGCACGCAAATGGTCGCGCCCAGTGCCTCCGCAGCCCCACCGCATCCCGCGGTACCCGCCCGTCGCCACGGCAACAGCATCCCCCAAAAGATGGGATGCGGGAAGAGGGATGGAGACGGGATGGGAGCGATGGGGAGGGGAAGGGATGGTGGGGGGTGAACGCAGGAGGAGAAGGGGAAGTGTGGTGGAACATAGGGTCATGGCTGCAAGGGGGGGACATAGTAGCCATAGGAGGACATGGTGGAGCCACTGCAGTCCCAACGTGTGACCCCCACATTGTGTGACCCCCCCAGTGTGTGATCCCACACATCCAGCCATGAGCAGCAGATGTGGGGCGCAGGACTCCTGGAATCCTGAATCCGGGTGCGAGGGGCCTCAGGGCCCATCTGCTCCAGCCTTTCCAGGCCAGCACATCCCAGCCCCATCCAGCCCATCCATAGTACCCAACGCTGTGGAGTCACCCCTGCCCTGGGGACATCGTTCCAATGGGGGCTCGCTCTCACTGCGTCCGACCGCAATCCCCCCCGAGTCACCTCTGCCATCACCTCCGGGGACTCCTTGTAGAGGGAGTCTCCACCTTTCCTGCAGCCACCTTCAACCGCAGGCACCCGGGACCAGGTCCCCCTGAGCCTCCCCCTCTCCGTGCTGACAGCTCCGGCCCTCCCGGCCCTTCCTCACACGCTGCCATCCTGGGGTCATCCGGGCATTCCTGGGTGCGAGACCTTCCCCTTGTCCCCATCGGATCCATCAGATCCCATTTTCCTGCTCTACCAGGTCACCCCTCTCCCCTTTCCGAGTGCAGCCCCTCAGGTTGTTGCCACCCCCAGACTCCTTCAGTTTCATTCTCTCCTTCGAATGTCACGTGCTTGATCCCAGCATCCAGATGATGCTCATGGAGCAGGGCCGGAGCAGGGCCAGAGCAGGGCAATGGAGCTGGTGCAGGGCCTGGAGCCCAAGTGTGATGGGGAACGGCTGAGGGACCTGGGGGGTTCAGATGGAGAAGAGAAGGCTCAGGGGGGACCTGATGGCTCCCTACAAGTGCCTGCCAGGAGGATGGAGCCAGGAGGGGCTGGGCTCTGCTCCCAAGGAACAAGGGATGGGACAAGAGGAACCGGCCTCAAGCTGCCCCAGGGCAGGTTTAGATGGAGCTGAGGAACAATTCCTGCCCCAGAGGGTGCTCAGGCATTGGAACAGGCTGCCCAGGGCAGGGCTGCGGGCACCGGCCCTGCAAGGGTTCACAGCCCGTGGAGACGAGGCCTCAGTGCCATGGGGCAGGGGTGGCCTTGGCAGCGCTGGGGAATGGTTGGACCGGATGGTCCTGAAGCTCTTTCCCACCTGCTGGTTCTATGGCTCCACATGGAATTAGTGGGGAACCTCCCAGTGCCCCGAGAGGAATGATGGCTCCTACACACACCAATGGTCCATGAACCAGCACCTGATGGAAAACTGCCCACTAGCACCAGTAGCACCAGGAGCAGCAGGGACATCAGTAGCACCAGCAGCTTCTCTTCAAATCATAGATCAGGGAATGGTCTGGGTTGGAAAGCAGCTTAAAGCTCCTCCAGCTCCAACCCCCTGCCAGGGACCCCTTCCACTGGAGCAGCTTGCTCCAAGCCCCTGTGTCCAACCTGGCCTTGAGCACTGCCAGGGATGGGGCAGCCACAGCTTCTCTGGGCACCCTGTGCCAGCGCCTCAGCACCCTCCCAGGGAAGAGCTTCTGCCTTATCTCCAACCTGAACTGCCCCTGTTCCAGTTTGAACCCATCACCCCTTGTCCTGTCACTACAGTCCCTGACGAAGAGTCCCTCCCCAGCATCCCTATAGGCCCCCTTCAGGTACTGGAAGGCTGCTCTGAGGTCTCCACGCAGCTTCTCTTCTCCAGGCTGAACAGCCCCAACTTCCTCAGCCTGTCTTCATACGGGAGCTGCTCCAGCCCCTGCTCATCCTCGTGGCCTCCTCAGGACTTGTTCCAGCAGTTCCATGTCCTTTTTATGTTGAGGACACCAGAACTGCACACAATGCTCCAGGTGAGGTCTCACCAGAGCAGAGCAGAGGGGCAGGATCACCTCCTTCGCCCTGCTGGTCACGCTCCTTTTGATGCAGCCCAGGATACGGTTGGTTTCTGGGCTGCGAGCGCACACTGCAGCCGGCTCATGTTCATTTTCTCATCGACCAGCACCCCCAAGTCCTTCTCTGCAGGGCCGCTCTGAATCTCTTCTCTGCCCAACCTGTAGCTGTGCCTGGGATTGCTCCGACCCAGGTGTAGGACCCTGCACTTGGCATGGTTGAACTTCACAAGGCTGGCATCTGCCCAGCTCACAAGCGTGTCGAGGTCCCTCTGGATCCCTTCCCTTCCCTCCAATGTATCAACCGCATCACTCAGCTTGGTGTCATCGGCAAAGATATTCAATGAGTTCAGGTCCAACACGGATCCCTGAGGGACACCGCTTCCCTTCCCCTCCCCTCCCGGTGCACGCGGGGCTCCTGCAGCCCCTCCACCCCAGCACTGGTGGCTGTACCCCGAGGCAGCGCTGGCTCCAGGACCCGCAGTACAGGGACTGCTCCTGCAGCACCCCCAGCAGAGCCCCCTCGGGGCTGCACTGGGACAGAGCCGGGCAGCGCCCGGGCCAGGCCAGGCCAGGCTGGTCAGCAGCTGCAGCGCCCATGACGCTGGGGGGGCTGCACCCAGAGACCGTCCCCTGCCCCCGGCTCCCCACGGGCTCTTCCTGTGCTGGGGCTGGAGCAGGGCTGGGAAGCAGGGCCAGGAAGCAGCAGTGGGGCTGGGAAGTAGTGCCAGGAAGTGGGGCAGGAAACAGCAGTGGGGCTGGGAAGCAACAGCAGGGCCCTGTCGGCACATTGACAGCAGGACATTAGGGGTGAGACAGTTTATTAGCACGAGGAATTCTCCTGAGAATCCAAGGCCCGGGGCTGGAGACAGAGCCCAGCGTGGAGCCACCGGCACCAAGTCTGGGTGGGAATCCCCCACTGGAGGCACCGGCGCTGCCGTCCCCTTGCCGCTGCCGCCGGACAGGCCTGGCAGCTGCTGAGAGATTCCTGATCCCGATGGAGGCTCCTGATAATGACGGAGGTTCCCGATCCTGACGGAGGCTGCGGCTCCGCATGGCCAGGTCCGGAGCACCATGAGCTCCTGCTCCGTGCGGGCAGGCTCAGCCCAGTGCCAGGCCCGGATCCATCCCGGTGCCGGATCCATCCTGGGGCCACCCACCTGCTACGTGCCCGTTCTGGGAGCCGCTGGGGGGTCGGGGGGGGCTGCAGGAAGTGCCGGGTCTTGGGATGCTGCATCGGCCGCGCGGCGCTGCAGGATGCCCGGCATCAGCGCCACGTAGGAGCGCATGAGGCGGTGGTTGGAGTGCACCAGCTTGGAGGCACAGCTGTCGAGGCAGGATTCCTGCAGGATGGCGACCCGGGATCAGCAGGTTGAGGAACAAGAGGGGAACAAGAACCAGGGGATCCAGGAATCAAGGACCAAGGGACCAGGCCCAGGGGACCATGGGAATGAGGATCAGGGGATGAAGGACCAGGGGGTCAGGGACCTGGACCAGAGGATGAACACGGAGGGAATGACGGAGCAGGGGAACACGGAGCAGGACCAGGGGCTCGAGGACCGGGGAAAGGAATCAGGGCATGGGGAATGAGGGGATCCGGGACGAAGGACCGGGAGCCGGGTCCGGGCCGCACCTCGCGCCCGGTGAGCAGCCGGTAGTTGAGGTTACAGACACAGTGCCGGAAGCAGAGCTCGGTCATGCGGTTGTACACGAGCAGGAAGTCCCGCAGCTGCAACACACCGGCCCCGGCACATCACCCCCGCGGCCCCGCGCCACCGGCACCGGGACATCCCCGCTGCGGCCGCGGCCCCGCATCACCCCCAGCCCAGCGCGGCCCCGCGCCCCCCTCACGCTGCGCAGCTGCTGCCGCTGCTCCTCCGCCACCGCTTCCATGGCCCCTCCGAGCCCCGCTTCCGCCCGGCGTCACCTCCGGCCCGGCTCCCGGCGGCCTCCGCCGCCCGTGACGCAACGTCCGGCGTGTCCCGGCGAGCGGAGCGGCGGCGGCCGCGGCCGAGGAGGTGCGGGGGAGCCGGGAACGGGCGCACGAGGGGGCTCCGGCACCCGCAGCCCGGGGCAGCAGCGGTGCCTGCGCGGGGGGTGGCCGGGCCCCGCTTCCATCCGGGGCAGGAACGGGCCGGTGGGGATGCGGCCTGAGCAGGGCGGTGCGGCGGGGCCGGGAGCGGGGCGCGCCTGCAGCGCAGAGCGATGGGGCCGGGAGCGGGGGGCACCGGCGGCCGCCTCGGAGCGACGGGGCCGCCCCGCGGGGTCCCTGGGCCGTGCCCCCGGCCCAGCGGGTACCGGAGCGGGCGGGGCGGCCCTGCGGGAGCTCTGGAATGCGGCCGGACCGGTCCGGGCACTGCGCGGCCCCGCTGCCCCCACGGGGCCCGGCTGCGGACGTGGCTCTGGGCTTAGATCCGCCGGGCCCGGCGCCAGCCCTGACCCGGGACAGCTCCATCGCCGGCGGCAGCGCAGGGCGGGGGGAGCCCGGACTGGGAGCGCTGCGGGAGGGGCGGCTCCGGAGGCTGCAGCCGGGACCCCGAGTCCTGGAGGTGCTGGAGCGAGGCCAGAGGGGGCCACGGAGCTGCTGCGAGGGCTGGAGCGGCTCTGCTCTGGAGCCAGGCTGAGAGAGCTGGGCTGGGGCAGCCTGGACAAGAGAAGGCTCCTGAAGGGGAGACCTGAGAGCAGCTCCAGTGCCTGAAGGGGCTGCAGGGAACCTGGAGAGGGGCTTGGGACAAGGGCCTGTAGGGCCAGGCCAAGGGGAATGGCTTGAACCTGCCCGAGGGGAGACTGAGCTGAGCTCTTAGGCAGAAGCTCTTCCCTGGGAGGGTGCTGAGGCGCTGGCACAGGGTGCCCAGAGAAGCTGTGGCTGCCCCATCCCTGGCAGTGCTCAAGGCCAGGTTGGACACAGGGGCTTGGAGCAAGCTGCTCCAGTGGAAGGGGTCCCTGCCCGGGGCAGGGGGTTGGAGCTGGAGGAGCTTTAAGGTCCCTTCAACTCAAACCAGGCTGTGGCTCTATCCCAAGGGACTGCAGTGCTGGGCAGTGGCTGCGGAAGCCCCTGTGGGGACTCCTTGGTGCACCAGGAGCTGCCCTGGTGGGCACCATGGGGAGGTTGTTTCCATCTGGACCTGCTCCCACTCTCCATCCCCATGTCCCTACAGGCCCTGAGGATGTCAGACGGGATCATGAGCAAAGCGGCCACCATGGAGATCCCCATCAGCAGCAACGGGGACACGGGCAGCCTGCCTGAGGACGACGGCCTGGAGCAGGTTCAGGGCTGGGATGTGCTGGGGCGTGCTGGGATTGCTGGATCCCTGGTGTGTTCCGTGCTCTCCCTCACCTCCTGCCTTTGCTCCAGGACCTGCAGCAGGTGATGGTGTCAGGGCCCAACCTCAACGAGACCAGCATCGTGTCGGGTGGCTACGGGGGCACAGCTGAGGGCATCATCCCTACCAGCACCATGAAAGGTACCGGGGGGCTGGGGCTGCTGCCAGGGAGGGTGGGAAGGAGAGGTCCCATCACAGGAAGATGGGCTCAGCAGCGTGTTCCACCACGTGGTTCTGCCTCCGTACAACCTCTCCATCCCAGGATGGTGGCTCCTGCTCCTTCCTCCCTGCCGGGTCTTTGTTCTGCTGCCAGCCAGGAGCACCCTGGTGCTGCAGCTGGTGGTGCTGTAGCTGGGTCCTCAGCTCCTTCCTTCAGTGCTGTGGAAGGCTTGGGTGTATCCTCTCCATCCCTGGGTGGATGAGGAGATCTGGAGCTGCACTGGTGCCTGTGGTGGTACCAGAGAACCGTGACTGCTTTCTCCATGGCTCTGAGCCTGGTGCTCTCCACTCTCCACTTGTTCCCTCTTCTCTTTGCTCAGGATGGGTTGTGGGTGCTCTGCAGCCAGGTTGTGGGTGTCCTGACTGCAGGACGCAGAGGCAGGAAGTTCAGGTTAAATGTAAGGCAGAAGCTCTTCCCTGTGAGGGTGCTGAGGCGCTGGCACAGGGTGCCCAGAGGAGCTGTGGCTGCCCCATCCCTGGCAGTGCTCAAGGCCAGGTTGGACACAGGGGCTTGGAGCAAGCTGCTCCAGTGGAAGGGGTCCCTGCCTGTGGCAGGGGTTGGAGCTGGAGGAGCTTTATGGTCTCTTCCAACCCAAACCAGGCTGGGATGTGATGAGATGTGCAGGCAGATGTGCCACAGCCGTGATGCTCTGTGCACCCTACACCCTAGGTGCAGTGCCAGGTGCTGCTGTGGCTCAGTGAGTCTGTGGTGCTGCCAGGCTGTGCCATGGTCCCTGTGTGCCTGGTCACCATCCCCATGGTCACTGTCCCCGTGTCACCATGTGTCCTGGTCACTGTCCCTGTGTCTCCATCACTCCCGGCCCAGCCGGTGCTCGGCTCTCAGGGTGCAGTGACACTGCCCGGCACTGTGCAGCCTGCAGCCATGTCCGAGTTCACGTCACACTCATTGCTGCTGTTGCTCTCCCTGCTGCCACCCTGTCCCCATCCCTGACCACCCCCTGTCCCTGTCCCTGCTCTGTGCCCATCCCTGCCCTGTCCCCCTCCCTGCCCATCCCGTACCTACACCGTGCTGTGCTCCCGCCTGCTGGCCACTCCGTTCCAGGCTGTCTTGTCCAGCCTCACGCAGCCCGAGGAGCATCCAGCGTGTGCCCCAGCGCGGCCGCTGCCCGCAGGATGGCCGACCCCGACCGGGCTGCAGGTACCATGGCCGGGCCCTGCCGGGCAGTCCTGGGTGATGGTGCTGCTGTGGCTCTGGGTCCTGGTGCCGGGGCTGAGGCTGCTGCTGTGGGGCCGAGGTGGGACCTGGGCAGGGAGGAGCCCATATGTGGCCTCCCTGTGCTGCCCCAGGGAGGATGAGGATGGGCAGGATCATGCTTGGGGCAGGACCGGGACCCGGGGGGCTGGAGCAGAGGCTGTGCCTTGCGTGAAACCTTGTGACAGGGCTCAAAGGAGCAGGTCCTGTGCTCGGTCGCTCTGGGAGCAGGGCTGGAGCGGGCAGGGGGTTGCTGTTGCCCCATGAGGGCTCTGTGGTTCTGGAGACCCAGTGCATGCGGAGCTGTCTCTGTCACAGGCTCAGGGCTGCACCAGGCGCATCCCAGCCCCGCGGGTGGAGGGGAGGAGATCGTGCGCGGCATCGCTGTGGAGAAGTTTGACATTGTCAAGAAGTGGGGGATCAACACGTACAAGGTGAGGGCTCCGGAAAGACATGGCCAGGGTAGGCTGGGATGTAGCCAAGGGGATGAGGCTCAACAGGCAAAGGGCTGGTCCTGCACTTTGGACCACAGCCACCCCATGCAATGCTCCAGGAGTGGGAAAGAGTGGCTGGAAACTGCTCATGGGAAAGGACCTAGGGGTGCTGAGTGACAGAGATGAACATGAGCAGCTTGTGCCCGGGCAGCCGGGAAGCCCCCAGCATCCTGGCCTCGATCAGCACCAGTGCGGCAGCAGGGCCAGGGCAGGGATTGTGCCCCTGCACTGGGCACTGGTGAGGCTGCACCTCGGATCCTGTGCTCAGCTCTGGGCCCCTCACTGCAAGAGAGACCTTGAGGGGCTGGAGTGGGGCCAGAGAAGGGAATGGAGCTGGAGCAGGGCCTGGAGCCCAAGTGTGATGGGGAACGGCTGAGGGACCTGGGGGGTTCAGATGGAGAAGAGAAGGCTCAGGGGGGACCTGATGGCTCCCTACAAGTGCCTGACAGGAGGATGGAGCCAGGAGGGGCTGGGCTCTGCTCCCAAGGAACAAGGGATGGGACAAGAGGAACCGGCCTCAAGCTGCCCCAGGGCAGGTTTAGATGGAGCTGAGGAACAATTCCTGCCCCAGAGGGTGCTCAGGCATTGGAACAGGCTGCCCAGGGCAGGGCTGCAGGCACCGGCCCTGCAAGGGTTCACACCCTGTGGAGATGAGGCCTCAGTGCCATGGGGCAGGGGTGGCCTGGGCAGTGCTGGGAGCGGTTGCACTGGATGATGTTGAAGCCCTTTCCCAGCCTGGTTGGTTCTGTGCCTCTCTGGGTGCAGGGGGGTGCATTGGGCCTGCCCCGCACCGCTTCCCCCCGTCCAACCTTACTCCTCCCGCAGTGCACGAAGCAGCTCATCTCGGAGCGGTTTGGCCGCGGCTCCCGCACAGTGGACCTGGAGCTGGAGACGCAGATCGAGCTGCTGCGGGAGACCAAGCGCAAGTACGAGAGTGTCCTGCAGCTGGCGCGGGCCCTCACCTCACACTTCTACAGCCTGGTGCAGACGCAGCACGCGCTGGGGGACGCCTTTGCTGACCTCAGCCAGAAGTCACCAGAGCTCCAGGTACCTGACAGAGCTGAGCCACGTTCACTGCGCTGCATCCCCTGCGCTGCATCCCCTGCGCTGCATCCCCTGTGCTGCATCCCCTGTGCCGCCACCATCCCCCTGTGCTGAGTCCCCTGTGCTGCATCCCCCGAGCCGCATCCCCCTGCACCACATCTCCTGTGCTGTCCACTGCGCTGCAGGTCCCCATGAACTGTGGGTCCCCATGAGCTGCGGGTCCCCGTGAGCTGCGGGTCCCGTGAGCTGCGGGTCCCGTGAGCTGTGGGTCCCCATGAGCTGTGGGTCCCCATGAGCTGCGGGTCCCCATGAGCTGTGGGTCCCCATGAGCTGCGAGTCCCCATGAGCTATGGGTCCCCATGAGCTGCGGGTCCCGTTCAGCACCCTGGGTGCATGAGGACAAGGAGGACAGTGGTGTTATCCATGAGCTGTGCTGAGTTACCCATGAGCTGATTCTGGGCTCTCGGATCCTGGTTCTTGCCATCACAGCCCCATGTATCCTGTCCTGCAGGAGGAGTTTGGGTATAACGCGGAGACGCAGAAGCTGCTCTGCAAGAACGGGGAGACGCTGCTGGGTGCCGTCAACTTCTTCGTCTCCAGCATCAACACACTGGTCAACAAGACCATGGAGGACACGCTGATGACGGTCAAGCAGTATGAGACAGCCAGGTAGGATGTAGCCACAGTGCTGCGAGGTGCCGTGGGGCAGCTGAGGGTCACAGCATGGCTCTGAGCCTCCCTCCGTGCAGGCTGGAGTACGACGCGTACCGCACGGACCTGGAGGAGCTGAGCATGGGCCCGCGGGATGCTGGCACCTTGAGCCGCCTGGACGCAGCCCAGAGCCACTTCCAGAGCCACAAGGACAAGTACGAGAAGCTGCGGGCAGATGTGGCCATCAAGCTCAAGTTCCTGGAGGAGAACAAGGTGGGGGCCTCACCACGCCTTTGGGGGGGCCTTTGGGGGTCTGCTTTTTCTCGGCCCCTTTTGGTGGCATTTCTTTTGGAGGCTGCATTTTGGGGCTGCATTTGGGAGTCACCTTTTGGGGCTGCCTTTTAAGGGGTCTTTTGTTTGGCTACCATTTGCTGCTGCCTTTTGGGGGATGGCTCTTGGGGGGCTGCCTGCTGGGGGATGGCTTTTTGAGGGCCTCCTTTTGGTAGCTGCCTTTTGTGGACAATTTTGGGGGTCTTCTGCGTTCTGTGCTTTGGAGCTGGCATTCGGGGGCTCCTTTTAGGTTCAGCTTTTTGGTGCTCCTTCTGGAGTTGCCATTTGGGGGCCTTTTTGGGGCGCTCCTGTTTCGGTGCAGCCATTGGGGTTCCACCCTTTTGAAGCTTCCTCTTTTTGGGGGGCTGCTTTGGGGGGGGCACCCTCTGGGAGCTGCGGCCTCGGGTGCCACCGGTGGGTGCCAGCAGTGACCGCGGTCCCCCCCGGCGGTGCCGCAGGTGAAGGTGATGCACAAGCAGCTCCTGCTCTTCCACAACGCCATCTCCGCCTACTTCGCGGGCAACCAGCAGCAGCTGGAGCAGACGCTCAGGCAGTTCAACATCAAGCTCAAGCCACCGGGCGCCGAGAAGCCGTCGTGGCTGGAGGAGCAGTGAGCATGGACACAGATCGGGACGGGGCCCCAGGAGCCGCCATGCCCCCGGCTCAGGGACCCCCCCGGCCCAGGGACCCCCCCGCCGCGGCCGGGACACCCCAAACCCCCCCGGTCCCCCCTGCCCAGCGCAGGCTGTCAGGGTCCAGGGAGTGGTGGTGCTGGGGGGCTCCGTGATCACCCCATGTTCCCCTGGATGAGCCCTGTGGAGCCCCAGGCCAGGCCCCTGCATCCCCCCCCGGCCTATGGGGTGCCCCTGATCTCCCCCTGGGCACTGGTGGCTGCTCTGGGGGCACCCGGGATCTGAAGGACCCACAGAAACATGCGTGTCCCCTTGTCACAGGACACACGCACACGTCCCCTCAGCAGAACACACTGACACGCATGTCCCCTCCCACAGGACATGCAGAAACACGTATGTCCCCTCCCCGCAGAACACACACACACACGCATGTCCCTTCTGCAGGACACTGACACATGCGTGTCCCCCTTCCCACAGGACATACAGGAACACGTGTCCCTTCGGCGGGACACATAGAAACAAGCATGTCCCCTCTGCAGGACGCACAGACGCATCCCCTCTCACCACAGGACACACAAAACACGTATGTCCCCTCCTGCAGGACACACACACACACACAGCACACGTGTCCCCCCCGCAGGACACACACACACACGACATGTGTCCCCTCTGCAGGACAAGCACACACATGACACATGTGTCCCCTCCGCAGGATGCACACGCACACACACATGAAATGCGTGTGCCCACCGCAGGACACACACACACACACACACACACACACACGACACATGTGTCCCCTGCGCAGGATGCACACGCATACACACATGAAACGCGTGTACCCACCGCAGGACACAGACACACACACACACACATGACATACGTGTCCCCTCCGCAGGATGCACACGCACACACACGTCACACACGTGTCCCCTCCCCGCAGGACAGAGGTGACTCGTGTCCCCTTGGCCCGGTGCTGGTGTCCCGGGGCCGCAGCGCCGACGCCAGGCCAGGCACTTTGGGCCGGGCTCTCCGGCTGCACTTGGGCACTTTCTCCCGTGGGCCCCGCTCGGGATTCCCGCTGATCCGCTCCGCCCCGGGCCCAGCCTGTGACATCCAGAATAAACGGTACCGAGCAGCGAGTGGGGCGGGGGGGCTCCAGTGATGGGGTTCCAGGGACTCGGGCTCCCAGGGGCGGGGGTTCTGCGCTGCCCTGCCCGACCGCAGGGGCTGCGGCGCCGGCACAAGGGCCCGCTGCTGGTTCTGGCTCCGGGGAGCCTGTGACCAGGGCTGCTCCGTCCTGACCTGGCCATGGCCGGCCCTGGACAGTGAAGCTCTGTGGAGCATTTGGCACCGTCCCTGCAGGTGACACGAGCTGGGTGGGAGCACTGAGCTGCTGGAGGGGAGGAGGCTCCACAGAGGGGTCTGGATCAATGGGATGAGAGCAATAGGATGAGGTTCAACAGGCAAAGTGCCTGGTCCTGCACCTGGGCCACAACAACCCCACGGGATGCTCCAGGCCTGGGGAAGAGCAGCTGGAAACTGCTCATGGGAAAGGGCCTGGGGATACTGATTGATGGAGCTGAGCGTGAGCAGCTCGTGCCCAGGCAGCCGGGAAGCCCCCAGCATCCTGGCCTGGATCAGCACCAGTGCGGCAGCAGGGCCAGGGCAGGGATTGTGCCCCTGCACTGGGCACTGGTGAGGCCGCCCCTCGGATCCTGTGCTCAGCTCTGGGCCCCTCACTGCAAGAGAGACATTGAGGGGCTGGAGCGGGGCCAGAGAAGGGAATGGGGCTGGAGCAGGGCCTGGAGCCCGAGTGTGATGGGGAACGGCTGAGGGACCTGGGGGGTTCAGATGGAGAAGAGAAGGCTCAGGGGGGACCTGATGGCTCCCTACAAGTGCCTGCCAGGAGGATGGAGCCAGGAGGGGCTGGGCTCTGCTCCCAAGGAACAAGGGATGGGACAAGAGGAACCGGCCTCAAGCTGCCCCAGGGCAGGTTTAGATGGAGCTGAGGAACAATTCCTGCCCCAGAGGGTGCTCAGGCATTGGAACAGGCTGCCCAGGGCAGGGCTGCAGGCACCGGCCCTGCCAGGGTTCACAGCCCGTGGATGGTCATGGAATGGTTTGGGAGGGATCTTGAGGTCATCCGGTTCCGTCCCAGCACAAAACTTCAGCAGCTTGCGCCCGGGGCTGGCTCTTAACGGGGCTGCTCCGCTCCGTGCGAAACCCGGACCCGAGGCGGGGCGCGTCCGCCCGCCCGCCCCTCCGGTCCCGAGCTCCGCTCCGGTGAGCCCAGCGCGGCGGCGGCACCGCTGCGTGCGGGCCGGGCTCCGCCTGGGGCGCTCAGGCCGCAGTGCCAGCCTCGGGCCCGCGGCTCCTCAGCCCGGCGCACGCACCGGGGCCCTGAACCTGCGGTTCCTCTCGCCCTGAGCAGGATCGCTGCCGCGGCAGCACACCATCGGCAGGGTAAAGCGAGCGTGTCTCACGACGGTCTAAACCCAGCTCACGTTCCTGTTAGTGGGTGAACAATCCAGCGCTTGGGGGGTTCTGCTTCACAATGACAGGAAGAGCCGACGCCGAAGGATCAAAAAGCGACGTCGCCATGAACGTGTGGCCGCCACAAGCCCGTTATCCCTGGGGTAACTTTTCCGACACCTCCCGCTCCAGACCCAAGAAGGCAGCAGGATCGCGAGGCCGCGCTTTCACTGTGCTCGCACTGAAAATCAGCACCAGGCGAGGTTTTGCCCTTCCGCTCCGTGGTTGGTCTCCGTCCCTCCCGAGCTCGCCTTTGGACCCCTTTGGCAGCTGCGCCGCCCCCCTCAAACTCCTCACCCGCTGCTGTTCCCGGAGCGAGATCTCTGGGCTCGCCCCCGCTCCTCGCAGGGTCAGAGCGGCCGAGGCCCGCGGTGCCACGGCTCAGCGCTGGGCGGCGCTGGCACTGGACGATGTTGAAGCTCTTCCCCAGCGCAGCTGACCCCTTGGTTCCGCTCCCGCACCCGTCGGGCCCCGGGGCCGCGCTGGGCGCCGGGTGGGTGTCAGGGTTAAACCCATCCCGGGGCGCAGCCGCTGCCCTGGCTCAGTACCTGCTCCCGCAGCGCCGCCGGGAGCGAGCGGGGGCACCGGGGCTCGGGGTGTCCTCTGTGGGGGCAGAACCCGCAGCGGGGCCGGGACCGACCCCGAGCGGAACAACGGGAGGGGCCCAGCCCCTCCGCCGTTACCCGCGGGCGGGGCCGGGGGCGGAGCTCCGCAGCCACAGGTGCCGCTGTCCCGTCCCGGCCATGGGCTCTCCGGTGCCGCCGCCGCCGGTGCCGCCGCCGCCGCCGCCGCTCCCCCCGGCGCTGTCGCCGGGAGCGCGGCTGCGGGCGCTGCACTGGGAGCCGGTCCCCGCCTGGCGGGTGCGGGGCCGCCGCTCGGTCTGGGCTCCGCCGCCCGCTCCGCTGCCGCCGCTGGACCTGCCCCGGCTCCGGGCGTTGTTCCGGGAGCCCCGCGGGGCCGCCCCGGGGCAGCGCCCGGCCCCCGCGGTGAGACCCAAACCCTGCACCCGGCGGGACCCCTCCCGCACCCCCTGACCCCCCCCCCGCACCCCCAGGCCGCGCTGCTGGAACACAAGCGGAGCCTCGCCCTCGGCGTCTTCCTCAAGCAGCTCAAGCGGTGAGAGGAGACCCGGGACCCCCCCGCGCCCTCGGGTCCGGTCCGGGGCTCACCGGTGCCCAACGTCCCCCCAGCCCCGTCGAGCAGATAGTGCGGGACATCGAGGAGGGCGTCGGGGCTCCCTATGGGGCAGAGAAGCTTCTGGAGCTGTCCCGGCTGCTGCCCAGCGCCGCCGAGGTGGGAGCCGGGGTACGCGGGGGTGCGCGGGGCGGGAGGGGGCCGGTGCGCTCCCCCCGAGCCTCTTCCCCGCCTGCAGGTCGCCCGGCTGGGAGCGCACCCCGGCAGCCCCCGGCAGCTCCCCGAGCCCGAGCGCTTCATGGTGCTGCTGACCCGGGTGCCCAGGTCGGGGGGACGCATGGACGGGGGGGTCCCACACACGGGGGGGGGCACTGCTTTAGGACGGGGGGTGGTGCCACACGTTGGAGTGGGGTCACACACTGGGGAGAGGGTCCTACGCACCGGGGGGTTGCCATACACTGGGGGGATGAGGGATGTGGGGTGTCACACTTTGGGGAGGACACACTGAGGGTGGGGGGTCCCATTCATCAGGGGAGTCCCACACGCTGGGGGGGCTCCCATGTATTGGGGGTGATTCCCAATGGATTGGGGGGGGGGGGGGGCACACATTAGCGGTTCCTATGAGCTGGGGGGGGCCCACGCTCTGGGTGTCCATTCCCCCATCCCCGCCAGCTACGCCCAGCGCCTGGAGCTGCTGGTGCTGCAGGAGGAGTTCTCGCCCCGGCTCCGCGCCCTGCGCGGCTCCATCCAGACCCTGGCGGCCGCCGGTGCAGGTGAGCGGCCCCGTGGGGTTGGGGGGCACGGGCTGCACCCCCCCCCTCCGCTGCTCACTTCCCCGGCTGCTGCCCCATAGAGCTGATGGAGTGTGAGGAGCTGCACCGCATCCTGCACCTCATCCTGAGCGCCGGCAACCACCTGAACGCGGTGAGCACGGGTGCGGGCGCTGCCCCGGTGCTGCCGTGCGGGGCTGCGCTCACCCGTCTGCCCCCAGGGCGGCTACGCCGGCAGCGCCGCCGGCTTCCGCCTCGCCTCGCTGCTCAAGCTGCCCGACACCAAGGGCAACGAGCCCGGCATGGACCTGCTGCACTTCGTGGCCATGGTGAGCACGCGGCGGCCGCCGAGGGACCCCATGGGGCCCCGGTGGGATCCCGGAGTCTCTTGGCCGTGTCCTGCTCAAGGTCGCTCCCGCGGGATGCGCTGCCCGCTGCGGGGGAGATGTTGTTCTTCCAGCCGCTGAGGTCCAGCGCAGTTCTTCGCATGCTGTGCCCATGGGGAGATAGTGCTGAGCCTTCCGCAACGGTGCTGGGGTGTCCTTGCCTGTCACCACTGCCACCATCACCCCAGCCCCTTGTGCCCCCTTCTCATGGCATCCCAGCCTGGTTTGGGCTGAAGGGACCTTAAAGCTCCTCCAGCCCCAACCCCTGCCACGGGCAGGGACCCCTTCCACTGGAGCAGCTTGCTCCAAGCCCCTGTGTCCAACCTGGCCTTGAGCACTGCCAGGGATGGGGCAGCCACAGCTTCTCTGGGCACCCTGTGCCAGCGCCTCAGCACCCTCCCAGGGAAGAGCTTCTGCCTAAGAGCTCAGCTCAGTCTCCCCTCGGGCAGGTTCAAGCCATTCCCCTTGGCCTGGCCCTACAGGCCCTTGTCCCGAGCCCCTCTCCAGGTTCCCTGCAGCCCCTTCAGGCCTTGGAGCTGCTCTGAGGTCCCCTGGGAGCCATCGATGCCCCTCACGCCTGTTCCTGTCCCTCCTGGTGCCTTGGCTCAGCTCGCTCCGGCAGGGGCGCGGGCTCGGGGCGCCGCCCGCACCACGTCCCCGGGCTGTGGCCCCGCTGACGCTGTGGCCTCCCCGCAGGAAGCGGCCCGGATGGACCGGACCCTGCTGGAGTTCCCGGACAAGCTGCGGCACGTGGGCCTGGCCGCGCGGTGAGGGGGGGTGGGGGTGGTCCCGGTGCGCGGCCCCGCGGGGCTGCGGCGCCGGGCGTGAGCTCAGCCCCCCCCCCCCCCCCCCCCCCCCCCCTCCCGCAGCATCGACGCGGCCGAGGTGGAGGCGGAGCTGCGGCGGCTCGCGGCGCGGCTCGCGGGGGCGCGCGGGCTGAGCGCGGCGGCGCCGTTCCTGCGCGCGGCCGAGGAGGAGCTGCGCGCGGCCTGGCGCGCGCTGGAGCAGCAGCAGCGCGCGGCCGCCGCCACGCTCGACTTCTTCTGCGAGGAGGCGGCGGCGGGCGCGCTCCCGGCGCTCTGCTCCGTCCTGCACCGCTTCGCGCTCGCGCTGCGCGCGGCCGCCGGCGACAACGGCCGCCGGGAGCAGGCGCAGCGCCGGCGGCTGCAGCTGGAGCGCGGCAAGCGCCGCTCCATCGCCTCCTGCTCCGCGCCGCCCGCCGGCCCCGCCGCCCAGCGCCGCGCCCCGCTCACGCCGCAGCCCCCGCGCCGCGGCTCCGAGCCCGCCCCGGGCCCCGCTGCGCCGCCCCCGGCCGCGGCCGCCCCCCGCCGGGGCTGGGCCCTGCTGCACCTCCTGCGGCGCCTGGCGGCGGGGCCGGCCCGCGGGGCGCCCCCAGCTGAGCCCGCGCTGCTTCCCCGTCCCGCGTCCCCACCCCCCCCAGCGATTTGCCAATAAAGGATGAGAGCACCCCGGGCCCCGCATGGCCGGCGCCCCCGCACACGGCCCCCACGTACCCCCCCCGGCCCCCGCACAGCCACGTCTCACACCTCGCCCCTTCCATCAGGGCCCCCAGTGCTGAGCCGTGGCCACGGCCCTGCGCCCTTGGTCACTGCTGTGGTGCTGGTGGTTGCACGGGTGGGTGCTGCAGGGTGGTGCGGGGCTGCTCATGGAGGAGTTCGGTGCCGCTGGGGGCCGTCTGTGGCCCCCCCAGAGGGGGCAGCCCAGGCTGGGCCCTGCCTCATTGGTACCATGCTCAACACCCCTGGGGATGGAGGATGGTGAACAGCTCCAGGGAACCTGCTTCAGCACGGCCAGCGTGGTTCTTCTGAACTGAATCGGGATGGTTTGTGTTGGAACAGACTTGCCCCATAGGCAGGAACACCTTCCAACAGCTCCACACCCCTCTTACACTGAGGGCTTTAAAGTCTCTTTGAACCCAAACCATTCCATGAGATCCCAATTCCACTCCCAGCCTATTACTGGGCCCAGAAAACAGAGGCTGGAGCCCAGGCTGTGGCTCTCCAGGCAGATGCCACCAGGGCAGGGGCTGCTTGCTGAGGCCAGTGCCGCCCAGGAATGCTGGCGCCATCCCAAAGGAGCAGAGCTCGATGGGGGGGCGGGAGGAGGAGGCCCCGGTTACAGAAATAAATCGATATATTAGTGTGTACAAAACATGCTGCTGTCCCCCGCGGCCTCCACACATATAAATAACACCCCGGGGGCTCAGGCGGGAGATGCCTGTGCGGGGCCCGCCCCACCGGCACCGGCCCCGGCCCAGCCCGCGGGCCCCGGCACCGGCCTGGCCTGCCCGGGCTCACTTGAGGTCCACATCGAAGTCCAGCACCAACAGCTTGGTCTCCTCGGTGCCGTTGCGGCTGCCCACGGCACAAACCAGCTTCGTGTTGGAGGCTCGGATGCGCCACACGACGCCGCCGCTGCCGCCGCTCTCCAGCGCCACCAGGTTGCGCACGAACTCGCCCGTCTTCAGGTCCCAGAGCTTGACGGTGCCGTCGTCAGAGCTGGTCACCACAAACTTGGAGCTGAACTGCAGGCAGGTCACGGCGCTCTGGTGCTTGCTGGGCCCTAGGAGCAGAGCGACCACAATCAGGACCGCTGGGGGTGGCAGGGACCGCTGGAGATCATCGGGTTCAACCCAGCCCCAGGGCAGGGCCGCCCGGAGCAGGGCACAGGAACGTGTCCATGGTGGGCTTGGGATGGCTGGAGATGGAGGACTCCACAAAGCCCTGTGCAGCCTGTGCCAGGGCTCTGTCACCCGCAGTGGAAGGAAGCTCTCCCTCACGTTGTTCTTCCTCGTGTTTAGGGGAGATTCAGGTCAGACGTAAGGAAGCTCCTCACTGTGAGGGTGCTGAGGCGCTGGCACAGGGTGCCCAGAGAAGCTGTGGCTGCCCCATCCCTGGCAGTGCTCAAGGCCAGGCTGGACACAGGGGCTTGGAGCAAGCTGCTCCAGTGGAAGGGTCCCTGCCCGTGGCAGGGGTTGGAGCTGGAGGAGCTTTTAAGGTTCCTTCCAACACAAACCAGTCTGGGATTCCAGGATTCATTCTATGATTCCTATGAAACTTGCGTTTTAGTTTATAGCCCATGCTCTTCATCCTGGCACTGGGCACCACTGAGTCTGGCACCACCTTCTTGACACCCAACTTTGAGATATTGATCTGCATTGATGAGATCCCCTCTCAGGCTTGCTCTTCTCCAGCCTCAGCAGGCCCAGTTCTGGCAGTTTCTCACAGAACAGAATCCCAGAGCGGTTTGGGTTGAAGGGACCTTAAACTTCATCCAGTTCCAACCCTATCCCATGGGCAGGGACAACTTCCACTAGAAGATAATCTAGTCATTCAGTTCTGAGACGTCTCCTCATCAGACATGCTGCAGACCCCCGACCATCCTTGTAGACTCCACTGGACGCCTTCCAGTAGTTCCTTGTCTTTCTTGTCCTGAGGAGCCCACCACTGGACACAGGACTCCAGATGTGGCCTTATCAGCATCAAGGAGAAGGGGAGGATCATCTCCCTCGACCTGCTGCCACACTCCTCCTGATGCACCCCTGGATATTCCTGTCCCTCCTGGCTCAAGGTCACGCTGCTGCCTCATGGTCAGCTTCTCAGCCATCTGCTCTCCCAGGCCTCTCTGCTGAGCTGCTCTCTAGCGGTCAGCCCCAGCCTGTGCTAGGACTTTAGGATCCCTCAGTTCCACACTCCCACCACAACCCCTTTGGCGAGCCCCTTGACAACATCTGCCCTGCCCCACCTGGCAGCCACACGTGCCCCCAGCACGCAGCAGGAGGAGCTGCCCCGTTCCAGCACTCACCCTGCAGCGTCTGCAGGCACTGGCCTGTCTTGATGTCCCAGATCTTGACCGTGGAGTCGGCGTTGCCGGACACGAGGATGTTGTCCCGCAGCTCCATGCCGCTGGTGAGCGACTGGTGCCCCATGAGGGTGTGCAGGCAGTTCCCGCTCTCCACGTCCCATACGCGGATGGACGTGTCCAGGGAGCCGCTCACAATGTGCGTCCCATCGAACTGCCCAGAGAGACACAGTCAGCATAGCCTGAGCCAGGGGAAGGGGCAATACCAGCCTGTGGTCAGGGACAGGGCACGGCTGCTTGAGTGAAATCCTCGTGTCCCCTGCAGCTAATCTGGGTGCGTGTGTGACTGGCAGCGTATTCAAAGAACCCAAGCCTGGGTTGGGTTGGAGAGAGCTTAAAGCTCACCCAGTTCCAACCCCTGCCATGGGCAGGGACCCCTTCCACCTGGAGCAGCTTGCTCCAAGCCCCTGTGTCCAACCTGGCCTTGGGCACTGCCAGGGATGGGGGCAGCCACAGCTTCTCAGGGCACCCTGTGCCAGCGCCTGAGCACCCTCACAGGGAAGAGCTTCTGCCTAAGAGCTCAGCTCAGGCTCCCCTCGGGCAGGTTCAAGCCATTCCCCTTGGCCTGGCCCTACAGGCCCTTGTCCCAAGCCCCTCTCCAGGTTCCCTGCAGCCCCTTTAGGCACTGGAGCTGCTCTCAGGTCTCCCCTTCAGGAGCCTTCTCTTGTCCAGGCTGCCCCAGCCCAGCTCTCTCAGCCTGGCTCCAGAGCAGAGCTGCTCCAGCTCTTGCAGCATCTCCATGGCCTCCTCTGGACTCGCTCCAACAGCTCCAGGTCCCTCTCGTGCTGTTGCCCCAGAGCTGGACCAGGACTGCAGGAGGGGTCTCCCCTTCCCGCAGCAGAGGGGCAGGATCCCCTCCCTGAGCTGCTGCTCCTGCTCTGGGGGTGCAGCCCAGCACACGGGGTGGGGGGATTCCGGGCTCAAGCGCTCACTGAAGCCGGGTCATGGGGAGCTTCTCCTCACCCAACTCCCCAAGTCCTCAGGGTGTGTGCCCCTGCTGTGCACGTATGGTGTCAAGGAGCAGGGCAGAGGGCCTCCCCTGCAGGGATCAGACATAGCCCATGTGTCCCTGAGCCATAAGTGGGAAGGACAGGGGCTCCAGGGTGTTACCTGCAGGGAGTAGACGCGGTTCGTGTGTCCCTGCAGTGTGTGGGTGCAGCTCTCGCTCTCAGGGTCCCACACCTTCACTGTGTAGTCGTAAGCGCCGCTCACCACCTTGTGCCCATCGTACTGCACACAGCGCACGGCAGCCACGTGCCCCATGAGCACGTGCAGGCACTGCCCCGTCTCGATGTCCCACAGGCGCAGCGTCGCGTCCCGAGAGCCGCTCACCACCCTGTGGGCATGGACATGGAGCACAACCACATCTGACCTGGGGCGATGGAGACAACCCTGAGAAGCAGCTGCTCCTCCCAAGGGAAACCTCTTCCCACACAGCCACAGATCCACCTCTGTGCCCACACCACAGTCCAGCCCAGCCCAAGCCCCACATCATAGACCTATGGACTTGTTTGGGTTGGAGGTACCTTAAAGCTCACTCAGTTCCAAACCCTCCCAGCAGAGTGGGCAGCTGAAGGCCTCCTGCCCGTACCTGTTGCCGTGCAGGTGCATGCAGCGCACGGTAGACGTGTGCCCGTAGAGCGTGTGCACGCACTCGCCCGTGTCCGCGTTCCACACTTTGAGGGTGCGGTCTGTGGAGCCGCTGATGACGATGCTGTCCCTCATCTGCGATGACCACACACCACCGGTGTGACCCACCAGGGTCTGCACACACTGCGAGGGCGGGATGGGAACACTGCGTTGGGAAAGGCTCCACAATGTGGCAAAGGAGCAGCAGAGCACAGGACACCCCCGGCACAGCATCCGCGAGGTTCATCCCTCAGTGATCCACTCCCTGCACCAGACCCCATCAGAGCCCTCTCCATGACATGGTCCTCTGAACCCAGCTGAGTTTCCTGCCCTTCCTGCATCTCCAGGAAGATGCTCCACACTTGCTGACTTGAACTGAAAGCACAAACGTAGCCAACTCTTGCTCATTTGGCACTGCACCATCAAACTGGTGGCTTAAGACAGCTCCTGCAGCCAGAGGCTCTGTCAGATCTCAGAGACAGGAGAAATCATGGAACCAACCAGGCTGGGAAAGGGCTTCAACATCATCCAGTGCAACCACTCCCCAGCGCTGCCAAGGCCACCCCTGCCCCATGGCACTGAGGCCTCGTCTCCACGGGGTGTGAACCCTTGCAGGGCCGGTGCCTGCAGCCCTGCCCTGGGCAGCCTGTTCCAATGCCTGAGCACCCTCTGGGGCAGGAATTGTTCCTCAGCTCCATCTAAACCTGCCCTGGGGCAGCTTGAGGCTGGTTCCTCTTGTCCCATCCCTTGTTCCTTGGGAGCAGAGCCCAGCCCCTCCTGGCCCCATCCTCCTCTCAGGCAGTTGCAGGGAGCAATCAGGTCCCCCCTGAGCCTTCTCTTCTCCATCTGAACCCCCAGGTCCCTCAGCCGTTCCCCATCACACTTGGGCTCCAGGTCCTGCACCAGCTCTGGCCCCGCTCCAGCCCCTCAATGTCTCTCTTGGAGTGAGGGCCCAGAACTGAACACAGGATTCCAGGTGTGGCCTCACCAGTGCCCAGCACAAGGGGACAATCGCTGCCCTGGCCCTGCTGCCACTGTGGTGCTGGTACAGGACCTGTATCAGACAAAACCCACTACAAGGCCTCTCCCAGGCCCCCACTTGCGCAGGACCAGGTCTCACCTCCCCTGTCACAGCCGACCACACTTTGAGGGTGTTGTCGTCGGAGCCGCTGACGATGCGGTTGCCACAGAACTGCAGGCAGGTGATGACGTGGTCATCGTGTCCCTTCAGCACCTGCGTGGAGAACACCAGGAGTGAGGCTCAGAGCCCAGTGTGGGCATCTGGGGGCTACTGCTGGGGGCTACCCCGGGACTTCAAAACCTGGCCGGACCCTTGTGGCTCTGAAGGCCACCTGGAGCTCAGAGCCACCATTTTGTCCCAGATCATCTAAAAAATCAGACTCACAGAACAGTCTGGGTTGGAAGGGACCTCAAAGCACCCCCGGACCCTTTTCCTGCTCTAAGCCTGAAGCATTCCATGGGGTTGTGACCTGTCAGGATCCAGCCCTTTGTCTCTTTGAACCTCATCCCCTTGGCCCATCAATCCAGCCTGTCTAGATCCCTCTGCAAAGCTTCCCACACATATTTCCAAGTGGATGCCTGTGGCTGGTGCCTCCTCAGGACAGGTCAGACCTGTCCGCCTCTCCCTGAGGCACTCTGACAATTCCTAGGGTTGTTCTCATCCAGTTGTCACGGATGTTCCTCTGCTACTTCCTTCGTGCTCCAACTTCCCACATGGGAAAGCTCTGGAGCCTGGTTCTCACCAGGACACCCCGAAGCACCCACCTTGGGGGCTCGGAGCTCCCCGCTGCGCCAGTTCATGTCGATCTTGTGCTGCCGCATGAAGGCAAATTTCCAGGGGCTGTACATGAAGCCAGGGCTGAGCAGGCGCCGCTTCCGCAGGTTCAGGGGCTCCTCGATGCCTGCGGGAGGGAACCGCAGCGGGATGTGACACAGGACGTGGCGGGGGCATTCCCACACGCTGTGGGAGCTCAGGCGAGCACACGCTGGGTGCTGTGGGCTCCCCGGTGCTGCACGGATAAAGGGCTTTACCTTCCTCACGGCACTTCTCCCTCCAGAGCAGGTTGTCTTCAGCCAAGACCCTCCAATAGCGGCAGGTCTGGGCAGCACGGAGCAGGTCCCGAGGCTCCAGGAAGGACAGGACGTAAAGTGCCAGCTGCAGAGAGGACACCGAGTCAAGAGGGCACCGAGAACTCCAGGGGGGCTCCTATGGCTGGTGATGGGTGCCCAGCGCATCCCTTGGCTCAACTCACCTCCTTGGGCAGCAGGGAAATGAAGTCTCTCTGGAACTGGGGCTCAATGACCTGCATCATGTACTTGATCTGGGAGGGCTCACAGCGGTCGATGAGCTCATCCAGAGCAAGCAGCTTCTCTGGGCCGCTCCACCGCTGAAGAGAGGACATGGGTCACGCTGCCTGCACCCGGGGCAGCCCTCACCAACCCCACAGACACCAACCCCACAGACACCAACCAGCATGGGCACAAGGGGCTAGTGGGACACTGGAGCAGGACAGGGCTCTGCTAACTGGACCTCAAGATAGAGCAGAGCCAGAGATGGGGCTGGATGCTCCAGGAGTCATGTAAGAGAACACGGATGTTGTTTGATGGTGGACAAAGCAACCCCCAGGTTGAAGGAGAGCAGGAGGCAGGCCAACACCACCCTGTGCTCCCTCACCTAAGGCAAAACGTCACCAAACATCCACCCAAAACCCCTGTGTGAGGAGGGCTCCATGCTGATGGACTCCCCAGGGCCTGGTTCTCCTCCTGCACATCCACCAAACCCCAAGCTCCCGGTGTCCCCGTGAGAGCCCTTTGGCACCAGCCTACCTGGAAGGTGCGGAGCCAGTCCTGCAGCTCAGGCGGGGGGGCCACCGAAGGGATGTGGCGACGCCGGGCTGGGCCTGCCTTGGCGTTGCGCAGGTCCCCAAAGGTGGTGGTGGGACTGGGGGTGCAGGGACCCAGTGTCCTGCACCGCAGCAGGGAGACACCACGTCAGCGCAGCCACACCGTGCCAAGTGGTCCCAGAACAGAGCAACCCAGCCCCACCAGCCAGGAGTCTGCACAGCCTCCTGCCACTGGTAGGACACCCAGATGGCTGAAGGTTGCTCTGGTAGACCAGGTCTCCCTTCCCCAGGTGACCTTCCTGTCCATCTCACCTGCTGTACTCAGAGCCCTTGCGCAGCTTCTTGCCCGGGGACAGGGCTCTCCCATCGAGGCCGTTCTCTGACTTTCTCTTCATCTGCAAGGAGAAGACATGTCAAACCCCTCTGGGGTCACACGTTCCTGCCCAAAGGAGGCCCACACTGGCACCACCACGGCAGCATGTCCAGAGGTGCTGAGGTCACCAACCCCCAGAACAGCCCCACAGGCCACGTGCCAGTGCCAGCTCCAGCCATCAGTGCCAGCCTTCGGGGTGAAGCTGCAGCCTGGGGCTGTTACCTTCGGTCGCACATGCCGGAGGAGGCCACCATCCTCCGTCCGCTGCAGGTAGTCAATCCAGCGCTCGCCAATGGTGTAGTAGAAGTAGACGTTGCCACCATCCTCCCCTTCCTCGCTGTAGCAGCTCCCCTCCTCCTCCTCTTCCTCCTCGTCCTCCTCCTGCTCCCCGCAGGCCGTGGAGCTGAGCGGCTCCTGTGCCCGGTGCCCGCCGGAGCCATCAGCCTCCTGCCCAGGCCCTGCGCTCCCGGCGCGCTCCGGCTCCCAGGCGCCCGCAGCTGCTGCCTCCTCCTCAGCCCCCACCTGCAGCAGAGGGAGGGCAGAGTCAGGTCTGGCTGTGCTGCTCCAGGGGTGCACCGGGGCCAAGGGGTGAAGGAGCTGCCCTCTGCAGGGCAGAGCCTGAGGTGGGGAGCAGGGAACAGACTGTGGAGCTGAGGCATTCCCAGGGGTCATGGGCACACTCTAGGGACAGGCCACAGCCCAGCTCCACAGCTGCAGTGAGACTGAACTCCCCCCCCATCCTGTGCTCAGTTCTGGGCCCCTCACTGCAAGAGACATTGAGGGGCTGGAGCGGGGCCAGAGAAGGGAATGGAGCTGGTGCAGGGCCTGGAGCCCAAGTGTGATGGGGAACGGCTGAGGGACCTGGGGGGTTCAGGTGGAGAAGAGAAGGCTCAGGGGGGACCTGATGGCTCCCTACAAGTGCCTGACAGGAGGATGGAGCCAGGAGGGGCTGGGCTCTGCTCCCAAGGAACAAGGGATGGGACAAGAGGAACCGGCCTCAAGCTGCCCCAGGGCAGGTTTAGATGGAGCTGAGGAACAATTCCTGCCCCAGAGGGTGCTCAGGCATTGGAACAGGCTGCCCAGGGCAGGGCTGCAGGCACCGGCCCTGCAAGGGTTCACAGCCCGTGGAGACGAGGCCTCAGTGCCATGGGGCAGGGGTGGCCTTGGCAGTGCTGGGGCAGCTGTACTGGATGATCTTACAGGTCTTTCCCAATCCAGCTCACTCTGTTTCCATTACTCCAAACTTTCTTGTCCTACCTGAGGCACAGGAGCTTTATTGTCCCCCTGCAGACCAGGGCTCACTCTCGTTTCTTCTTCACTGCTTGGTCTCCTCCTGCAAGTCATCCGCTGGCTGTTGAGCTCCAAAATGCGGGTGGTGATGCCCTTGACAAGGAGAAGATCATCCAGCGAGCTGAAGCCTTTCAGTTCCTGTGAGAAGTAAAGAGTCAAGGCAAAACTGAGAAACCTGGGGAGCAGCAGGGCCTGCTCGCTCACACCCTGGTCTTCCTGCTGGATCAGAGCTCCCAGCCTGTGCCTCTTGTGACCACCAGTTCCCTCTGAGCCTTCAGGGGAAGGAGGTTTGAGACGCCACGTACAGGAGATACCTTTGTACTGCCTGTCCTCACTGCTGCTCCCATCCAAGGGGAGGGATGCCTTCTCCCAAACCAACCCTTCCCATGTAATCCCTCCCAGCTCCCTGCCCTGATCAAGCCACAGCACCAGAGCTGCCACTGAGCAGGGGAGCATCAGACCAGGAGCACAGCACCAACCGAGCAGGGATGGGGACTGCTGGTGAGGGCCCCAGCATAGAGAACATCCACCATGACGACACACAGAGAGCAAGGGTCTGACCATTTCAAATCGTGGAACCACAACCTGGTTTGGGATGAAGGGAGCTTAAAGCTCCTCCAGCTCCAGCCCCTGCCACGGGCAGGGACCCCTTCCACTGGAGCAGCTTGCTCCAAGCCCCTGTGTCCAACCTGGCCTTGAGCACTGCCAGGGATGGGGCAGCCACAGCTTCTCTGGGCACCCTGTGCCAGCGCCTCAGCACCCTCACAGGGAAGAGCTTCTGCCTAAGAGCTCAGCTCAGTCTCCCCTTGGGCAGGTTCAAGCCATTCCCCTTGGCCTGGCCCTACAGGCCCTTGTCCCAAGCCCCTCTCCAGGTTCCCTGCAGCCCCTTCAGGCACTGGAGCTGCTCTCAGGTCTCCCCTTCAGGAGCCTTCTCTTGTCCAGGCTGCCCCAGCCCAGCTCTCTCAGCCTGGCTCCAGGCAGAGCTGCTCCAGCTCTCGCAGCAGCTCCATGGCCTCCTCTGGCCTTGCTCCAACAGCTCCAGGTCCCTCTTGTGCTGCTGCCCCAGAGCTGGAGCAGGGCTGCAGGAGGGGTCTCCCCTTCCCGCAGCAGAGGGGCAGGATCCCCTCCCTGAGCTGCTGCTCCCGCTCTGGGGGTGCCCCCAGCACAGGGGGGGTTCTGGGCTCAAGCGCTCACTGAAGCCGGGCCATGGGGAGCAGCTCCTCAGCCAGCACCCCACGTCCTTCCCCTGAGGGCTGCTCCATCCAGCATCCACCACACATCACTCCGAGCCTCTCCTGCAGCTGCTCCCTCAGTGTAACCCCGAGGCGCGGCTCCGGGAACAGCCCCTGCCCCGAGCCCGTTCCACCACTCCCGCCGCTGCCCCAGCCCCTTGCCCGAGCCCGCTCCGCCGCCTCCTGCCCAGCCGAACCCAGCCCAGCTCCAGCCGCTCCTCGCTCCGGCCTCTCCCTGTCCTCCCCTCGCTGCCCATCACCGGCCCCGGGCCCCGGCCCCCCAGGTTTGCAGGCGTCCCGGTTCCCCCAGCCCAGGTCACCGCCCGTGACAGACCCGCCCGGGCACTGGGGAGCGACAGGCCCGGGCCCACCCCACCCGGGCCGCGGCCCTTTCCGCCGCAGCCCCGCACCCGGAGCCAGCTCACTCGGGGCCCCGGGAGAAGCCACCGCGGCCGGGGCCGCCCGCACCTCTCTCTTGCGCACGATGCCGCGGGCGCGGCGGCGGCCGATGCCCTGCAGCGCGCCCTGCAGCTCCGCGGCGCCCGCGCGGTTGATGTCCAGCGGCCCCGCACCGGGGCCCGGCCCCGACATCCCGGCCCCGCTGCCTCGCAGGCCCGGCCGCTCCGCGCAGGCGCCGCTTCACCCCGCCTACCGCGCTGTGACGCCACGTGGAAACAGCGCGTTTATTGGTGACCGCGCCCACCGCGCCGAGGAGCCGCGCGGAAACAGCACGCTCATTGGTGGCCGAGCCCCTTGCCCCGCCCAAGGGAGGCCGACGCCATGCGGAAAAAGGCTGTTTATTGGTGGCCGCGGGGCGGGGCGGGGCTACCGGCGCTTGTAGAGGCAGGGCCGCAGGCGCAGCCCCCGCACGGGGCGGCCGCGGGGGGACCCGGCCTTGGAGAACTCGAGCAGGTGGAAGAAGGCGCTGGAGAGGTCCTGGGGCGGCGGCACCGGCTGGAACCGCAGCGCCCCGCAGCCCCAGCGCACCCCAGCACCCCACACCTGCTGCGCCCCAAGCCTCCAGGTGCCCCCCGAACCCAGCGCCCCAACCCCAGCCCAGAGCCCATCCCGCTGTGCCCAGCATGCCCCAACCGCAGCCCAGGGCACTCCGAGCGTCACACCCCCAGCCCAGACTCCCCTCCCTCTCAGACCCCGGGTGCCCCAAACCTCCTTCCAGCCCTTGGCACCACATCCCCCATGTGCCCCAAGTGCTCCCGGCCCAGACCATGACCCCCAGTGTGCCCAGCTCGCCCTGACTCCCAACACCACAGTGGGTCCCAAGTCCCCCAGACACGCTCCCAGCCCTCAGTCCCTGCATGCTCGGAGTCCTCAGCACCCCCAAACCAGCTCCCCTGAGGACTCACCTTGGAGACGCTTTTGAAGCCCAGCTGAGCCATGGCGCTCATGAAGGCTCGCATGTCCTCGAAGCGGCTGGCCACCTCAGCCACCATCAGGGTACCCCTGTGGGACACCCCAGCCCTCAGGGGCAGCACCGGCACCTCTCGGCTCCGCTAACACCTCACAGTGCATCTGGCTCTGCTTACCCCTGCTTCAGCACCCGGTTGGCCTCCTCCAGGATCTCCTGCAGGTTGGTGCCCATCAGCGCCAGGCAGAACACTGCAACATCCACTGACTCATCTGCCAAAGGCACCTGTCGGACATTCCCGGGACACGTCCCAGGAAGATGAGGATGGCAACAGGGCTGGAGCAGCCCTTCCACAGGCTGCTAACCCCAGGCTCCTGGATTCACCCCAGCATTGCTTCTCGAGAGCAGGTTTCACAGTGCCCCAGACAGACAACGTGCTCCCGGAGAGGGACCCCTGACTCCCCTCTCTCCTGCCCCACAACATCCCTGCCCAGGCACCTTGGCCATGTCGCAGACGGTGACCTCTGGGCTGAGCGGCACCAGGTCAAAGCAGTGAACTTTGTTCTTGATGCTTTTGGCGAGTTTGCAGTCCCCGCACCCGAAATCCGCTACCACGAGCGAGGACGGCCTGGGGGATGGGGCCGGGGTCAGGGCGCTGCCCGCGCCGCGGCCCCGGCGCTGCCCGCCGGCCCTGGCTCACCGCCGCCGCAGGGCGCGCACGATGCGCTGCACCGGGTTCTCGGGCCAGCGGCCCACTTGCTGCGTGAAGCCGCGGTGGTAGATCCGGAAGGCTTCGGGGTCGTCCCGGAAGAGCTGCGCCGCTTCCCGGCTGCTGGACGTGTAGAGCTGCTGGTTGATGTACCGGAACCGGGCGGCCAGCAGCCGCTCCTCCATCCGGGCGCGCAGAGCCGCCGCCCGCCCCAGCGGCGCCGCTGCCGGTGCCGCCGGGCCCGCACCGAGCTGCTGCTGCTCCTCCTGCTCCTGCCGGCGCCGCTTCAGCCGCTGCCGCCGGCCCAGCCTCCGCGCCGGTTCCGCGGGCTCCGCGCTCGGCCGCTCCTCGGCCCTGTCTGCGGGTGCCGGCCCCGCTGCAGGAGCTGCCCCGCGGGCGGTGGTACCTGTGTCCGGACGCTGCTCCCCGGCCCCGGGCCGCCTCCGCGGGGTCTCGCCGTCAGCCCCCGGCCGCCGCCGCTTCCGCCTCCCCGCCGCGGGGCCCTGCGGAGGGCGGGCTCCAGTCACGTCTCCCCGCCCAGGGACCGGCCCCGCACGGCCCAGAGCGCGCTGCCCTTACCGGCCGGCCCGGGCCCCCGGGGGCGCCGCGGGGCCCCAGCAGAGCCCGGGCGCGGCCCTCGCAGCCATCGCTCCAGCCTTGCTCCGCGAACATGGGCCACCACGTGTATCCGCCCGGCGGGGCCAGAGCGGCCCCGCAGCAGCAGCGGAAACAGCGCCCACACGCGGCCGGGAGGCAGAGCAGCCACGCCCCTGAGCCCCGCTCGCCCCGCCCCCTGAGCCCCACGCCCCGCCCCCCGAGCGCCACGCCCCGCCCGCAGCTGCCGGTGCTCGGCGGCGCCGCTCCGTTCCCGCCCCCGGTTCCCGCCACGCCCCTTTGCCGTAGCGCGGAGCCCGGAGCCTGTGCGGCGTCCGTCCGGCAGGGGGCGCTGCCGCGGCCGTCCATGGGCGGGGCTCACGCGCGGTCCCGCGCCCGCGAGCCAGCGCCCTTCGGCGAGCGGAGCCGGTGAGCGGCCGGGACCGGAGCGCGGCGGGGGGGGAGGCTCCGGTGCGGGGCGGGGCGGGGCGGGGCGGGGCGGGGCGCTGGGCCGGGAGCTGGGCCGGGGCCGCCGCTGGCGCCGACAGGGCCGGGCGGGCGGCGGCCGCGGTTGGAAGGCTCAGGAATGAGACTGGGCCGGGCCCCGGTGCGGCGGTGCTGCGTCGGAGTTGGGGCCCGGAGCCGTTGGGGGTGGAGGGGGCAGAGGCTGTTGAACCCGTGGAGGGCGGCCGGGACCCGCGGAGGACGGGCAGGGAGCGCTGAGGAGGGACGGAGCCCGCGGCCCTGGGGCTGTCCGGCCGCGCAGGACGTGGGGCTGGGACGTGGGCAGAGCTTCCCTGGCCTCGCAGCCCCTGAGCCGGGCTGACTCCGCCGCTGCCCTGGCGGTGCCGGAGCCTCGCAGCGCCGGTGTCTCCTGCATCCCTCGCCCAGCCGCGCGGGGCTCTCCCCGGGGTCAGCCGGGTCCGTCCTGCCCGTGTTTAACCCCTCACGGGTGGCTGCTGGGGACGTGGTGCTCGGTCCGTGCCTGCACCCTCGCTGTGGGACTCGCTGAGGGCAGCCCCGCGTCCCTGCTCGATGCTGCAGACCCCCAGGGAAACGGAGGCACGGCCGGAGCTCGGGGTGATGCCGGCGGGCTGCTGTCATGGGCTGCTCTCCCCAGGGGTTAAATCTGCAGCCCGGTGTTCTCTTTGCCGGCCTCCGGTGGTTCGAGGGGAGCTCCTGGCCCTTTGTGGTCCCAGAGGAGCCTGACGCTGCGCCGCATCCAGCCGAGGCTGGGCAGAGACAGGGCTCGGGATGGTCCTTGAGCTGTGGGATGCCATAGGGGTGGTGCTGCACGAGCCCGGGCACTGCGGCCGCCGGCTGGGGCTGTGCCCAGCGATAAGCCCCCAGTGCCAAATGTGCTTCCTGGTGACACCGCAGCGCTTCCCCTGCGGCGGTGGCTCCGTCCCGGCCTCCTGCGCTCCCCCGGTGTTCCGTAGGGCAGCTGAGGAGGGAGCAGGAGGCTCCAGTCCCGGGGGACGCCGCAGCCGAGGCGGGGTCCGTGTCCGGGTCCTGGGGCTGTGTGCGGGAAAGGGGGCAGCGAGCGCCGTGTGTGCCCACATCCCCGTGTCCCCACAGCGAGAGCCGCAATGGACGACATCTTCACGCAGTGCCGGGAGGGCAACGCGGTGGCCGTGCGCCTGTGGCTGGACAACACCGAGAATGACCTCAACCAGGGGTGAGCGGAGCGGGGCCGGGGCTGGGGCTGGGGCTGGGGCAGGGGCTGGACTTGGGCTCGCTTCCGCCCCACTCCGAGTCCCGGGAGCGGGTGGGATCCAGCTCCTCCCCGCCGGGAGGAAGTTACGGCATCGCTGAGGCACGGCCGAGGCCGCTTGTTCTCCGGCCATTTGGGGCCTGGGCTGGGCTGGGGGCGCTCGGGGGATCCCCCTGTCCCTGGGGTGGGGAACGGGGCCGGGCGAGCACTTCCCATGGGAGCACGGCCCCGGGTTGCCAGCAGGGCTGCAGCAGTGAGGGGCGCTCCCGCCCATCCCACCCGTTCCGTGCTCCTGTGTCCTGCCCCGGCTCTGCCCTGCTCCTGGCGCTCCCGCAGGACCTCCCGTGTTTGGAGCTGACGCCTCCATTGCTGCGGGCAGGCAGCTTCCTGCATCTGTGGCAGCATCTTCCTGGACAAAGGACCTCCCCGTGGCCACATTTTTGTGTCCCTCCTGGGGGTCCCAGTCCCTCGGGTCATGCCCGGCACTTCTGGGGTGTTTGATCGTGTCACAGAGCCCCAGCCTGGTTTGGGTTGGAAGGGACCTTAAAGCTCCTCCAGTTCCAGCCACTGCCGCGGGCAGGAACACCTTCCCCTGGAGCAGCTTGCTCCAAGCCCTGTACAACGTGTGCCAGGGCCCTGCTGGGGCTGGGGTGTCGGGTGCAGGGCGGATGGAGCTGGGGGTGCTGCAGCCCCACCATGGGCCCCGGTCTCCTTTTAAGGCCCGGCCAGTTTCCTCCTCCCTTACTTGGCCAGGATGGAGCGAGGGGCCGGGGGGGGCGGGATCCAGGCTCTGGCTCCTGCCAGAGTCTGTGATTCATGGGAAGATGGGATTTGGCCTCGGGCTCCGGGGCCCCAGTGGGGATGGGAGAGCGCGAGAGGAGCCATGTGCCTGCTGCCCCCGCAGGGATGACCACGGCTTCAGCCCGCTGCACTGGGCCTGCCGCGAGGGCCGTGCCAACGTGGTGGACATGCTCATCATGCGCGGGGCGCGCATCAACGTCATGAACCGCGGCGACGACACCCCCCTGCACCTGGCTGCGAGCCACGGCCACCGCGACATCGTGCAGAAGGTACCAGCAGCACCTCCAGCACCAGGAACCGGGCTGGGCTCTGGGTCAGGGAACCACAGAACCAAGCTGGCTGGTTGAGAGCAGGAGCATCCAGTGCAACCGCTCCCAGCGCTGCCAAGGCCACCCCTGCCCCATGGCACTGAGGCCTCGTCTCCACGGGCTGTGAACCCTTGCAGGGCCGGTGCCTGCAGCCCTGCCCTGGGCAGCCTGTTCCAATGCCTGAGCACCCTCTGGGGCAGGAATTGTTCCTCAGCTCCATCTAAACCTGCCCTGGGGCAGCTTGAGGCCGGTTCCTCTTATCCCATCCCTTGTTCCCTGGGAGCAGAGCCCAGCCCCTCCTGGCTCCATCCTCCTGGCAGGCACTTGTAGGGAGCCATCAGGGCCCCCCTGAGCCTTCTCTTCTCCATCTGAACCCCCCAGGTCCCTCAGCCGTTCCCCATCACACTTGGGCTCCAGGCCCTGCACCAGCTCCATTCCCTTCTCTGGCCCCACTCCAGCCCCTCAAGGTCTCTCTTGCAGTGAGGGGCCAGAGCTGAGCACAGGATCCGAGGGGTGGCCTCACCAGTGTCCAGTGCAGGGGCACAATCCCTGCCCTGGCCCTGCTGCCGCACTGGTGCTGATCCAGGCCAGGATGCTGGGGGCTTCCTGGCTGCCCGGGCACAAGCTGCTCATGTTCAGCTCCATCAATCAGTATCCCCGGGTCCTTTTCCTCCAGGTCTGCACAGGGCTCTCTTCCCCCTTGTCACCTCCTGGGTTCCTTGCCATGAAGTTGCTGTATCCCCACATCTGAGCTCCTTCATCCTCTCCACAGAAGCCCCTCCTCACCCTCAACTTGCTCCCAGCCCCAGACCTGGCCAGTGCCAGAGCAGGTGATGTGCTGGTGCTGCTGCAGGGCCTGGTGCTGGGGGGGGACCTGCTCTTGATTGACAGGAATTGTCCTGCCGCAGCTGATCCAGTTCAAAGCAGACATCAATGCCGTGAACGAACACGGGAACACGCCGCTGCACTACGCCTGCTTCTGGGGCCATGATCCGGTGGCAGAGGTGAGTGGGAGCGCTTGGACACGGGTGGGGGGGGAGGGAACGAGGCAGGAGGCTCAGCGTGGCAAATGCTGATGCTCGCTTCTTGCTCCCTCAGGACCTGGTGGGCAACGGGGCTTTGGTCAGCATTGCCAACAAGTACGGTGAGACACCCATGGACAAAGCCAAGCCACCGCTGCGGGAGGTCTTGAGAGGTAGGAGGTTCCCAGCACAGCGCGGCAGCCTCCGTGCCCTGCGCCGGCAGCGCTGCCAACCCCTTGTCCCCTGCAGAGCGCGCTGAGAAGCTGGGGCAGAGCCTCACCAAGATCCCCTACAAGGACACCTTTTGGAAGGGCACCACACGCACACGCCCCAGTAAGGCCAGGGCCCTCCTGCTGGGCAGGGCTGCGCTCCCGGGGCAGCGCCGGGGGGGAAGGTCCCACACCCCCAGGCTCCATCCCCTCCTTCTCCTGCAGGGAACGGGACTCTCAACAAACTCGCTGGAATCGACTTCAAGCAGCTCATCCTGAGCCAGAAACTCAACGAGAACCAGTCAGGGGAGGTGCGTGGCTGGGGGAGCACCGCCTCCAGCAGAGCCCTGCTCCTGCTGCTGCTCCCTCCCCGCTGGGCGCAGGGGTGGGCAGGGGTGCCTCAGGGGGTCCCAGAGCCAGGCACAGGGCTGGCCAGGCACTGCTCTGCTGTGTCACTGTCACCTCATGTCACTGTGGGCCCATGCTGAGGACCCCATAGCTCCATGAAGGGGTGGGAGGTGCTCGGGGGCCGCGGGTCGCTCTCACTGCGGTGTCTCCACTGTCTCCTCTGGTCCCTGCAGCTGTGGAAGGGGCGCTGGCAGGGCAACGACATCATCATCAAAATGCTCAAAATTCGGGACTGGACAACTCGGAAGAGCCGAGATTTCAACGAGGAATACCCAAAGCTGCGGTGAGCACCAACCATGCCTGCCCCACGGCAGCAGCACTTGAGGCAGGGCTCTGACATGGGCAGGACATAGCACAGGAGCCATTCGGGGGGCTGTGGGGAGCACCTGCCACCCTCAGGGCTGGTGCTTGCCCCCCCAGAGGGTGCTCAGGCATTGGAACAGGCTGCCCAGGGCAGGGCTGCAGGCACCGGCCCTGCAAGGGCTCACACCCCGTGGAGATGAGGCCTCGGTGCCGTGGGGCAGGGGTGGCCTTGGCAGCGCTGGGGAATGGTTGCACTGGGTGAGTCTGAATCTCTCACAACCTGGTTGATTCTATGATTCTCTTGCAGGATCTTCTCTCACCCCAATGTGTTACCGGTACTGGGCGCTTGCCAGGCCCCCCCAGCACCACACCCCATCATCATCAGCCACTGGATGCCCTTTGGGTCCCTCTACAACGTGTTGCATGAGGGGACAAGTGAGTGCCCACAGGGGTGACAGCGCTGGCAGCTACAGCTGGTCTCCCCATCTCTCTGGTGTGTTTAGGGTCTCTCCAGCTCCAACCCCAGTGCAGGGTGAGCTGGGTCCATGTCCCAGGGACTCTTCCCATGATGTCTCACATCCTCTCCCTGCAGACTTTGTAGTGGACCAGATGCAGGCGGTGAAATTTGCCTTTGACATTGCACGGGGCATGGCCTTCCTGCACACGCTGGAGCCGCTCATCCCGCGCCACCACCTCAACAGCCGCAGCATCATGGTGAGTGCCGGGGTCACGCAGGGCAGCCCGATCCCCTCAGGCACGGGCAGGGCCCCCTCTCACCAGTGTCCCCCCAGATCGATGAGGACATGACGGCGCGGATCAGCATGGCCGACGTCAAGTTCTCCTTCCAGTGCCCGGGCAGGATGTACGCTCCCGCCTGGGTGGCACCTGAAGGTGAGTGCCTGGCATCAGCCCCCCGGCCCTTCCTCACTCTCCTCACAGAGCCACAGAACCAGACTGGGAAAGTCATCCAGTGCAACCGCTCCCAGCACTGCCAGGGCCACCCCTGCCCCATGGCACTGAGGCCTCGTCTCCACGGGGTGTGAACCCTTGCAGGGCCGGTGCCTGCAGCCCTGCCCTGGGCAGCCTGTTCCGATGCCTGAGCACCCTCTGGGGCAGGAATTGTTCCTCAGCTCCATCTAAACCTGCCCTGGGGCAGCTTGAGGCCGGTTCCTCTTGTCCCAGCCCCTCCTGGCTCCATCCTCCTGCCAGGCAGTTGCTGCTCATGTTCAGCTCTGTCAATCAGTATCCCCCGGTCCTTCCCCATGAGCAGTTTCCAGCCACAATTCCCCAGGCCTGGAGCGGTGCATGGGGTGGTTGTGGCCCAAGTGCAGGACCCATCCACCCTGCACTGGGTTCCCTGCAGCCCTGCAGAAAAAGCCAGAAGAGATCAACAGGCGCTCGGCTGACATGTGGAGCTTCGCCGTGCTGCTGTGGGAGCTGGTGACACGAGAGGTGCCCTTTGCAGACTTGTCCAACATGGAGATAGGCATGAAGGTGAGGAGAGGGTTCAGCAACGGTCAGGGATAAGCCAGCAACAGGCAGCCCCTGGGGAGGGTGGTAAGAGGTGTGGGCTCTGCCCACCCCAAGCAGGGCTGGATTTGGGATTCTGCCCCTCTCTCCCCCTGTTCAAGGTGGCCCTGGAGGGGCTGCGTCCCACCATCCCTCCCGGCATCTCCCCACACATCTGCAAGCTGATGAAGATCTGCATGAATGAGGACCCAGCCAAGCGCCCCAAGTTCGACATGATCGTGCCCATCCTGGAGAAGATGCAGGAGAAGTAGAGGGCGATGCCCCCCTGCGCTGCCACGCTTCCCCTACCACCCCCAAGTGCCTTCTCTAACCCAGTGCCGGGGGGAGCAGGGGCCATCCCCCTCCCGCACCAGCCACGGACACGGTACAGACACCACTGCCCTTGCCGGGGCCACACCGCCAGTTCCAGGCACTTGCAGCACCAAGCTCAGGGCAGCACCTCCGCCCTCCCCAGGGCTGTGGGCAGCTGGGTCAGGAGGCCTGGCCATGGGCTCTGCTGCCCTGGGACTGGGCAAGGCATTGGAGCTCTCCTCCCCAAGCAGCCAGGGGGCTCTGCCTGCTGCACACCCCGGCTTTGCGCTTCACTCCCTGGTTTTCCATCCAGGGCACGTGGAAAAGCCGCCAGCATCCCAAATAAACGTTTGTTATGAAGCTGCTGTGAAGGGCGCTGGGGGGGTGGGGAGGGTGGGAGATGGACAGGGGCTGCCAACAGTCCTCAGGGTCTGGGCTCTGCAGCTGATCCAAACCTCCCCCAGTGCGGGAGGGAGGCAGCGGGGCCATCAGCACCCTCCTCCCATGGGGGACAGGCCCAGGCTCTGGCTGCAGGGCTGTGCAGGACCCAAGCATCCTCTGGAGAGTCAAGGGATGCTTGGGTGAGAGAAACGTGGGCAGCCCTAGTCGCACCACACCTTCCCTGCAGGCCCCTGGGGCAAGGATAAGCCTCCTGGGAAGGGCAGAGGATGCAACTGGAACCAGTTGCCAACCCCTCTCCTCACCTTCCGAAGGCACAGCAGCAACCTGTGGTGATGTGATGAGAACAGAGGCACTGGCCAGCAGCTTGTGCTGTTCCACTGCAGGCAGGGCAGGAGACAAGGCGCTGCCCCACTAAACCCCGCTGTGTTTAATGGCAGAGAAGTGACCTGAAGTTCCAGTGACAACCCCTCAGTCCTCATGTGAAATAATGGGGCTTTTTCACGTTGATGCCGTACTCCGCAAGCGCTGGTGTCAGGTCTTCCATGGTCAGTGTGTACTTCTTGTCCTGCAAGAACAAGGAGCCCTGTCAGTCCAGCCAGGGCAACCCATGCTCCTTACACCCAGGAGGGTTTTGGTGTGACCTGCACAGGCCCCAGTGCCATGAGCAGCCACGCACCCGGCTTTGGGCATTCATAAGCTCCTACGTTTGGTTTGTTCTGAGCCCTCAGTAAGCAGAGAGAGGCTGAATGCTGCTCCATGTTATAAAGAGAAATCCCATCGGGACCCTCCTGAAGTCCTGACCCACGACAGGTGATGACTGGGAGAATCCCCAGAACCAGCCTTGTGCCCCGTTCATGTTCTTTCCCAAGAAGACCTTGGAATGGTTTGTGTTGAAGGGACCTTAAAACTCCTCCAGCTCCAACCCCTGCCCTGGGCAGGGACCCCTTCCACTGGAGCAGCTTGCTCCAAGCCCCTGTGTCCAACCTGGCCTTGAGCACTGCCAGGGATGGGGCAGCCACAGCTTCTCTGGGCACCCGGTGCTAGGGCCTCAGCACCCTCACAAGGAAGAGCTTCTGCCTTATCTCCAACCTCAACTTCCCCTGTTTCAGTTTAAATCCATCACCCCTAGTCCTATTCGCTACAGTCCCCAGAGTCCTGGTTGCTGTCAGAGGCAGGACACGGCATAAGGTGCGGTTGTTCACACATTCCATGAAGCCCCCAAAGCCTAGTCCATAAATCCTGCCCGTCTCATTCTCTCACACCACCACTTTGCCAGCAGCACAGTCTGGGGCTATTCATGTGCTGTTCCTTCAAAGGCACAGCAGGCTGAGGATGTTGTGCACATCCCAGTGCTCACTGGGGCTCTTTGGCACTTCCAGCCCCAGGGGATGCTTCCCCCGTCCAAGCGGCTGCTCCCACCTTGCTCTTGCTGCGGGAGCTGCCCGAGGCCGTGCCCTTCATCTTGCAGTGCTGCAGAGCGTCGTTGGCGATGTCCGAGATGAACTTCTGTGCAGCCAGAGAGATGAGGCGGATGCTGCGGGGCGAGACGCGAGCAGCGCTGCCGAGGGAGCCCCGGGGACTGGAGTCCCGCCGGGGCTTGGCGGCTGCCCCCTCCCCGCGGCCACTCACATGCGCGGGTCCGAGGCCTCGAATCCCGCCCGGTTGAGGTAATACCCGGTGACGGCGTCTGGGATCTGCAGAGGAGAGAGGCGGGAGGAACAGGGCCGCCCCCGGCGCCCGCCCCCCCCGGCGCTCCCGTACCGTCGGTGTGTAGTCCTCCAGCTGCATGAGGAAGTCCACCAGCGGCGTGGTGGACACCACCGGCTTCACGTCCCCGTTGGCCACGCCGGGCGGCACGTAAACCCCGTTGGACATGGTCCCCTCGGGCGGGGCCGCGGCCACCGCCGCCGACACGGGGCCTGCGGGCACAGCGCTCAGCGGGCGGGCGGCCGGGCCCCCCGGGCCTGCCCCGCACCCCCGGCCCGCGCTCCCCCGCCGCCCGGCCGCTGCCCTCCGCTGCCCCGCTCCCGGCCCCGCCGCGCTCCCGGGCCCCCCCCCGCCCGCCGCGCCCCGCCCCGCCCCGCGCCGCACCGCCCACCGCGCCCGGGGCCGCCCCGGGGCCGCCGCCGGGGCTCGCTTTGCTGTCGGCGGGAGGCGGCGGCGCAGGGGCGGCCGGAGCCGAGGGGTCGGCCTCGGCGCTGCCGCTCATCGCCCGCCGCCGCGCAGCACCGGCGCCGCCCACCGCCGCCGCCGCGCCTGCGCACGGCCCGCCGCCCCCTTGGCCCCGCCCCCTCGCGCCGCCGGCCCCACCCGCTCGCCCCGGCCCCGGGCACAAACTCAGACGCGCGCGCGCGCGCGGGGCGGTGCGTTTATTGTTGGCGCCCCCTGGCGGCGCCGCTGAGCAGCGCGCGCAGCAGGCGCGGGAAGTTCGGGGAGCCGCAGCCCGTGACCGGGTCCCAGCCCGCGCCGGCGCAGAAGCCCTGGCCCCGCACCGCGCCGTCCAGGCACGACACGTGACAGCCCTGCGTCACCTGCGGGGACAGCGCTCAGCGGACCGGGCCCCGCGGCCCCGCCCGAGCCCCCCCCCCCCCCCCCCACGGGGACCCCGCGGGGCGCGGCCCCGGACCCAGCCCGGGGGAAGGCAGCGTCATCCCCGACCGGGGCGGCGGCGGCCCGGGCTGCGCCCAGCACCCACGCCAGGAGCGCCCCCGGCAGCCCCAGCCAATGCCCACTGCCCCCCATGTCCCCCAGCCAGCAACTGCCCCGGCCCCACGGCCCCCCTGCAGCCCCAGTGCCCCCCTGGCCCCACAGCTGCCCCACTGCCCCAGCACCCAACATCCGCCCCACTGCCCCAGCACCCAACATCCGCCCCACTGCCCCAGCACCCAACATCCGCCCCACTGCCCCAGCACCCAACATCTGCCCCACTGCCCCAGCACCCAACATCTGCCCCACTGCCCCAGCACCCAACATCCGCCCCACTGCCCCAGCACCCAACATCCGCCCCCCTGCCCAGCTCACGTCGTAGAGCGCGTCTTCGTGGCCCTGCTCCCGCAGCTGGTACAACGCGGGGTTGAGGAAGCCGAGGGGCGCAAGCCCCTGCTGCAGCCGCCGGTCGTTGACCAGAGCCACCATGCCCCCCACCACCGGCGTGGATGCCTGCGGCACAAGCGCGGAGATGGAGCAGATGGACGTGAGCACCAAAGCACCTCAGGTCCCAGCAGCTTGGCCGCAGGTCCACATCCTCACCGAGGTCCCTGACACCCAGGGCAGCGGAATGCGGTTCGTCACCACCCAGTAGTTGTCCGAGAGCGCAGCCAGGTCAGGGTAGGCTCGGCCACTGCTGTTATAGTAGGAGCTGGGTGGCAGCTTCGGAGTCGAGTGCAGGAACTGCCTCACGGCAGCGGCCTGAGGAGAGGACAAGGGCTCAGCTCCAGCCCCTGCGGCCCCCATCACCTCACTGAGCACCCCAAGCCCCGGCTGCAGCCCCAGCGCTGCCTCACCTGGTACTGAGGCATGGGGAAGACGTTGCTGAAGCCACCACCGCTGATGTAGTCGGTCACCTCGGCTGTCACCAGAAAGGGGTTCTTGAAGGTTGTTCCACCCACAGTGGTGACATAGGGGCTGTGGGAACATGGGGGGCACTGCAGGGTTACCCCACACACCAGCTACTCCCAGCACTCCCAGCTCCAGTCTCTGAGTGTCCCCAGGCAGGTCACTGGGGTGACCCCCAGGATTCCCCACAGCACCTCAAAACCAGCCCCACGCAGGCACTGGCCTGGGCTGGGGTTCCAAGCACCAGCAGCAGCAGCAGAGGCTCTGTGTGCAGACCCAGGCCACCACAGGACCCATGTTCTTCTCCCCACACCTACCTGGAGGCTGGAAAGCTGGGCCGGAACGTGTGGTTCCCACTGCGCACCCTCCTGCACCCTGCACCATCATCACCTGCTGGCACAGATGGAGGGGGTTATCCCAGGCGGCATTCCCGGGGGATCCCGGCTGGCACGGGGCAGAACATCCCAACCATGGAACTCCCCAGCACACTGGGATGCTCGGAAAAATTCACACCAGCACCGGCACCAGTACCAGTACCAGCACGCACCAGAGGCAAAGAGGATGGTCAAGCCACGAGCAGCCGCCTTCATGAACTCCACGTTGATGCGCTCCATGTAAGCCACCGAGAGGCTATCCTCATCGTCCCCGTAGCTGACAGAGTGCACCCAAGGCAGCGAGGACATGTTGCTGAGCAACAGCAGCCAGGCCAGGAAGGGCTCCTGGCTCTCGTGTCTCCCTGCAGACACACGGGGAGGAAAGTTCAGCTCCTAGGACCACAAGACTCGAGGAGACATGCGGGATAGAAGGGGGTGAGCATGCCTCAGCAGCACCACCAGCACCAGGAGCTGAATCTTACAATCATGGAATCACAGAATGGTTTGTGCTGGAAGGGACCTTAAAGCTCATCCAGCTCCAACCCCTGCCACAGGCAGGGACCCCTTCCACTGGAGCAGCTTGCTCCAAGCCCCTGTGCCCAACCTGGCCTTGAGCACTGCCAGGGATGGGGCAGCCACAGCTTCTCTGGGCACCCTGTGCCAGCGCCTCAGCACCCTCACAGGGAACAGCTTCTGCCTAAGAGCTCAGCTCAGTCTCCCCTCGGGCAGGTTCAAGCCATTCCCCTTGGCCTGGCCCTACAGGCCCTTGTCCCAAGCCCCTCTCCAGCTTTCCTGCAGCCCCTTCAGGCACTGGAGCTGCTCTCAGGTCTCCCCTTCAGGAGCCTTCTCTTGTCCAGGCTGCCCCAGCCCAGCTCTCTCAGCCCGGCTCCAGAGCAGAGCTGCTCCAGCCCTCGCAGCAGCTCCGTGGCCTCCTCTGGACTTGCTCCAACAGCTCCAGGTCCCTCTTGTGCTGCTGCCCCAGAGCTGGACCAGGACTGCAGGAGGGGTCTCCCCTTCCTGCAGCAGAGGGGCAGGATCCCCTCCCTGAGCTGCTGCTCCCGCTCTGGGGGGGCAGCCCAGCACACGGGGGGGTTCTGGGCTCAAGCGCACACTGAAGCCGGGTCATGGGGAGCTGCTCCTCATCCAACACCCCAAGTCCTTCTCCTCGGGCTGCTCCATCCAGTCTCTGCTCCTGGAAGGCTGATTCCACCTCCACCTGCCTAAGGGCCCTCATCCCTCTTCATGAGGCGGGAGCAGAGCCCTCCCCTCTCAGCTGCTCACATTCTGCTGGGAGGGCAGAGCTGCTGAACCTCAGGGCACCCCTGCTCCTGTTCAGCCAGTTTCTGATCTGGAACAGATGACACCACAGGCCCTGCTTGTGCAGGCTGTTTTGCAAGCCTGTTTTTACAGATTCCTTTCCCTCCTCCATCCTCCACAGTGGCAGATTCAACTTTCAGCCCCAAAGAAGCAGAAAAGAAACAGTAGGACAGGGTTGCTGTGCTCTTGCCCCATGGAAAAGGAGCAGAGCAGGGTAATGCTTTACACTGTGTACTTGAGGTGTGGAAGTGCCTGTTACAGGATACTCAGAGTTCACACCATCTCAAAAGCAGCTACACAAACCAGCACAGTGATTTCCCTGTGAGCAATCAGATGCCAGCATAGGCCCCGGCTTTGGAAGCACACAAGGTCCCTCCCTATTATATGTGGGAAAGCATTTTGCTAGGTTCATCTCAGCAGCATGAGCTGTGGCTGCCCCATCCCTGGCAGTGCTCAAGCCCAGGTTGGACACAGGGGCTTGGAGCAACCTGCTCTAGTGGAAGGGGTCCTTGCCCATGGCAGGGGGTTGGGACTGGATGGGCTTTAAGGTCTCTTCCACCCAACCCAGTCTGGGATGACGATTCCATGGTGCACCACAGCGGCTCGTGTGTGTTTGGACAGACACCAGCAGAGTGATGCACCCTCAGCAAGGGCACTTGTGCTGGTGCCATAGCAGTGGGATGCATGGAAGCAGTCACAGGACATCCCTGGCAGGGGATCAGTACCTGCATTGCTGAAGACCCATGTGGAGATGTTGGCACCCGTGCTCATGATGTATTCCACATCCAGGCTGGCCTCCAGCCCAGCCTTGCCCATGCCCTGGTGCCCAACGACTCGGTCAACCTGAGTGCGGTGGCTAAAGCTGCTGCCAAAGAGCTTCATGAACTCAGCCACGTCAGCCTGGTGGAAGTACTGCTCCAGGAACTGCGGGACAAGGGCAGGACAAGCGGCCTCTCATTCCCTCTTGAGAAATCGAGTTGTTTTTCTCCCCACTTAGAAGTTGTCCCAGATGGTCCACAAAGCTCGAGCCCACCAAGGGCTCCCACCAGGCCCTGAGGAAGCCCCCCCACTGCCCTGGGACCAACACAGCAAGGAAGTGCTGGAGAAGCACTAATGGGTGCAATTCCCTATGGAATTCCCTACCAGCTCCAGCAGTTACCTGGGCACAGGCCTGGCTGTTGTTCGGCAGAAGCCCGATGTCTCCCTTCGTCATGTTGTACCTCTGACGAAGAATGGAAGGTGTCACTCCCAGGTGGAAAGCTGCTCTCCCTCCACGGTGCTGCTCCAGCTCCTTCTTGATCCAGGCTCTGCTGACCATCTTTCTCTCTGCAGGGAACCGGTGCAGGCCACCCACTGATGCACAGACAAGCAGGAACAGAAGTGGCTGTTAGAGCCCAGAGCTGCAGCAGGATAGTATCATGGTCCCTTGGCTCGCCCTTCACCATCTTCGCTCAGGCTTCATGTCCCATAGGGTTTGCCATCCCCTGCAGGACCTGACGGGAGGGGGAAGTTGGACCCCGGCACAGGCTGTTTTTCCAGAGAAGCTGTGGATTCAATCCCCATCCAACCTGGCTTTGAACACTGCCAGGGATGGGGCATGCCCAAAGCCCCTCAGGGCGGCGCAGGGGCAGCCTGGAGGCCCTGCTCCTGTCCTCCGGAACACTGAGGTGGTCAGTCCTGGCTGCTCAGTGCTGGAGCCTCCCTCCCCGCACCCAGGCAGTGAGAGCTCAGGGCCCCCTGGTGCAGGACGTACCAAAGTCAAGGTGCTCCGCCAGCTCCGTGGGGACTGTGTAGGGGCGCGGGGAGCGCACGACGCTGCGCTGCCCCTTCACGTACTGGTGGAACTCGGCCCCTGGCAGGACGCGCTCGGCCGTGCTGCAGCACAGGGACAGCCACACACAGGGTCAGTGCCTGCCCCCGGCCCTGTCCCACCCTCCCGCTGCTGGGACTCACAGCACAGGCAAAGCAAAGAGCTCCGTCCATACCTGACCAACAGCCCTCACCAAACCCAGCCAGAGCTCTGCCTCCTGCAGCTCTATTCCATGCCCTGCACAGGGGACTCTGCGGCCCCACAGAAGGCAAGAGCACGTGTGGGGCTGGCCCAAGTCCCTAACAGACCCGCACGCCTTGTTCCCAGCACTCTGTGTCACTGGCTGACTCTCCCAGCACTGGGGCTGGGTATCCAGGCAGCCACGTTATGGCCATGGAGCCCTCAGGCCCAGGAAGAAAAGCGGCTCAGCCCTCCACTGAAGAGCCCAGGGAGAGAGGGAGCTGCAGCAGGAAGGGGAAGGTCTGTCTGCTTCTGTCTTGGTGGGAAGGGCAGCCATGGAATCACAGAATGGTTTGTGCTAGAAGGGACATTAAAGCTCATCCAGTTCCAGCCCCTGCCACGGGCAAGGACCCCTTCCATGGGCAAGAACCCCTTCCACTGGAGCAGCTTGCTCCAAGCCCCTGTGTCCAACCTGGCCTTGAGCACTGCCAGGGATGGGGCAGCCACAGCTTCTCTGGGCACCCTGTGCCAGCGCCTCAGCACCCTCCCAGGGAAGAGCTTCTGCCTAAGAGCTCAGCTCAGTCTCCCCTCGGGCAGGTTCAAGCCATTCCCCTTGGCCTGGCCCCCTTGTCCCAAGCCCCTCTCCAGGTTTCCTGCAGCCCCACTGGGCACGGGAAGGTCTCACCTTGCTGGCATGCGACACTCCAGGAAATCCAGGGTGGCGACACTCCTGCAGGTCTCAACGCCGTGTCCCTGCAGCCACTTCAGCACCACCATGAGCGTGGCTGTGGATGGCTGGACGAGGTCTCGCACACGCTCCAGGGACAGGTACTGCCCTGCGAGGCACAGCTGGGGTCAGAGCACCCCCGTGCAGGGCACGGTCACTACGGTGTCGTGGTGACAGGTGACAGCCGTTACCGTATCGTGACGAGCGCGGGTCCGACACGGCCTCGACGACCCGGGCCAGGCGCCGCAGGCCGCGCTGCCGCAGCGCGAACGTCAGCTGCACGTCGTGCCCAGGCTCCACGCGGCCGGTGTGCGCCCAGCCCGAGGGGACGCTGCGGGCGGGCTGTGAGCGGCAGCCGGGCTCCCGCGCCCCGGCCCCGCCCCCAGCCCGGCACCTACCGGAACGGCTGGTCCCGCTCCAGCACCGGCCCCGCGGCGCAGCTCCAGGCGGCCGCGCACAGCACCAGCGCGGCGGGGAGACCCCGGTACCTGCAACAGGCGGTCAGGGGGCAGCGGCACCGGCGAGGCCCCGGCACCACGGGCACCGGCGCGGCCTCGGGACCACGGCACATTCGGGCACTGCCGGGTGCCCGTCCGTCCTCCCGCCCCCGGGCTGGGGAGCCCCTCCTGGCCCTCATCACCTCCGCACCGGGGACCCCGCCGCCCCCCTCCCGCCCCCCGTCACTCCGGTCCGGCCCCCCCGGCCCCGGTACCGCGGTGACATCCTGCCGCCTCCCGCTGCAGCGACCCGATCACGTGTGCGAGCGCATGATTCCAGTCACATGAGGAGGCTCAAACCGCTGTCACGTGATGGGCGGGGACTGGGACCCGGCAGGCGGAGCTCCGGGCTCGGCGGTGCTCGGGGCTCGGCCGCTCGGCCCCGGGGCGGGCTGGGGTCACGGCCCCGCCGTGGCGGTCGCTTGCGGGGCCCGGAGGGCTGCTCGCGCACGGCACGGGCCGCCCCCCGGAGCGATCCGGTCCGAGCTGCTTCCCCCCCGCCGATCTTCCCCGCTCTCTCTCGGGCAGGCGGTGGAGCCGCGGGCTGCCACGGGTCCGTGACGGGGTCCCGGCCGGGGCGGGGCAGGGGCCATGCGGGGCTGGTGGCTCCAGGCTGGACCCGTTTATAGAACCCCAGCCTGGTTTGGGCTGAAGGGACCTTAAAGCTCCTCCAGCTCCAACCCCTGCCCCGGGCAGGGACCCCTTCCACTGGAGCAGCTTGCTCCAAGCCCCTGTGTCCAACCTGGCCTTGAGCACTGCCAGGGATGGGGCAGCCACAGCTTCTCTGGGCACCCTGTGCCAGCGCCTCAGCACCCTCACAGGGAAGAGCTTCTGCCTTAGATCTAACCTGAATTTCCCTTTTCAGTTTGAACCCGTCACCCCTTGACCCATCGCTACAGTCCTTGATGAAGAGTCTCTCTTCAGCATCCAGTTCAGATATCCAGGTCTTGTTAGAGGAGCTCAGGCTGGGGCCAGTCCAGCAGCACCCCAGGCACGGATGTTTGTTGGAGGAAGCAGCCCCTGGCAGAGAGGAATGCACCAGAGCAGCAGGGCTGGCAGAGAGAAGGCTGCAAGTCTCCCCTATTCCATGAGCCTTGAAGCTTGATCTGAGGAGGGGCAGCAGGGAAGGATGGGAATGCCTGAGCTCCCCTCTGAGCCTGCTCCTGTGTCCCCCCCAGGCCGTGGGGCAGCAGAGCTGTATGGCAGTGCCTGGGCTGTCCCCGCTGCACAGGGACTGTGCATCACCAATGCATCCAGAGGAGCCTGAAGCATGGGGTCGGTGGCAGAGCGTGTCTGACATCTCCTTGTCAGGGCCCCATGTCCTGGCCCTGCTGGTGCTCACACCACAGCCACAGGAGGAAGCTGCGGGCCCAAGCCATGGGCCTTGGTCAGGAGCATCGGGGGCCACAGGACAGCAGAAGGCTCAAGACTTGGAGCCCATTGCTCAGTCCCGGGCTCGGTGTGAGGTGCCGGTGTCCTGTGCAGCAGGAGCCGTGTCTGCACCGTACTGAGCGCCTGCAGCAGCCTCTGTCCAGCTGGCACCACAGCAGCCGGCACTTGGCTCCCTCTCCTGTCTTCCTGTGCTTGTCTTCTCGGCCTGTTCCCACACCAGGAGCTCTCCTAATTGCAATCACAACAGTGGTGTTATGGTACTTGCAGACCTCGGGCTTGGGGAAGGTTTGAGCCTTTCCTGCAGCGGAGCTCTGGAGTTTGTGGCTCTTGCACCACAGAGCAGATCCCGGTGCCCATGAGCAGCGCTGAGGGCTCGGGGCAGTGGTGTGGCAGAGGGAGCTGTGACCCCGGCTGCCCCAGACAGTTTGGCTCAGCTGCGTGCCGCGCCTCCCACAGCTCCCACCGGCTTTCCTGCTTCTGCAGAGCAGAGTCCAAGCCAGGAAGAGACGGACAATGGGAAAACCACCTGCCAGGCCCGGGCTGCGCATCCAGAGCAGCCGCTGCCGGGCAGGAGCCCCAGTGAGGCTCTTGCCTTGCAGCAGCACGAGGCAGCGCTAAGGAGGGATTGGGCCGGGACTGGGATCACAGCTGGGCAGCTGAGGTCCTTGCCTGGGGCTGAAGCGGCCCCACTGTTCTCCCTGCTTTCAGCCCTGTGCTGCTCTTCAGCTGCTCCCCATGTGCAGCTCAAAGGTGGAGATGCCTCATGCCTGGGTGGGCAGCACCTGCTGCAGACCTTTGGCTCTGCTCCCTTTGGGTGAAAGCAAGCACACTGGGGCTAAACCAGCATCTTTCCTCTTCACAGAACATCCCTCGGTGTCTCACGGATGCTGTGACCTCACCCTGTGTTCCTCAGGCTCACCCAGCCCTTGCCTGACCTCCAGAAGTGCTTCCCCTGCCACTTGAGGCTTGTCCTTGTGTCCACACAACCTGGACAGCCTGGAGAGGTGGGAACCTCATGGAGTTCAATCAGGCCAAGGCCTGGGTTGGGGCAATCCGAGCACAGACCCAGGCTGTGGGAGACTGGATGGAGCAGCCTGCTGAGAAGGACCTGGGGTGCTGGGTGAGGAGCAGCTCCCCATGACCCTGCTTCAGTGTGCGCTTGAGCCCAGAACCCCCCCGTGTACTGGGCTGCACCCCCAGAGCGTGAGCAGCAGCTCAGGGAGGGGATCCTGCCCCTCTGCTGCGGGAAGGGGAGACCTGAGAGCAGCTCCAGTGCTTGAAGGGGCTGCAGGGAACCTGGAGAGGGGCTCGGGACAAGGGCCTGTAGGGCCAGGCCAAGGGGAATGGCTTGAACCTGCCCGAGGGGAGCCTGAGCTGAGCTCTTAGGCAGAAGCTCTTCCCTGGGAGGGTGCTGAGGCGCTGGCACAGGGTGCCCAGAGAAGCTGTGGCTGCCCCATCCCTGGCAGTGCTCAAGGCCAGGTTGGACACAGGGGCTTGGAGCAAGCTGCTCCAGTGGAAGGTGTCCCTGCCCGTCCAGGGGTTGGAACTGGAGGAGCTTTAGAGTCCCTTCCAGCTCCAGCCGTTCTATGAGCCTATGGTTCTAGGACCGCTCTGCTCTATCCCCATTCCTGGCAGATGCCAGCACTCCTCTGAAGGTGCTGCCCATCGCACGAGCTGTGTGCAGCCTTCTGGCTCTCTGGTCTCCGTGGCTGGAAGCACGCGCAGTTCCCGTGGATTCAGCGCCCTGTGGTTTGCGGCAGCTGGAGCTGGGGGTGAGCCGGGAGCTCTGTGTGGCGAGACTGTGGCCAGGCCACAGCAGGGCAGGGTCTGGGCACGGTGCGTGCGGGGCCCAGGACACGGTGCAGCGCAGGAGGTTCAGGGAACAGAGCCCCGTGCCCAGCCTTGCGGATGGGAAGAGCTTTCCCCGCTGCCCCGTCCCTGCGCCCTGCGAGGACACGACTCGGGGCGTGCAGGGACGTGCATGAGGACGGCACCAGGGCCTGGCTGCAGGGCAGGGCCGCGTCTGGCCGCGCACCGCGCAGCCCTCCCGCGTCCCGCAGCCGCCCTGGCCCGGCTCACCCGGGCGCTCCCCGCCCCATGCCCGGCTCCTGATGGCTCCGGCTCAGCCCGCGGGGACTCCGCGCTCGGCCTTGGCGCCCGTCGGCCGGGGGCGCTGCGGCCGCCGGCTCCAGCTGCTCACAGCTGCGGGCAGCGCGTTAAGAGCGGCGCGGTTTGCGGAAGGTTACTCATGGGTCTGCCTGGCCAAAGCCACCACATTGGCCCGAGAGAGCCAACTGCTCGAAGGAGCAGCTGCTGCTGGGCTGAGGCTCTGGCCTGCCGCGGGTAGGGGATAAAGGGGCCTCAGTACCCAGTGAATCACGGAACCATGGAACAGTCTGGGTTGGGAGGGACCTTAGTGATCATCCAGCCCCAACCCCTGCACGGGCAGGGACCCCTTCCCCTGGAGCAGCTTGCTCCAAGCCCCTGTGTCCAACCTGGCCTTGAGCACTGCCAGGGATGGGGCAGCCACAGCTTCTCTGGGCACCCTGTGCCAGCGCCTCAGCACCCTCACAGGGAAGAGCTTCTGCCTAAGAGCTCAGCTCAGTCTCCCCTCGGGCAGGTTCAAGCCATTCCCCTTGGCCTGGCCCTGCAGGCCCTTGTCCCAAGCCCCTCTCCAGGTTCCCTGCAGCCCCTTTAGGCACTGGAGCTGCTCTCAGGTCTCCCCTTCAGGAGCCTTCTCTTCTCCAGGCTGCCCCAGCCCAGCTCTCTCAGCCTGGCTCCAGAGCAGAGCTGCTCCAGCCCTCGCAGCATCAGTGCACTTCATGTGCTGGCCTGACCTGAGTGGAGGACACTGGCACTGGTGGCTGGGCAGCACCTGCCCCAGGGACCAGAAGCTGCCACAGCGCAGCCCATGTGCCCCAGTGCATACCGACGCACCCCAGCACTGCCACCCTAGTTGCTGTGTGGAGCCAAGTGCAGGGCACTGCTCCTACCTGTGTGCCAGCAACTTCTGGCCTTTCTCCTGCCCGCTGGCCGCACACGGCAAGCCGGAGCAGCAGCAACGATGTCCATCTCTGTACAAACAAGTGTGGTTTATTAAGGCATTTCTTTGAGGAGTTGGCACTTGGGTCCAGGCTGTGCTGGAGTGGCCATGTGTGGCCGAAGCGCAGCACCCGATACATGCAGCTCAGCGCGACACGATACAAAAGGTACAAACGAAGTAGAAAACAGGAGTCATATTACAATGTGTAAAAATAAATAACTGGCGGCAGGGCTCCTGCCGGGGCCCATGGCCGTGCTCCCCAGCCCACGGTGTGTGACACCGCGGCTGTGCCCATGGTGTGTGACACTGCGGCTGTGCCCATGGTGTGTGACACCGCGGCTGTGCCCATGGTGTGTGACACTGCAGCTGTGCCCATGGTGTGTGACACTGCAGCTGTGCCCATGGTGTGTGACACCGCGGCTGTGCCCATGGTATGTGACACTGCGGCTGTGCCCATGGTGTGTGACACCGCGGCTGTGCCCATGGCGTGTGACACCGTGGCTGTGCCCATGGTGTGTGACACCGCGGCTGTGCCCATGGTGTGTGACACTGCGGCTGTGCCCATGGTGTGTGACACTGCCGCTGTGCCCATGGTGTGTGACACCGCGGCTGTGCCCATGGTATGTGACACTGCGGCTGTGCCCATGGTGTGTGACACCGCGGCTGTGCCCATGGCGTGTGACACCGTGGCTGTGCCCATGGTGTGTGACACCGCGGCTGTGCCCATGGCGTGTGACACCGTGGCTGTGACCATGGTGTGTGACACTGCAGCCGTGCCCATGGTGTGTGACACCGCGGCTGTGCCCATGGTGTGTGACACCGCGGCTGTGCCCATGGTGTGTGACACCACGGCTGTGCCCATGGCCGTGCTCCCCAGCCCATGGTGTGTGACACTGCCGCTGTGCCCATGGTGTGTGACACCGCGGCTGTGCCCATGGCTGTGCTCCCCAGCCCATGGTGTGTGACTGTGGCACTCCAGGCTGACCCATCCCCGCTCCAGTGTCCTGGACATGCTGCTCAGTCACCCAGGCCCGCATGGGGCTGGGGAGTGCTTGGCACCCTCAGTGCTTCCCACAGCGAGCAGGAATGAGGGGTGCCTGCCCCAGAGCCTCCATGGGCTGCCGCTGTGCTGAGGGAGGCAGAACCATCCTCCCCTCCCAGAGTCACCGGGGTGCTCTGTGAGTTCCAGGCAGTGCAGGCATGGCCCAGCAGCACCCCCAGGGCCACCAGTGCTGCCGCAGACCCCTGTCTCCTGCGGTGCAGGCTGGGCTGGGACCTGCATCACAGAGTGGGAGGTGGAGGGCTGAGACAGTGATGGAGGCGCAGCCGCTGATGGCTCTTGGTGGGAAATGGGGAGGGAGTGGGCAAAAGTTATGGGTTCTGGCTGCTATGGTAAATCTTCTGGAGCTGGGGCTGCAGCCATGGTGCTGACATGCTTTGGGCTGAGGCTATGAAGTGGGTCTAGGAAAAGTGTGACAGGAAGGAAATTCCCCCAGCCCCTCTACTTAGGTGGCTGGCTGTCCTCTCTGACACCACAGCCATGCTCACACCCAGGCTAACCTTGTATCTGGGGCAGCCGGTGTGTCCCACATGCCTCGGTCCTCGCCCTCGCTCTGCACCCATGTCCGTGTGTGGGTCACAGTGACTGTGAGCATCCAGGGCACCAGGGCTGCACCCCAGGGCACAGGGCCACCCACCACGACCTACCATGGGCTGTGGGGAGTGCTGGCTGGGGGCTGCCCCATGGGTGACGTGACAGCGGCTGCAAGGCTGCTTGTGCGAGTGGTGCCGTGGTGAGGATGGGGACCAGCCCCATTGAAGCGTGGCTCTATCCCATGCTCATGGTGTGCTGAGCAGCCCCAGGGCCTGGCTTCTGTCCTACCCACTTTTTGGAGGTGTCCCTGGTGACAGCCTGTCCTGGTGGCCACATCAGTCACACTGCAGGGCCCCAGGCAGCCTGGCTGCATGGTGTCCCACACTGCGGCTGCCTGGTAACACGCTGGCTGCCATTGTGCCTGCTTCAGGCCACGTGGCTTTTTGGGGTGCCCCTCCCCACCCTCCACCCTGCCGCTGAAGGCCTGGGGCGGCTGGGGCAGGAGGAAGACCCTGCCTGGTGTCACTGCATGGTCACATCGCTGCCTTTCTTGGGGTCAGTTCTGCTGCAGCTCTCACTGCTCCTGCCAGCCCCACAGCACCATATGCCTGGTGCAAGAGCAATGCCCATGCCGAAGGGAGCTGCAGCCCAGAGGCACCTGGCCTAGGAGCAGCTACCCCGGAATGGGGCTCCCGTGGTGAGCAGGGCACGCGCCTCCCAGCCCAGGCCCTGAGGAGCAGGGCTCTCCAGCAGCCCTGGGAGGGAGATCCCCTAAAAGGGTCACCTGTAGTGGTAGGAGATGGAAGGGCTTGAGAGACCCCAAAGAATGCCCTTTCCCCACAGCAGCCATGGATCAGCAAGTACAAAGGGGGCACTGCCTTCTCCTCGCACCCCAGCTTGGCAAGGGATGGGTCTCCCCTCGCTATGGGGAAGCAGGTTCGGCCATCCCCCTTCCCACAGACAGCATGGGCAGACTGTCAGGTGGCTGTGGCTGTACCTGCCCTGGGAGCATCACTCCCCAGCCCTGGAGCCCCTGCAGGCAAGGGGCCAGCAGGGCTGGCGCAGTGTCCTGCTGCACCCAGGCTGCTGTGCAGCTGGAGCCAGGTCTGCAGTCTCTTGAGAGCACCCGTCTGCTCCCAGCCTCTCAGAGCACACAGTACCGTGGAGCACCATCCTGCCAGACGCTGATCTGAGACCACAAGCAGCAGGAGGAACCATCACCCTTGGGTGCTGGCACCAGCAGTCCATAGGGCATCAAAACCAGCACCGAATCTGCCAGACTGCAGAGACAGGAGCCAACAGCCCCAAAGCACACAGGAACCCACAGCCCACGGGAGCCCTGGGCCAGGCAAGGTGCTGGGAGAGCAGGATTAGCACCCACAAAATGCAGCCTGGGGCTTGGCCTCGCTCCTGACCCAACATGGCTGCTGTGGGGGAGGAGTCCGTGGGCCCAGGTCTAAATCCTGAGCTCGGCCTCCTCGGGGGGCTCCAGCGAGTGCTCGGCGCTGATGGCAGAGGCAGAAGGACCCTGGGAGATGCCAAAGGGCGAGACCACAGGGGAGCGGGCGGCCAGCGGGGACAGCGAGGGGGAGAAGCTGGGTGACATGGCAGAGGAGGAGATGGAGCCCTCGTGGCTGATGGGCGAGCGGCGCAGGGAAGATGGGTGCGGGAAGGTCCTGCCCGGTGGTGGCTTGGGGGGCACAGACTTGGCACCTGGGTGGGCCACCGAGGTGATGAGGGGTGGTGGGTCGATGCGGGGCTTGGGCTCTGCCTTGGGCTTGGTCGGGAAGGGCTTGCGCAAAGAGCTCTCATCCTTGAGGCGGGCGATCTCTGTGAAGACGCTGGCCAGCGGCTGGAACTGGGGACACCAGTTCAGCAGGTAATCCCAGTTGTAGCTGCCGCGGAGCTCCTCATCGCTGGCCACGATGGCAGTGAGCGAGCCCTCCACAGAGGGCTTGCCATCCTCTGGGAAGGTGTAGTCCTGAGGCTGGGAAGAGACGCTAAGGCCGCAGCGCACACCGAGGAAGGCGCTGCCACCTCCATCCTCGCGGTACAGCGGCGGTGGCCCCGGCAGCAGCAGCCCAGAGCCCTTCTTGCTCTTGAACCACTGGGTGCTCTCCAGGGCGGCCGGCTCGCAGGAGATATCGGAGAGCTGGTCGGCATCTTGCTGGATGCCGGAGTCGGGGCCGCGGGCAGAGATGTGCTCCTGCATGGAGGCGGTGATGCTGGCCACACGCGGGTACTCGTTGATCATCCGGATCTCGTCATCCTCAGCGGCTTCGGCAGAGCCTCGGCCGCTGGAGTGCGAGGGGTCCAGCGAGCCGCCCCGCGTGTAGGGCCCTGCCGGCTCGCCGCCGTACCCCGGCAGGGCCTGGTGGTAAATGTGCTCGCTCCCGGGAAGCGCCGGCTCCTCGCGGCCAAGCTTCTGCAGGGATCCGCTTGGCACGCGACCCAGCGGCCCGTCCCCCTCTGGCTTCTCGCGTCCCCGGCGGTGCCGGGAGCGGACCAGTGCCAACACAATGGCCACGGCAGCCAGCACCACCACGACCCCCAGCGAGGCAGCCACGGCCACCAGCAGCAGGTTGAGGTCGGGAGCCAGGCCAAAGGAGGTGTGTGTGACATCGATGGTGACCTGTGCTGAGGCTGAGCGCGAGGTGGGCAGGGGGCTGCGCGCCTGCACCTCCAGGCTCATCTCACGTGGCTCCCTCTTGGCGCGCCCGGCCCCGGCCTGTGGCTGGCTGTCCACACGTAGGTAAATGGTGCCTGTGGTTTGGTTGATGGCAAAGTATGGAGAGGGCTTTGCCAGGGAGTACAGTACGACGCCGTCAGCTCCCTCGTCCTCATCTGTTGCCAGCACCCGCCCAATGCTCTGTCCTTTGCGGGCTCCCTCTGGGACCTCAAAGTTGAAGGAGGGGCTCAGGAAGATGGGGTCATACTCGTCCTCTCCCGTCACCAGGACCCGCACGGTCACTGTGGCAGAGGCATTGCCGGCATCCGTGGCCCTGACAAGAAACTGGAAGGCTTTGGCTCGTTCATAGTCAAAGGTAAGGCAGGAGCGCAGCTCCCCAGAGCTGCTGTTGATGGCAAAAGCATCGCGGCCCTCAGCCACACTGGGCTCCCCCACTGCCTGTTCCAGCACCGTGTACCGCAGCTCCCCGAAGACACCAGTGTCTGCGTCGACAGCACGCAGCGTGGTGACCAGTGTGCCAGGAGGCAGGTTCTCCCGCATGCTGGCACTCAGCACCTCCACCGGGAAGTAGGGCTTGTTGTCGTTGACATCCTTCACCTCGATGGCCACCGGTACCAGTGCAAAGTGCCCACCTGGCACATCTGTGGCCTGCACCACGAGCGTGTGCACAGCCTGTGCCTCCCGGTCCAGCGGCTGTGCCAGGCACAGGGCCCCCGTGCTCTCGTGCAGCTGGAAGAGCCCATGCTGGTCCCCTGAGCTGATGGTGTAGTGAACGTGACCACGGGGCCCTGAGTCAGCGTCGTGGGCCACCAGGCGCAGCAGCTCGGTGCCAGCTGGTGCACTCTCGCTCACGGCTGTGCGGTACTCAGCCCGCGTGAACACGGGCGGGTTGTCGTTCACATCCTGCACAGTGATGAGCACAGGCACGGTGGTGCTGCGCTGCGGCAGGCCCCGGTCTGAGGCTGCCACAGTGAGGTTGTAGACCGGGATGGCCTCAAAGTCCAGGGGTTCCACTAGCACCAAGGCTCCCTGCGTGCGGAGGTGCCCCCCAGCCCATGCTACCCGGCTCTCCACGCGGAAGGCATTGCCGCCGTTGCCACTGACGATGGTGTAGTCAAAGCCAGCATTCTCCCGGGAGACATCCGCGTCACCCGCTTCCAGGGTCAGCACTGTGGTTCCTGGGCGCAGGTCCTCAGGGACGCTGGCATTGTAGCGTGGCTTCTGGAAGCTGGGGCTGTGGTCATTCACATCCAACACCTGGAGCTGCACTGTGGCCCAGGAGGAGAGGCTGGGCGAGCCATGGTCATGGGCTTCCACCACCAGGTCCAGGGTAGGCTGACTGGCATCAAACTCCAGCTGCCGGAGGGTGAAGATGGTCCCTGTGAGGGCACAAAGAGTCAGCATGGGGGAGACACTAGGGAAAGGGCACTGGGGTTGTTGGCTGGAGGCACAAGTGTCTGGGATGCTCTAGTGGGAGTGTTCAGGGTCCACAGCACCACATCTGCCTCACTGGCCACTCCAGACAGTGACCTAGGGAAGGGCTGTGCCCAGGCCAGCATGAGGCACAGCCAGAGCACCCCACGGGATGGGTTCCAGCACCACGCACCATTGCTGGGGTCGATGGCGACATCGGGGCTGGGCACGGCCAGGCGGAAGGTGACATCCCCATTGGTCCCCGCATCCGGGTCAGTTGCGCTCATGGTGAGAATGATGCTGCCTGCGGGCGTGTGCTCTGGCAGCAGCACCTGTAAGAGGAGGAAGCCCCGGTCAGTGCCTGCTGCCCCATGCTGGGAGCCAGCCACTGGGGCTGGGAGGGGTCAGGGCTGGCCAGACCAACGACAGCCAAGGTGGCCCAGCTCCGCGCTGGCCAGAGCCTTCCTCACTTCTGCACCAGAGCTGGCACACAGAGGGGACTCGGCCCACATGCACAGCACCTCGCCTTGTTACTGTGACTCCCAGTCAGCTTCAGCAGCCAGTTCCTGATCCTTTTCTCTACATTGCTACTCTGAAGAACTCTTTAACAGTTAATATTTTCTCCACAGAAGGTATTTCACACAAATCAAAACAGCTCTTGCCTTTCTGGTGTGCCACACACATACCAACAGACAGTCCCACTGGCCTGTGCTCTCACAGCCTCCAAGCATTTCTGTGGCTTCTCAGCTCCTTGCACCTCTGCTCCAGAGATGGAGCACACTGCATCAGTCAGCCTCATTCAGTAATCTGCTTGGGGGGCCTCAGGCCAGGGCTTGCCAGAAACACTTGTCCAGGTTGTGACCCATCTCCCACCACTTCTGTTCTTCCCACTCTTTCCATGAAGAAAGATAGAGAGGGGCTTTGGACAAGGGCCTGTAGGGACAGGCCAAGGGGAATGGCTTGAACCTGCCCGAGGGGAGGCTGAGCTGAGCTCTTAGGCAGAAGCTCTTCCCTGTGAGGGTGCTGAGGCGCTGGCACAGGGTGCCCAGAGAAGCTGTGGCTGCCCCATCCCTGGCAGTGCTCAAGGCCAGGTTGGACACAGGGGCTTGGAGCAAGCTGCTCCAGTGGAAGGGGTCCCTGCCAAGGCAGGGGGTTGGGACTTCATGACATTCAAGGTCCCTGTCAACACAAGCCAGTCTGTGAGTCTATGAATCTATGATCTGTCTGCAAGCGGCTGTGCAGTGGCTGATCCCAGTGCCACATGTCTGGTGTCAGCCTCCTAGCTACGCCACAGAGAGAGCATGAGGAGTGTCAGGGTATGAATGGGAGCCCAGAAAGAGAGGGGCCAGAACAGGCTCAGACCCCAAGCAGTCTCTGTGCCTTGCAAGGCCAGGTAGGAGCCGCAGAGGGGTTTGTGTGGGACAGACCCTGCTGCTGGCACACCTCTGTGTGTGGTACCTGATAGAAGCCCTGGCTGAAGGTCGGAGCGTTGTCGTTCACATCCTCCACAATGACAGTGAGGTTGGCCTCGGTCTCATGGCGGGTGTCGGAGGCTCGCAGGGTGAGAGTGTAGAGGCTGCGCTGTTCATAGTCCAGTGGCGCTGTGAGCGCAATACGTCCGCCATAGCGCAGCACACTGAACATGCCCACAGCATCCCCATCCAGCAAGAGTGTGTAGGAGAGCGCAGGGCCCGAGTCCACATCATTCCCGGTCAGTTGGGCTATCTGGGTGCCCAGCAGAGTGTCTGTGGAGAGGCCAGGCATGAGCAAGCAGAGCCTCCTCCTCAGAGCGCAACTGACTCTCACTGGGAAACCAGCTCAGTGCAGAGCCTGACCACTGGGGACAAGAGAAGTTTTGCCCAGAGAAGCTGTGGCTGCTCCATCCCTGGCAGTGCTCAAGGCCAGGTTGGACACGGGGCTTGGAGCAAGCTGCTCCAGTGGAAGGGGTCCCTGCCCGTGGCAGGGGGTGGAGCTGGATCGGCTTTAAGGTCCCTTCAACCCAAACCATTCTATGATACTATGACAAAGAGAGATACTGGGGGTGACAGGGAAGGTCTCTGGAGCTGGGCTGGGCAGGCTGAGGTTGGCACAGGGCACACAGTGAGCAGGCAGGGGAGGTGTGTGCAGCCACAGCTCCTGCAGTGCTGGCCAAGGCCAGGGATGAGCTGGGAATTCGACTGGTTCCCTTGGGACACATCTGCAGCATCAGGGCAGTACTGCTCCCAGGTATACGGGGCAGTGCCAAGGGACTTTGGGGGAGCTCTGCCTGTGGGGCAGCGTGAGCCAGCCCTGGCAAGAGCAGGGACAGGTTACCCTGGGGGCTTCTTCCCGACCCTCCGGTGTGCATCATACCTCACCCTGTGCCATAAGTGCCACGTTACCTCATGGGGCTGAGCTGCACTTACTCTCTGGGACCCGCACCTCCCAGGGAAATGGGATGGTGGGGCTGTTGTCATTGACGTCCATCACCACCACAGTCAGCGTGGCTGAGCCCACCAGCGGCGGGGTCCCTCTGTCCATGGCTGTTACCACCAAACTGTGGGTAAGCACAAAGGCACAGCACACGGTTCACAGGCATGTGGCATGTGTGTGAGGGGGCAATGCATTTATGCACTGCATCTGGAACATGTTGGGGGGATTCCTTCATGTAAGCACAGGCTGAAGGGTGTGTATGTGGCAGGGGAACTGTGCACAGCATTTGGAGTGTCTGGGGCAACAAATAAGTGCAGAGCATCTGGAAAGCATGTGCGGGGCACTGGATGTGTGCATGAGTAGAGGGCAGGGCAGTGGATGGAAACACGTTTGAGGTGTGTGTTTGGAGGGCAGTGGGTTTGTGAACACACAAACAACCTCTGAATGTGGGCACAAGCCTTCAGAGCATGTGGTGGGCAGTGGATTCACGCCCAGCCCTGGCCCAGGCACAAGGGACAGAAGATGCATGGCTGGAGGCTTTGGCAAGGGGAGGGAGGGGATGCACCCCCAGCAGGAGTCAGAGACCTTTGTGAGAGAGGATGCAGGCAGACCATGCTGTGGGGTACAGGCAGGGAGGCATCTGGAGCATTCCCGGGTGTTGGGGAATGCATGGAGCCTCTCTGTGGAATGGTGATGGGTATGGGAATGGAACGAATGCCCTAGGTCTCCCCATGCCTGGGCAGAGAGACATGCAGCCACTGGAGCATGCATACTGGGGGGGAGAACATAGCCTTGGGGAGTGGCAGAAGCTGTTCCTTGCATCTGAACCATGAATGTCTACAGAGTAGGGGAAGAATTAAATTCATCGTGTGTGTGCTTGCCATTACCTTACATACGCATGGCTAGACTGGCTGATGTCTGGAGTGTGTGCACATGGTGAGGGGCCCAAAGGACCTGCATTGACTGCAGGACTTGCAAGAGGGGTCAGGGCAATGCAGAGCCCCTGGAGCACGGTGGCAGGGCAGAAGGGTGCAATGTAGGGGAGTGGGAAGGGAACTGAGCATATGAGGCCTGGATTAAGCAGGCAGGAAAGGGGATGGATGCAGCCACTGAAGAGACCACTACCCCCCCTTCACAATCTTCTCAGCTTTGCAGAGCCAAGCTGAACAGAGCTCTGGATCATCTGATGGCCATCTGTCATGCCTTCAATACCATGTGCTCCCCATGTTAACACTAAGCCTAAATTCCTGCTGTTGGGCTAAACTATTGAACAGACAGGACTGAGCAGAGCATCAATCGCTGCTTGGTGCCAGCATCTCTGAGGATGCTGCTCCACAGCAATGCCCCTCACACTTCTGGCACAAGTTAGTCTGGCTCCACTCACCGGGTCTGAGACCAGATCTCCCTGTCCAGGATGGCAGCAGTAGTGATGGTGCCAGTCTGAGGGTCGATGTGATACAAGCCTGTCATTGGCAGGGACTGGTTGATGGCATAAGTCACCTGCCCATTTGCTCCCTGATCCAAATCATCTGCCAGGACCTGCAAAGCCACAGGAGAGGTTCGGCAGCATGGTTGTGGAGCCCTGCAAGCCACAGCCCTCCAAAGGCTGGACCTCTCCATAGGCACCAGCCCCAGGCCCATGGCGCACCCCCTCACACAGCACAGAGGCAGGCCAGGGGCCGATGTCCATGTGTGTGTGTCCCCAGGGATACCTGGATGACGGGCAAGTCATAGCTCTGTGACTCCCAGATGAATGCCACATAGTTCTGCAGCTGGAAGCGTGGCAAGTTGTCATTCACATCTTGCAGGTTCAGGTTTATGGCCATGAAGCCGAAGGAAGCTGCTGTCTCTGCCTGGACCACCAGGCGCAGCCGGGGGCTGGCCTCAAAATCCAGGCTGCTGGAGTCCTGGACTGAGATGGCACCTGGGAGCAGGAGACAGCAGAATGGGGCAGGTGAAGAGGGGGTGAGAGATGCATCAGCATATTCACCCCCCTTCTTCTCTTTCATTCTTTCATTCCCTTGCACCCAGTCTATCCCTCTCCTCACCCAGCTATTCTCAGACAGAAGCAGCACACTGAGCTCTTCTGAGCCCTCTCCAAACCAACAGCCTTCTTGCTAGCCACAGTGATCTGCCCTGGGTGATAGACCCTGCACAGGCAGCTTGTGCTTACATTGCAGCATGCAACAGCCCTCTCACTATGGAGACACCATCTGAGGTATGGCCTGTTTCAAAAAGAGCTGCTCCATGTCAAGCCCCATGCTGCTGCACAAGCTCCAAGCTAAAGTTGTCTTACTGCAGCTATTGGTCTAGGCCAAATCCTTACAGACAAACTGCACGAGATGCCAGAAAATACAAAGAAAACAGTCAGCAGCCTTCTGCCTTCCGAAGGGCTGTTCCTGCCTGGGACAGAAGCAGCAAAACCTGAGATGCCACAGTATGGGGTTGAGGATGTTCCTGTGACATTCCCTGCTCTTGTCCACAGCAGGCACTTATGTATGTTCTCCAGCTACTAACAGCCTGTGCTAACAGTCTCTGGACAATGACAGGTTAACAGTGTTTAGCACATGTCCAAACACTAACAAACACTATTTACTGGTACAGAGCCATGGCCTGTGTTCCTGTGCCCTTTATGGGGACTCTGGGCACAGGTTGCCTCCCACTTGTCCACTTGCCACTTGCCCTGGTAGTCTTGTTGCCATACCTGAGCTGGGCTGGATGAGGAAAGCCTTCTTCTCATTGCCGCTGACAATACTGTAGGTGATGTGTCCGGATGAGCCCCCCATGTGCACGGCCTGGATGCTCGCCACAGCAGTGCCTGTGGAAGAGTGACACTGTGAGAAGGGGCAGCAGAGCCTCAGGGCCTCAGTGGACAGCGGGTCAGGGAGGGGTGAGGCCAGCACGTGCTGTCCCACAGGAACAGAGCTCTGCCTGAGGACACTGAGGATGCAACTTTGGGCTGGGAGCCAAAACTCGTGGGCCTGCCCATGGTCACCTCCATGGTCCCACTGTGACCCCTGGGGCCCTTCCAGAAGTAACAGAACATGTGTGACTGCCAGCAGTGCTCTGACCCTCCCAAGCAATCCCACAGGAACTACCACCCTGAACAGCCTGGGCACCGGTCAGACCCCACATTCCTTGGGTCTACCCAAAGCATAATGGGGCTCCCCAAGACCAGGCAGTGCTCCCTGTTTTGAGCTTCCCACAGCACTGCAGCCCAGCACCCACCTCCCCTCCTGTCCTGCCCTATTTCACCCCAGCACTTGCTGGACACTGCCCAGGTGATACCTGGGGCAGCATTTTCCGGCAGAGCCACGTCACTGGTGCTCCGGGGAAAGCGCAGCCCGCGGAAGGGCTCTTCCTGCACATGGATCACCACCACCCCAGTTGAGGAGAGTGCCGGCTGCCCCAGGTCTGTGGCCAGGATGAAAAGCGTCCGCTGGCGCTGGCTGAGCGAGCCCAGGGGCTGCAGCAGTTGGATATCCCCAGTGTAGGAGTTGATGGCGAAGGCAGAGTTGGGGGTGGCAAGCCGGTACAGGATGGAGGCATTAGCACCCGCATCCCTGTCCTCTGCCCTCATGGTGGCCACGACCTGCTTGAGTGGTGTGTGGCGGGACAAGTTGACAGTGAGTGGGCTGTGCAGGAAGGCAGGGGCATGGTCATTGACATCTTGCACAGTGATGGTGACACGCACGGCTGTGCTCTTTGGCTCCCATGGTGCTGAGTCCACAGCCTTGGCCAGGAAGCTGTAGCTGGGCTGGTGCTCCCGGTCCAGTGCCTGGGTGCTGCTGATGCGCCCACTCTGCGGCTCAACCTGGAACATGCCAAGAGATTCGTTGCCCAGGTAGTAGGAGACCTGCCCATTTGTGCCCTCATCTGGGTCATGAGCCACCAGCTGCAGCACCAGCGCACCGACAGGCAGGTCCTCTGGCACCTCCACCATGTAGGCAGCTTGAGTGAAGCCAGGAGTGTTGTCATTGAGGTCCAGCACCTTCACGTGCACAGACATGGTGGCACTGCGTGGGGGGGTGCCGTGGTCTTGCACCACCACTGTGAGTCTGTAGGAAGCAACTTGCTCCCGGTCAAGAGCATGTGCAGTGGAGAGGACACCAGAGACTGGGTCTAGGCTGAAATCCTGCTCAGGGTCTCCACCTGAAAAAGAGAGGGAATAACAATACTATAACCTGGTCTAGTGGAAGGTACCCCTTGCCTGTGACAGGGGATTGGAACCGGATGAGCTTTAAGGTCCCTTTCAACACAAACCATAGTTATTCTATGATAACTAGTACAAGGAAGCACCTGCCCTGTGCTGCCCAGAGAGGACAGCAAAAAGTACATCCCAGTGTGGCCTGGCAGGGAAGGTACAGTGAATTCTTCTCTGTACGGCCCCAGTGGGATTGAACATCCTTGGTCCAGCTCTGTGTCACTTTAAGAACTGGCTCCAGCAGCTTACAGGCCAGAGCTTCTGCCAACAGGGAGCCCCAGATAACACAGAGAATGATCTCTACTCAGCACTCAGCAACCTCTAAATTCAACAGGTCAGAGCAGCCAAGGGAGGTACGGAACTAGTCCAAGCTTGGGGAACCAGAAAAGAGCCTGGGTAATAAGGAAGTGCAGCCTGTCCAGATCCTGGGGGGCTTTTTACTCAGGGCAGAGAAACTGGAGGGTTGAGAAGTGGCAGCAGCTACATGTGGTCTGGAGTAGGAGAGAACTGAAGTGGAACAGGAAGCGCCATGGGTGACGCAGGCAAGCTGGGGCAGCTGCCAAGAGGAGCCGCATTGCTCTGGTGGCCTCACCTGCCAGGCGGTACTCCAGGCGCCCGTTCTCGCCTCCATCGGGGTCGGTGGCCCGCAGGGTGTAGAGCGCCACACGGCTCTGGTTCTCTGGGACCTCCACGGAGCAGGACTTACTTTCAAGGTGTGGTGCGTGGTCATTCTCGTCCCCTACTGTTATCCGCACAGTTGCCTTGGAGAGGTTGGGGGGCAGGCCACCATCCCGAGCATAGACTGCAGGAACATAGCAAGAGCACTGCAGGCTGCGCTGCTGATGAGCAGCTGCTATCAAGGCTTTCATGTGCATGTCCACACAACCCCAGGGGCAGCCAGGCACAGGATCATGAGCATTCCTGCATGTTCAAACCACCCTGTGTGCCCCAAAAACCCCCATCATGCTCATGTTCTGCCCTCCCCCAGCAGGGGGGAGCACCCATGTAAACCCCTGTGCTCCCTACCCTATGTCTGGTGCACTCCTTGTGCCCCAGCACAGCCCTACCCATCAGCACATGTTGCTCCTGCTCCTCGCGGTCCAGGGTGTGTGTGGTGGTGATGAGCCCTGTCTGTGGGTTGATGGAGAAGGGGCCCCCAGAGAGACCCCCATAGGACACCTGCCCGTTGGCACCTGCATGGAAAAACATGGTTTCAGCAGCCCAGCAGCAACCCCAGAAGCCCCTCATTTGGCTGCAGCTCTGAACCTGCCTCCTCCCATGCTTCCCACCCAGGCATCACATAGGCTAAGGGAAATGACCTCACCCCTGGCAGGTAAAGCTGGAACAGAGAAGTGTGGTGGTGGGAAGTCTCAGCCCAGTCCAGCTTGTGGAAGGGACAATAGGCCAAGAAACCCCCAAGGAACAAAGGCCACTGTTCTGGGGAGCAGAGGGAATCACAGTCCCTATTCTCATTTTCAGCTTCTCTCAGGATCCAGCCCATTACTCATCTGCAGGCCAGGAGATGATCCATCCCTGCCGTGGTCAGCGAGGCTCTCCAAACCAGGTGTGAGAGAGCAGAGTGCACCCGGTCCTAGGTGCTGCATCTCCACAAGGGCCCCTGACAGAACTGGGCAGCCCATCCTTGCCCTGGATCCTCACCCAGGTCCCGGTCCGTGGCCAGCACCTGCAGTACGGGGCTGCCAGCCGGCAAGTTCTCCATGATGTGAGCTTCATATTCGGGTTTCTCAAAAGTGGGAGCCTCGTCGTTGACATCCAGCACCAGCACGGCCAGCAGCTGTGTGGCGGAGCGGCGTGGGAAGCCGTGGTCCATGGCCACCACAGTCAGGTTGTGCTGCACCACCTCCTCCCGGTTCAGAGCCCGCACGATGGAGAGCGCACCTGCAGACACAGGGAGAGGGGTGAGCTGGGACCACGCAGCACCACAGCTCCCAGGGCAGTGCTACCGCAGGACTGCTGGCACTGGGGCGAGCCAGGGACAGTCAGGTCTCGAGGACCTGGGGGTGTTGAGTGAGAAGCTCCCCATGACCTGGCTTCAGTGTGTGAGTGAGTCCATAACCCCGCAGTGTGCTGGGCTGCACCCCCAGAGCATGAGCACCAACTCATGGGATGGGATTCTCCCCTTCTACTGTGCTCTGGGGAGACCCTACTTGGAGTACTGCATACAGTTCTGGTGTCCCTAGCATAAGAAAGACATAAGTTGGAGCAAGTCAGTAGGAGGCCATGAGGATGATCAGGGGCTTGAGCACCTCCCATATGAAGACAGGCTGAGAACACTGGGGCTGTTGAGCCTGGAGAAGAGAAGCTGCGTGGAGACCTCAGAGCAGTTTCCATTATCTGAAGGGGGCCTACAAGGATGCTGGAGAGGTACTCTTCATCAAGGACTGTAGTGATCGGACAAGGGATAATGGGTTTAAACTGAAAAAGGGAAGATATAGGCTGGATATAAGGAAGAAGTTCTTCCCTGTGAGGGTGGGGAGACACTGGCACAGGTTGCCCAAGGGGATTGTGAATGCTCCACCCCTGGCAGTGTTCAAGGTCAGGTTGAACGGGGCTTCGAGCAACCTGGTCTAATGGAAGGCCCTTCATTAGCGACTGTAGTGATAGGACAAGGGGTAACGGATTAAAACTTAAACAGGAGAATTTTAGATTGGCTATAAGGAGGAAGTTCTTTACTATAAGGGTGCTGAGGCACTGGAATGGGTTGCCCAGGGAAGCTATGGATGCTCTATCCCTGGCAGTGTTCAAGGCCAGGTTGTCCAGAGCCTTGGGTGACACGGTTTAGTGTGAGGTGTCCCTGCCCATGGCAGGGGGGTTGGAACTTGATGATCTTAAGGTCCTTTCCAACCCTAACTATTCTATGATTCTATGATTCTATAAGGCGTCCCTGCCTGTGGCAGGGGAGTTGGAACTAGATGGTCTTAACATCCATTCCAACCCAAACTATTCTATGAATCTACAATTTAAGAGGGACAGCAGTATCATGCCAACCAGATGCAATGCTTAGGGCCCTCCACACCCCACCAGTCTCCCCCCTCCAGGTTCCCCAGCCCTCGCCCTCGTCCTGTGCACCATGCTCATCCCCAAGATGCGTGTATCCCTGCATGTTCCTCATCCTGTGTTCCCAGCGTCCCTGCTGCCCATGCTGCATCCTCCTGGGCCCTCACCTGTGCTGGGGTTCAGGTGGAAGCGCCCATCACTGTTGCCTGCTCTCAGTGAGTAGCTCACACGCCCGTTCTCCCCCAGATCCTTGTCCTGGGCCACCACATGCAGTGCCACAAACCCCGTGGGCTGGTCCTCCATGATGCTGACAGCAGCAGGCGAGAGGAACACGGGTGCGTTGTCATTCTCATCGGTCACAAACACGCGGGCAGTGACAGCTGCCGAGCGGCGCTGGCTGATGTTGCGAGCCTGGTCCGTGGCCTCCACCACCAAAAGGAAGGAGGCAGCAGCCTCCCGGTCAAGGCTCTGGCTGAGGGTGAGCAGCCCCGAGCGGCTGTCGAGCTGAAAGGGAGCCCCAGGTGGCTCCTGGTGTAGCAACGCATACCTCACTTGACTGTTGGGACCCACCCCGTCTCTATCCAGTGCCTGGAAGGTGAAGATGGACGAGCCAGCCTGGGTGTTTTCAGGCACCACAATGGTGATGGGGTCTTCAGGGAAGGTGGGTGCCTGGTCATTGCAGTCCTGCACGTGGATCTGGACCAGCACCAGCCGGCTGGAGGGGTATCCATGCTGAGTGTCCTCGGCGCTCACCTGAAGCATGTGCCGTGCCCCAGCTTCGTAGTCCAGCTCCCGGGCAGCGTAAATCTCCCCTGTCACACTGTCAACCACAAAGGTGCCATCCCCACCACCTCCTACCAGCGTGTAGGTCAGCTGTCCTCGCGCAGGGGCATCTGGGGGTGCCACTGAGCCGATCACAGAGCCCGGCTTGACCCCCTCAAGAGGATGCAGGGTCAGCACAGTGGTATCAGGCCGCGGCAGCACCCGGGAGGACGGCAGTACCTGTGAGAAGAGGCAGCAGTGAGGGTGCTGTGTGCTGGGGTTCCTATCAGGGAGGCAGTGGAGAGGGGGAGGAGGGGCCTGCACAGAGCAGGAATCAGGGGGCAGGGTCCTGTGGCCTAACAGATGAACAACAGCCTGAAAAACATACTGAGTATAAGCATGGGTTTGACAGGGTGGAAGCCGAGCATCGCCTTGGGAGCTCGGGTGGGTGCAGACAGAACTGCTGACCAGGCAGAGGAGCCTCAGGGGGATCCCATCAAAGTGTATCAATACCTGAAAGGAAAGTGCAAAGAGGATGGAGCCAGATTCTTCCCAGTGGTGCCCAGTGCCAGGATCAGAGGCAACAGGCACAAGCTTAAGCACAGGAGGTTCCCTCTGAATATAAAGAAATGTTTCTCTGTGCAGGTGACAGAGCTCTGGCACAGGTTGCCCAGGGAGGTGGTGGACCCTCCATCCCTGGAGACACTCAAAAGCTGCCTGGACATGGGCCTGAGCAACTGACTCTGGGTAGCCCTGCTTCAGCAGGGGTGTGGATAAGATGTTCTCCAGAGGAGCCTTCCCACCTCACCTATACTGTGAGTCTGTGTTTGTGTTAGATACTGCAAAGGCAACAGACAACAGCAGAAACAATTCTGCAAAAGATAAGCAAGAGTGGGCAAGAAGAGAGGTAACACTCATCCACTGGAGAGGTAAAGAGAAGAAACATGACACAGCATGACCTGAAGATATATAAATACTAAAACTACTTTTATTAAAGATACTTAAGTTAATCTGGGGATGAGGTGCACTTGTGGATGGGAGAGACATGAAAAGCCATAGTTTTATCTGAAGAGAAAATGTATCGAAGTGCACTCATGTGGGCCTGCTTGAGCGAGTCCAGAGGAGCCCACAGAGCTGCTGTGAGGGCTGAAGCAGCTCTCCTCTGGAGCCAGGCTGAGAGAGCTGGGCTGGGTCAGACTGGAGAAGAGAAGGCTCCTGAATGGGAGACCTGAGAGCAGCTCCAGTGCCTAAAGGGGCTGCAGGAAAGCTGGAGAGGGGCTTGGGACAAGGGCCTGTAGGGACAGGCCAGGGGGAATGGCTTGAACCTGCCCGAGGGGAGACTGAGCTGAGCTCTTAGGCAGAAGCTCTTCTCTGTGAGGGTGCTGAGGCGCTGGCACAGGGTGCTCAGAGAAGCTGTGGCTTTCTCATCCCTGGCAGTGCTCAAGGCCAGGCTGGACACAGGGGCTTGGAGCAAGCTGCTCCAGTGGAAGGGGTCCCTGCCTGTGGCAGGGGTTAGGACTGGATGAGCTTTAGGGTCCCTTCAACACAAACCAGTCTGGGATTATATGATTCTTTGTCAAGGAGTTGGAGAAAAAGAGAACACAGCAATACCATCAGCCAGGGTGGTATCAAAACTAGCCACTGCCAAGTGAATTGCTACATGGCAGTGATGGAAGCCAGCACTGCAGGGACACTAGCCTGGCAGACTGACATCAGCACTTTGAAGGCTGTATTTCGTGGTTTAAGCCCAATTGGCAACTCAGCCACTCAGCCGCTTGCTCACTCCCCCACCGCCTCCTCCCCACCCCGCTCCCAGAGCGATGGGGAGGAGAATCGAAAGAATGTAACTCCCACGGGTTGAGATAAGGACAGCCCAGTAACTAAGGTATAACACAAACCACTGCTGCTACCACCAATAATAATAATGATAAGGGAAATAACAAGGGAAGAAAATACAACCACTCACCACCCGCTGACCCAATACCCAGCCTGACCCGAGCAGTGATCTGGCCCTTCCGGGTAACTGCCCCCAGTTTCTATACTGGGCATGACGTGCTGTGGTATGGAATACCTCTTTGGCTAGTTTGGGTCAGGTGTCCTGTCTCTGCTTCCTCATGGCTTCCCCTCCTCCCTGGCAGAGCATGAGACCCATAAAGTCCTTGGTCAGAGTAAACATTACTGAGCAACAACTAAAACCATCGGTGTTATCAGCGCTGTTCCCAGGCTGAAAGTCAAAAGCACAGCACTGCACCAGCTACTAAGAAAGAGAAAAATGACTGCTACTGCTGAACCCAGGACACTGTAGAACAACTTCAATGACAAGAACAGTTGCAGACATGGCATAAAGAGGAAATGGTATAAAACGTATGTGGAACGGCTGAGGGCAGATGTGCCAGGCTAACACCATGCTTCCCCCCCTGAAGCAAAGAAGATGCAGTGTGTCGAACTGGCCTGGGTGTTAGCTGGGCTCTGATGCAGTAGCACATGGGAGACACCTCATTAAATTGAAAAGAAGCAAAGGATCAATGTGGCTGTGTAACAGAATAGAAGACTGTCTGGCTCAAGGAGTGTGATTAGCAGACCTTTGCAGAGATGGCTCTTGGGGCTGACACTTCCTGCAGATAGGTACAAGGGCAAAAGAAAGCTGAGAATGTTACGAGCTTGTTGACGATGTTAGAGGGCACTTCTGTCAGACAAGTTGATCAAAACAGCCTTGGGAACTGCAAGAACAGAGACTGGAGATGTGAAATGGTGTACTGTGCTTTGACTGGGGGGAAACCAGAGTCCGCTGCAAAAGGGAGCTCATTACTAACAACAGGCAAAGGACTTGGCTTTCTGGGCCAATGACAGTGAGTGCCAAAGTGATAATGATGTGAAGAACACCTTGCATGTCAGGAACACTGTTTTCAGTAGATGCTTGGAAGAATTATAATGTCTTTATGCAGGGATCTCTAAGGACTTCTCTGTCACAACGTATCTAGGATAGCGTAAACTGTCCAAGTCTGGATAAGACATACATGCTTACCAGGACAAGGTGTAATGGGCTCAAACTCAAACAGGGGAAGTTTAGGTTATATATGAGGAAGAAGTTCTTTACTGTGAGGGTGGTGAGGCACTGGAATGGGTTGCCCAAGGAAGCTGTGAATGCTCCATCCCTGGCAGTGTTCAAGGCCAGGTTGGATGGAGTCTTGGGTGACACGGTTTAGCGTGAGGTGTCCCTGCCCATGGTAGGGAGGTTGGAACTAGATGACCTTAAGGTCCTTTCCAACCCAAACCATTCTAGATTCCATGATTCTGCTATCAATGCTGCTGACTGCTTTGCAAATGACATCACGCACACTGGTAGCCAGACCCATCCCTTCCCATCCCAGGTTCTCCACAATTTTAGGGCTGGATCAACAGATGAGCAAGGGCAGAGGGTGCCCTGGAATGAAAGTTGTGGGGAAGAAGGCTGTGGATTGCTGGATGGTGTCCTCCAACGGGCGAGCAAGGGGTAGGTGGTGCAGGGACAGGAGGAGCTGTGTGCTGGCTACCTGAACGCGAATGCTGGCTGACGTGCTGCGGGGCACCGCGCCGCGGTCGCTGGCTGTCACAGTGAAGAGGTACTCAGCCCGGTCCGAGCGGCGCAGGACGGTGGCAGTGCGCAGCTCCCCGGTAGCCACATGCAGGGTGAAACGCTCTGCCCAGGCTCCTGCAGAAAGAAGGTGAAATGCTGTGGGGAGAGGCACAGAGGAAGGAGGGCAGGGAGAGGCTGGGCTGGAGGAGGGAGCGTGGTGTGCTCACCCATTACCTACAGGGGTGTGCCCACCCATTGCCCATAGGGCTGATGGCTGCAAGGCAGAGAGCAGCATCCGTCAGTTCTGCAGCTCATACCTATCAGTGAGTAGATGACGGTCCCATTCTCGCCCTCGTCGGGATCCTTGGCCTGCAGGGAGGCGACTAGAAGTCCTGACGGCTTTTCTTCCAGCACCTGCAGCACAGCGCAGGGATCAGCAGTGGCACAGGGAACCATTCACAATACTCCCCAAACCCTGAGCACGGCACAGGCCTGCACTTTCCTACACCAGACCTGCACCTCATCCATGGCACAGATCCCCCTGGCTGTACCTGAGGCTGGACAACACAGAGAAGTCCGCATCAAAGCTGGCAAAGGGAGTTTCTGTCTTGCCATCCCTCCTCCCACTCTGCCCTGTTTAAAAACCAGCTTAGCTGTGTTGGCGCATGCTGCAGCAGTGAGCTGCAGGGTGAAGGAGGACACTTTCACCCACGTTAAATCCAAAGTCTTTACAGCTATGTAAATCCAGGGCTCCATGACAGTCTTGATTTCCTCAGCTCCTACCAGCCAGCCCAGGGAGGTTTGTGATCTCTGGAAGTGCAGCTCTTCCTGAGCAGGGACACCTGCACTCCTGGTGATTCTCTTCTTCTCCCTGGTTCTAGTTAGTGCTCCTGGCTGCTGGCTGTGGCACTCAAGACCACCACCTTATGCCAGAGCACCACGATACCACAAAGACATCAATTACACATGCGCTCAGCTAAGCTCACGTTCTGAGGTGAGATACCAAGCTTCCTGACAGACACCATACGTGACAGCACTACATGCAAACACCCTTCCTGGATAGCCATGGAAATGGACACATTCCCATCACTGCCCCTCCCCACCTGTCAGTGCACACCCCATGCCTGCTGGCAGACCTGCAGACTCCTAGCAGCTACCCACACCTCACTGGCAGAGCAGGCTCCCTGCCTGGCACAGACCCTGCAGTCCCTTCCACACCAGAAGACATGAAATTCCCATCCTCTGAGCACATCCCACAGGACAGATCATCCTTGCAGACCCAGCTGTGCTCGGTGATGCCCATGTGCTCCCACCTTGGCACACTGGTGAAAGAGATAAGTGAAACCCAAGCAGAATCCCAGGAAAGAGGCTGCAAGCTCATGAGAGGAGCAAGTGTTAATGCTATTGCACAAGTTGTGCACAGGGAGGCCAGAGGAGCTGGACTTGTTTAGCCAGGCCAAGCAGTGATGTGACTGCACTCTGGAAACACTGGGGAGAGGGGAGGGAAATTCCAAGGATGGAGAAGAGCTATTAAAGCAAAAACACAATATTGGCACAAGAACAAATGAGAACAAAATGGTCAGAAATTAGTTTAGGCTAGAAATTAGGAGCTGGTTTCTGACTACCAGATCAAGGAATCTGGAACAGCATTTCACAGCAGTGGTGGAGGTAGAAGATCTTCTAAATATAGCTGGACTGGCTATGAAAAGGAGTGTCTGTGTGGACACCTCTAAGTGGAACCATGCTTAAGAGGTCCCTTCCCGCTCTCCTCTGTATCAGGCTGGGGCAGGGTCTCCCCCCCAGTGCTGTTCCTAATAGCCTCAACCAGGAAACAAGGGGCTCTTGCTTCGTGTGTGTGGTCACACTCCTCTTCCATGAGGAATCCAACTCCATCCGAGGAAAGCAGTGACTCAGCAGAGGAGCTCAATGAGCAGTATCCACGCAGGCTCCACACACAAAAGCAATTTCAGATGCACAAACAGAGGAATAAACAGCAATAGGAGTGGTCATGCCTCTGCAAGAACCTCAGCCTTAATGAAATCGTGACCAGGCAGGCTTGTCCAGGTCAATGCCCACCCGCCAAGAGGCTGTTGCAAATACCAGACTGATCCAGAGATCACAAAGCCATCTCAACCACTGGTGTATCTCTGACTGTGTCTGGCAGTGGGTAAATGGAGAAGATGCAAGAAATAGGGTATGTATGGAACAATCCTCCTGTGAAACCTTCCCAGCTTCCAGCAGCCTGTGGCTAAGTCACTTCCTGAGCCACAGATCATATTTTTGTTCAACAGTCTTTGATGGATTTGTTTCTTTCCATGAATTCATCTAGTTTTGAACCCATGCAACTTTTGGCAATGATTTCACAATCTAATGATGTTCTGCATGAAAAGTACTGCCTTTGTTTAGTTTAAACCTGCTGCCTAGTAATCTCGAGGAAGCTGCCCAGGTCCTGTGAAAAAAGCAACTTGTAATTTCCCCAGTATTTCCTCTGTGCCATTCACTGTTCACCTCTCTTATACTCCTGCAGTTCTTCCATGCCAAAGAATGTTCAAGTCTTTTCTTTCTGTATGGAAACTATTATCTACTGGTGATGACATTAACATCCTTTTCTGAACCTTTTCTAGCACTGCTTATTGAGTGGAATGGAAGCTGGGCAGAGAGCACGTGCAGGCTTTGAGATGTAGGGTAGTGATGTTTTCTTTCATTCTCTGTTCCTTCTCTAATAAAACTCAGCATCTGATTTGCCTCTGACTGCAGATGAGGCCAGAGCTGATATTTTCACAAAGCATTCACAGCAATGCTCCAGTCTTCTCCCTAAACTTAAGCAGCCAATTCAGAGCCTACCACTGTGTAAGTGACATTCGTATTGCTTTTTGCCATGTCTATCACTTTCCAGTTAGTGACTGTGAACTTAATATTTCATCTTCTTTCCTAACTGAACAGTAAACCGAGATCCCTCTACAGTTCTCCACAGGGAGCCCTCACCTTTATGGCCATGAACATCAGCAAGCGACCACCTCTTCTGAAGGATGCATGGCAATGCTGCACAGCAAGGACACCAGCACCAGTACCAGGCACCCACCAGCAACACACCCCCACTGGGAAAACAGAGCACTTCTGCATTCTCTTTCCTTGTAATCATTTCCTGGCAGGATCCGTTACTATTGCAGTTCCTGTGTGAACCCAACTGGTCCTGCTAGGGGTTACCAACGTACTCATCCTGCAGTGGGAGACACCCCTAGAGCTAACGCCTGAAGCGAGGTGCTGACACAGAACCCTACCTCTGCTCTGCCTATGAACAGTGATATGAATGTATGAACACATCACTGAGCACGTCTGCAAGAATCATTCAGGACAGGAAGGGAAAAGGAATGACCAGGAAAGGCCAGATGAGTTGCAGTGTCCCCAGGGTCCTGTGCCGATGGCCACCAGCGATCTGCCACCACAGTCCTGCCTGCTCTGCCCTGCCTTTGGCACAAGGTTCAGGAAGGACTGGTGACAGAGGAAGCTGCTGTCACCATGAGGTTTTAAGCACAGCACAGCGCAAGTGGCCTTGTGCACGCTGCCTCGAGTGCAGCAACGTGCAGAGCATCCTTCCAGCTGCAGGCCGTGCCTGCTCTGTGCAGCGGAGATGCGCACAGGGCCTCTACTGCCCATCCTGCAACTCACAAGTGTTGCGCACTTAGCAGCAGCCGCACATCTGCTGCAGCAAATCCAGCAGCAGCTGCTCCCTCAGCTCTGTTCCCGGTCACACAAGGACTTGTTCGCAATCTTTCTTTTAGCCCCTGCACTCCTTTCCTGTGCCCACGGGGCTGAGCAAATGCAAGATATTTGGGAGGGCTTCAGCAGCAGAGTCCTCAAATCCCTGTTAATCTTACAGGCTGAGAGCTGCAAGACTTGGTGGGTTTTCCTCAGATGCCTGTGTCCCTACAAAAGGGCAGCAGCCAGTAGACACAGCACCCATGCATCCCTCCATATACACCATGTGGCTCTGGAGCTGCTCCCACCTCTGTCACCCACACCATGGTCACAACATCCTACGGAGCCCTTGCCACATGAGCCACTGCACAGGGGCCACAGCACAGCAGATGCAGCCAGTTCTCACCCGCTGCTGCTGAGCAGCATGGTCAGAACGGGTCTGCAGCATGCACAGGGGACCACTGCCACCACACAGTACCGGGAGGGAAAGCAGAGCTGGGACCCACAGCAGCGTCTCAGAAAAACCCTGTGAGCTTCTGCCCTCTGGTCAGCCCTGTTGGTTTCAGAGCCCTCTGCAGTCTTCTGCTCTGCGCACAAGGATGTCTCTATTTTCCAAGCACATCTTACCACATCTCAACCAGACTCACTAGAGTGTCCTGCCCGCTGCATGTATGCAACCCGTGCCTGCTTTATCTCCCACTCTGAAACTCTCCTGGGTGTCCCTTCTCTCCTCCTTCCCTTCCACAGAGCTGCCTTCCCCAAACCCAGAGGCTGTCACCCTGCTGCCCTTACCTGCACCGGCAGCTCCTGACCACTGGCCACATGAAGGAAAGCAGGAGCGTTGTCATTCTCATCCAGCACAGTGACATAGATAGTCCCTGTGGCACTGCGGGGTGGTGCTCCCCCATCCTGCACGATCACCAGGAGCTGGTAGCTGGACTGCTGCTCCCGGTCCAGGCTATGCTTGGTGCTGAGCTCCCCTGTGAGGGAGAAGGAGGGACACAGCTCAGCCCCAAAACTGCTTTAGGGAAAAGCCTGTGCTCAGGAACGTTGCTGGGGTGCCCAGCACCACAGGGGTAGGAAGATGAATATTCTGTTGGGCCACTGGCCTGGTCTATATCACTTTGAACCTGCCCTGGGCCTCCTTCCCCACCACCCCAGCCTAGGAAGCCAGGAATTTCCTCACCTGTCTGTGTGTGTATCAGGAAGTTGGGATCGTGCTGGAGCAGGCGGTAGGTGAGCCGGCTGTTCTGCCCAGCATCCCGGTCACTCGCCATCACCCTTCCCACACTGCTGCCAGGAGCCTGGTTCTCAGGAATGGTGAAGAAGTAACGCTCCTCACTCAGCCGGGGGCTGTTGTCATTCTCATCAGTGATGCTGATCCGTACAGTGCTGGTCCCTGTTTTTCGGGCTTCCCCCCCAGCACCGCTGCCTCCTGCCGAGGCCAGCACTGTGAGCACGTACAGGTCCCGTGTCTCCCGGTCCAGAGCACTTTTGACATAAAGCCAGCCGCTCTCAGGCATGATGCCAAAGCTGGCAGCATCCCCATCTGCACGCAGGTGGTAGGTGAGAGTCATGGATTCTGCATCACGTGCCAGGGCCCGGACCTGCAGGAACCGTGTGGACACAGGGACACCTTCCTGCACCTCCACGCGGTAGGTGAGTGTGTCAAAGATGGGCCCATTATCGTGCTCAGCTTGCACATGCACCAGCAGCGTGAACGTGGAGCTGAGCTGGGGCACGCCACTGTCCCGGGCCACAATGGCCAGCCTGTATGTTGCACTGGCTTCGTACTGCAGGGCCCCCATGAGTCGCACTGCTCCCGACAAGCGCTCCACGCTGAAGGTGCCATCACCTCCTGACACCAGCTCAAAATTCACCTGACCATTGGCACCACTGTCACGGTCCTCAGCCTGCAGAGTATACACTGTAGTCCCAGGTTCCGTGGCCTCTGGCAGCAGAATGGAGTCGGACGGAGCTGGGAACACTGGTGCGTTGTCATTCACATCTGACACAGAGATTTTGACGCGAGTGTTGCTATAGGCAGGAGGCGAACCACTCCGGGCCTGGACATCCAGAATGAGGACTGCCTGGGACTCATGGTCAAGAGGCAGGCTGGTGCAGAGCTGCCCGGAGGCAGAGTCGATGGAAAAGTAGCCATGAGGATCCCCCGAGGAGATGGAATAAAAGATGTCATCAACATGGCCTGTGGACAAGCATGACCAAGGCCAGGTTGGATAGGGCTTGGAGCAACCTGGTCTAGTGGAAGGTGTCCCAGCCCGTGGCAGGGGGTTGGAACTGGGTGACCCTACCAATCAGCAATAGTGATTTGAGTACCCATCTTGCCTCCTCACTCCCTACAAACAGCAGCAGGGTTGGGCAGTGCTGTCTGCAGCAGACTCTGGTCGGGAGGTGCACAGTAACACCATGTGCATGTATGGACAGATACATGTGCATGTGTGTGTAAGCACAGGTGGGAGAGTATGCACTGAGCTGAGTGACAATCGCCTGGGTGCACACAGGGGTGTACATGCCTCTGTGTGTGCATGGAACTCCTACAACAGGGTTACTCTGTGAGGAAGTACGGTGCTGGACCTGCAAGATGATGCAGGGACAGGGAACGTGACTGCACGAGAGGGACAAGCCCATACCTGGAGGGTTCTGGGCCCGGACAGCCCCCACACTGGCACCCTGCAGCATGTCCTCGGGCACCGTGAAGAAGTACTGAGCTTGCTCAAAGACAGGGGGTGAGACCGTCCCCTCCACGATGCTGATGTTCACCCGGGCATTCGGCTGTGCCTGCAGGCCCCCACCATCTTGTGCAGAGATCACCAGCTGCACCAGGGTGTTGGCTTTACCACTCAGGGACCATGAGAGGGAGATGACACCTAGGGAAGAAAGCAGTTCAGAGGACACTGTGCCTGCACCCCTGCCTGTTGCCTGGCACCAAGGGAACAGGCCAAACCATGAGCTTGAAAAGAAAGACCTAAGGGGCTGCAAACAATGTGCATCACAGTGCGGAGCTCAACGCAGAAGAACTGGAGTAAAGAAGAGGAACTCTCCTGGGAAAACCTCCCCAAATCCTCATTTCTCATTCTGAAGCCTAGCCCTGAGCTAAGCAGTGATGAGGGCTGGCGGAATTGAGCCAGAGGGCAGGTCCTGGGAGAGGGAAAGGAAGGAATAGGGCTTCCAGTGTGGGGCACAAGGTGAGGGTTATGACATAGCAGGTGGGATCTGGGCTGTGGGGAGGTCTTTGAGGAGACATAGAACTGGAGAAACATCCTCAACAGGCCCTACAAAAGACGTGGCCCTGCATTAGGATGGCTGTTAGATCAGTCTCATCTCAGTCACATTCTGGGAACTTGGGGACAGTGTGAAGAGACCCCGATGCCTGTGCTGAGCACAGGACACCTTCCCATCCTGCTGATAGCCCCTCGCACCACATGCCCATGCACTCACCTCTCCAGCAGAAATTGCTCTGGCTTTGATGACCAAAGTAAGGCAGAGCAGATGCAGCCAGAAGGTGGGACTGAACGGGATAGAACTATAGGAAAGAAGAGTAAATGGAGCAGAGGACAGGGGGGAACTGAGCAGGGAGAAGAAAATAAGCAGGATGCAGCCTGATGGGGCAAAGCAAGCAGCATGCAGGAGGAAAGGTGCAGTGAGTCAGGGACCGGAAATGATGTAGAAGAAGGAAGATGTGACAAATGAGGAATGAAGCAGAAACAAGAGGTCAGAGACTGAGCCTGGGAAGGGGCTGCCAGAGGCCCAAGAAGCAGAGGCAGCCACTGTTGGCAGGGAAAGGAACAGACACACCCTGGTGGCAGCCTGCACTGCCGAGATGGGCAAGCAGTGACCCTGGGGCTGGCTTTCACCCCTGCTCCCATTGCTGCCTGCTCTGCCTGCCCCAGAGCTTGCCCTCACCCGTGTCCTTGTTGAGGGAGAAGAGAGGGGGTGAGTTTCCCAGGACAATGCGGTAGGTCACTCTTCCGTTCAGCCCCTCATCCTTGTCGTGGGCAGTAACACGCAGCACTGCTGTGCCTGGCATGCTCTGTGTGCTGATGCTCGCAGCATACTCCAGCGGGTAAAACACCGGCCGGTTGTCATTTATGTCCTCCAGGAAAACCTTCACATACACCATGGAGTTCAGGCCACCCTGTGGAAGGAACAGATCAGAGCTGGTGCAAAGAGCAGAGGCAAGGACTACAGCATCCCCTGCACAGTGCTGAGTTAGCAGCATTGCATCCCCGTGGCCTCTCCAGCACTCACCCCATCAACTGCAGTGATGGTGAAGTCGTAGGCAGACGTGCCCTCATCACGATCCAGTGGCTGCACAGTGCACAGCTGCCCCGTGTGCTTGTCAATGCTGAACTGCGTGGGGACAATGCTGCCGATGCCAGAACCAATGGAGTAGGACAGAGAGCCAAATGTGCCACTGTCTGCATCTGTGGCTGTCACCTGGAGGGGGAAAGGCACTGCATGAGCAGAGCTGGCACCACTGAGACCACCAGCCAGACCCAGCCCATCGCCACTCCACAACCAGTGCTGCCCTCTGCTCCATGGTCCGCAACCAGTGCACAGCCCCAAAGCTGGCCATAGTAAAGCAGACTGACAGTTGCCTCCTCAGCCCTGTGACACTTCTCCCACACAAGCCACACATCCTCTGCAGCCCTCCTGGAAGAGGACAGGTCCCCCCAGGGCTCACTGGCTGCAGGCAGTGCTCCAGGCAGCCATGGGGTACCAAGGAGCAGCCTGTGCTGTCCTGCTCCCCTAAGGGGACACAGAGGTAGGGAAGCTGCATCATGCTTCTGTCCACAGTGCTGCCCTGGGTCACTGCACTATCAGAGTGCCTTGTCTCAGGTGATACCTTCCTTCTTGCACCCCTGGGGACACATCCATGACCCAGGTGAACAGACTTGCCTTAGCAAAGGAAAAGGCCATTTGGAGGGGGTGCAGAAAGGCCAAGTCTCACACAGATGCCAAGGATCGAGCAGCCAAGCATCCCACTGCACCCAGCTTGATCAGCCAGGCAGGGACAGCCCTGGCTCTCTGCTCCATCTTTTCTGCAAATCACAGAATAAAATCATAGAATTACAGAATCAACTGGGCTGGAAAAGAGCTTTCAGATCATCAAGTCCAGCTGTTGCCCAGCCCTGCCAACACCGCCACTAACCCATGTCTAAACCTCCCATGGTGCAGCTTGAGGCTGTTTCCTCTCGTAGCATCCCTTGTTCCTTGGGAGCAGAGACCGATGCCCACCCCACCACAACCTTCTTTCAGGTGGCTGTAGAGAGCAATAAGATGCTGAAGACAAAACCAGGAAGAAAACCGCCCCCCTTTCACCGTGGCCCTGCCTTGCCCCCAGAGATCTGTGCCCAGCAGCCCTGGGCTCTCGGGACGGTGACCAAGGACGGCATTGCCCTGCGAAACCCACGGCCCCCAGAGCAACGGAGGATTCAAACCTCCCCCGCGGGCCCCTGGCAGCGCCCGGCGCAGCTCCTGACCGCGGCCCCGCTGCCCGCGGCTCGCCCAGGGGCTGGAGCTCCCTGCCCGAGAACAAAGCTGGGGGCCGGAGCCAGGAGGGAGGCGGCCGGGCCCGGCGCGGGTGAAGCGGAGTTCAGGCCGCAGCCACAGCTCCGCCCACAGCAGCGCGGGGGCCTCGGCTCCCGTGAGCGAGCGCGCAGGAACGCGGCACCCGCGCCAAGGAGAGGGCCCGGCCGGGGGCTGCAGCAGCGGTGCCGGGGCAGGGCTGCACCCGAACCACGCCGGCACCAGGCACTGAGGGGCAGCACCGAGCGTGGGGCAGCGCCCGACCCACCCCGGCACCGGGCACTGCGGGGCAGCACCCGAACCACCCCGGCACCGGGCACTGCGGGGCAGCGCCCGAACCACCCCGGCACCGGGCACTGCGGGGCAGCACAGAGCAGGGCAGGCCCAGGGAAGGAAAAAAGCCCGGCAGAGGTGGGACCTTCCCCCAGCCCCTCCGCTCTGCACCGCAGGGAGGACAGGCAGGACCTGCAACAGCCCCTGGCCAGCTGCCCCTCGCCAGTTCTCCTGCCCAGTGACCCACACCCTCCGTGGGGCAGAGGCAGCACCTCCAACATACCCTCCGCAGCCCTCCTGCCCTGCAGTCCAAGGGAACACCTGAGGGGAAGCTGAAAGCACACGGGCAACAAGCACCACACTCCCCGTACCGGGGGTTGCCCCCCAGCCCTGCAGCGCTGCCAGAGGAAGCACCACGAAACAGGCTCCCCCCTCCCTGCTCCACTGCGGAGCACTGGGAGCCGCAGGTGCCCGGGCAGGCTGCTGTCAATTTGGGAAAGTGGAGCCCCCGGAGTTCCCCTCCTCCAGCCCCTTTGCTGTGGGAGCAGAAATGTGACCTCACGGGTGTTGCTGAGGCCTGTACTCAGGTTACCTGTGTTCTGGCTCCATGGTGGGCGTTATTCCTGGGGTAACAGCTCTGAGTGGGATGCCATGCTTGGTGTTTACCTGGTAATGTTCTCTGCCACTGCAAGTTGAAATCACCTGAAACTGTCAGCTGCTACAGCGATCGGAGTAGGCACTATATGGTTATTGAGCAACCTCCCTGTGCTTACCACACTGAAAGTGCTCTAAAATGCATGGTAGTTGCTTTAACACGCGGGACAGCAACAAGCTCCAGAGCAGAATAAGGTGGTTTCCTCAGCCTCCTTGGACCAAGGGCTCTGGTGCTTCCAGAAGAGCCACACTTTCGCACCTTAACCACCCTCTGACTGTTGCTGTCCTAAGAAAGACACCCACAGGGGAAGCTATCTGAGCATCCAGCTTTCTGCCACAGGAGCTGGGTGAGATGTGGGGAATGGCAGAGCCGAGCTCTCACTATCGTGCAATGCAGCACCATCTGCCTGGCTGCGCCTGGTACCCAGAGCCATGTCCCTGAGGACTGCCTCATGGAGCCAGCAGTCTGGCATCTGAGCCAAACCTGCTGTAGAGCCAGGGCAAGGCATCCTCAGAGAAGTTCTCTGTTCACATGTCTCCCATACTCCATCCTGCTGTGGGACTGTGTGGACCAACAGTCCAATACAATCCTGCCTGTACAAGCCCATGCAGGGTCCAAAGAGAGGCCATGTCATTGCTACCCAGCACTGGTGCAACCAGCACTCTAGGCTTGTGCCTGGTCTTGGTCTAACTTGGAGGAGTGGTGCTAAATCAGAAAAACACCAGGAACAGCAAATATGAGAAGGAGCAACGCGGTGTGGGGCAGCATGCTTGGGGCCCTGCTGCTGCGTGGAGTGGAAGTGGAACACAGCAGAGCCTGATGTCAGCCCCAAAGGCAGCGAAGACTCCACTGAAGTCGGGGTGATGCCTCCTGAGGACTTCTCTGCCCCTGCACTGGGCACTGGTGAGGCTGCACCTCGGATCCTGTGCTCAGCTCCGGGCCCCTCACTGCAAGAGAGACATTGAGGGGCTGGAGCGGGGCCAGAGAAGGGAATGGAGCTGGTGCAGGGCCTGGAGCCCAAGTGTGATGGGGAACGGCTGAGGGACCTGGGGGGTTCAGATGGAGAAGAGAAGGCTCAGGGGGGACCTGATGGCTCCCTACAAGTGCCTGACAGGAGGATGGAGCCAGGAGGGGCTGGGCTCTGCTCCCAAGGAACAAGGGATGGGACAAAAGAAAGCTGCCTCAAGCTGCCCCAGGGCAGGTTTAGATGGAGCTGAGGAACAATTCCTGCCCCAGAGGGTGCTCAGGCATTGGAACAGGCTGCCCAGGGCAGGGCTGCAGGCACCGGCCCTGCAAGGGTTCACACCCCGTGGAGTGCCATGGGGCAGTGGTGGCCTTGGCAGTGCTGGGAATGCTTGGACTGGATGAGCTTAAAGGTCTTTCCCAACCTAGTGGATTCTGAGATTCTGGGATGCTGTGGCAGACACCCCAGCCTCGCTGGCTGTGTTGCTGAGCCCTCTGGTGCAGCCTGCAGAGCATGTGCAGTCTGGGACATGAGGCACACCTTAAGCTGTGAGGAAAATGAACCTCAAAAGAGCTCATGGAGGCCTGCACTGAATTTTCCACTCTTGGAAATGTTTAAACCAAGTCTGGATATTTTTCTAGGAACTTTGCTGGAAGCCAGTGCAGGGCAGCCCCAGGCTCTGTATTTAGCACCCATCCTAAATCATGGATCCACAGCTGGTTTTACTGTAGCTTACTTAGGAGGATCCTGACAGTTTGCTGAGAAATAAGAGGGAGATGTCTAAATGCCAAGCTGTCCATGGCAGAGCCCAGGAAAACCTCCATTCAGAATTGTGCAAGGCCTGCTTCTTCAGTATGTGAAAGTAGGAGTCAGTCTGAGCCTGAATGGAGCCCTTAGAGCATCCCCACCACTGACTCCTCTGAGCATCCTGCAGGCTAAGATTGGCTGTTGTCAGGACGAGATGTGAGAGAAGAAAGGAGAGAAGGAGCAGGCTGCAACTGGGAACTTGGCACCTGCATGAATTTGCAGGGTCAGCATGCAGATACAAGATGCAGGCAGAGCTGTGGGGTCACCTCATCTACACAGCACACCTCAAAGCTCACAGCACCACCACGTTTGCACCAGGCACAATGTGCATGTTGCGTTTCTGCCCAAGACTACAGGATGTGCAACTGCAGGCCCACGTGTCTGGACAGGAGTGTTCACAAAGCACAAGTGCAGGGAGACTCCCTGCACTGGATGAAAATGTCTTATGCCATGTTATTGGACGGTGCTGATGCCTGAGCCCGCCACTCTCTCCCAATGATGGGACTCCAGAGGGTGCTCCATGAGGCAGGGAGCATGGTGACCCTGGTGACCCCACTATCTAGAGTCCAGATGTTCCTATTCATAGACCCAGCCAGATGCGGAGTAAGAAGGAAGCCATGGTGAATTGTTTCTATGGTTCATAGAGCAAGTCCAGAGGAGGCCACGGAGCTGCTGCGAGGGCTGGAGCAGCTCTGCTCTGGAGCCAGGCTGAGAGAGCTGGGCTGGGGCAGCCTGGAGAAGAGAAGGCTCCTGAAGGGGAGACCTGAGAGCAGCTCCAGTGCCTAAAGGGGCTGCAGGGAACCTGGAGAGGGGCTTGGGACAAGGGCCTGTAGGGCCAGGCCAAGGGGAATGGCTTGAACCTGCCCGAGGGGAGACTGAGCTGAGCTCTTAGGCAGAAGCTCTTCCCTGTGAGGGTGCTGAGGCGCTGGCACAGGGTGCCCAGAGAAGCTGTGGCTTTCTCATCCCTGGCAGTGCTCAAGGCCAGGTTGGACACAGGGGCTTGGAGCAAGCTGCTCCAGTGGAAGGGGTCCCTGCCCGTGGCAGGGGATTGCAGCTGGAGGAGCTTTAAGGTTCCTTCCAACACAAACCATTCTACGATTCTATGATTGCATCCTCTGTTGAATACCTACTTCTAATCACTGCTGCTACCCCTGAGTCTGATTGTGTCCTTGTAAGACGAAACTGTGGTTGTTCTCATAGACCTTCTGTACTGATACTGGTGGGTGGACCAGGCAACCCATCCGCTTCCTGGATAAAGCAGCTGCATTGTCAGTGTTTTCTGGCCTGTACTTTCCTGTTCTATTCTCTAAGACCCCATTCCCCAACGGGAAATCCTTTGCCATGAGGGGATAAAGGCTGCATGAATGCATCCTGCTATTGCATATGGGACAGCAATCAACTCCTTGGTCTTGGAGAAGAGAGTGAGCCTCTGGATCCTGCAGACCATCCTGCTCACGTGCAGGATGAGGAGGCACAGGGCAGTGTAGGGCCAGTACTCCTGCCTGCCTTTTGGCCCTGTTAAGATGTGCTTGGCTGCAAGCATGGTATTTCTCTGGAACCTGCTGCAGCTGTGCACAGCACATGGAGCATTACTCTCCCTCCATGCCTTTTCCTCTCATTCTGCCTCCTGCATGCTCCTGGCATAGTCTGGCCTTCACAGAGCCTCACACAGAGCCCACCCAGCCCAGGGCACCACTAGTGTCCTCTATCACTGCACACTATGCAAGCCATGACCAGGTCTGGCCTGCAACAGGCTGCTGCACCTCTGCCATGTACCATGGCACACCTCATCCCTACCCGCTTTTTGTGTCCTACACAGCTTCCTCATGCCCTACGACTCCTCATACAGATTTCCCCATGAGCACTAGGACTGGTGCCTTTCTCTTATCAACCCTAGTGAAAGGTCCGCCCCCCCCTGCATTGCCAGGCTCCTCCATCACTTCCTGTACAGGATACCCCTGGCCATAGAGTGGTGCCCCACAGTTCTGCTGTGCCTGTGCAGAGCCAGGTCCTGACCATGGGCTGGAGGGCATGGCCTGGGCTTGAGGCACTCGGGCACTCCTCACACCTGCAGGGCAGTGAGTGAGACAGTGCAGCGTGGCCTCAGCCTGCAAGCAGTGCCCTGGGCTGGGGCCAGCTGGAGATGGGGATTCTCCAACAGTGCAGGGTCAACTAAAATGTGGAATTCCTGGCTTCAGGGCACAGTGATAGTGAATTGTACAGACTCAGAAAGCAACCACCTGTGTTCACAGAGAAAAATTGCTGAAGGCTTTAAACTGAACAGCAGCAATGCTGGGCCAGGAAATCCCTGAGTTCAAGCTGCCAAGGAGGCAGCAGAACCTGAGGGAAGCCTCTGGATCATAGTTCCTGGGTCTTACAAACAATTTCAACTTCCCAGGCCAGGCAGGGTGACACACAGCTGTATCTGCTGCTCACGAGCAAGGCTGGGGATGCAGTAATCACTTGGCTGTCGTGACCATGCAGTAGTAGTGTTCAGGATCCTGGACCTCAAGCAAGACTTCAGCTTCTACAGGGAACAGGTAGGTGGGAGGGATCCCATGGGAGGCAGCTCTGAAGGCCAAGGGAGCTCAGGAAACAAGGCTTCAGGACAGCACACTCCAGCAGAGGAGCAGTTTATCCCAGTACTCAGGAAGAAAAGAGACATATCAGCAGATGGCCTTGTCTAAGCAGGGATCTTAGGGCTGAGCTGTAATGCAAAAAGGCAGCATATGGGAGGTGGGCACAGAGGCACATCGCAAAGCAGGAGTTTATAAACATTGCCCAGGCATGCAGGGATGCTATCGGGAACGTCAAAATTCAAGTGGGGTTGAGACTTGCAAGGAAAATTGAGGGTGCTAAGAAGAGCCTCTCACTACATTGTTGGTAAAAGGCTGAAGTGCCCATTTCGGAATGCAGCGGGTGATTTAGTGACAACAGACACAGATAAGACTGAGACACTTGATGCCTCCTCTACCTCAGTCTTCACCAAGAAGGTCTGCCAGGCCTCCCTGCTTTTTGAAAGGGTTCAGAGAACTGCCAGACAGGGATGAAGATTGAGTCAGGACTTCTGGACTAAACTTCATCCCTATGAATCCATGGGACCCAAGAGGGTGCATCAACTGGTGCTGACAGAAATGGACTCAAAGGGCTGCTCTTTTGAATGTGGTGGAGATCACGGGAGATCCCTGACAACTGGAAGAAAGCAAATACTGCACCCCACCTTCAGAAAAGGCCAGCAGGATGATTTACACATCAGCCACACATCAGTCCCTGTGAGAATCATAGCAGTAGTCTTCTTGGAGCACGTTTTTGGCCACATGGAGGAGCCTGGGAGGGGAACAGCCAGCACATATTGACCATCCTTCTTGCCATCTGTGATGCAGTGATGGGGTCTGTGGCTGAAGGGATGATGGCTGGGAATGACAACTGCCTTGACATTCAGAAGGGTTTCAACACCTTCTCCCACAGTCCTCCTATCCAAGGGTGGGTAAAGCCCAGGTTGCAGGATTGGGCTTACAAAGTGGGGGTTCATGAGCTGTGCTCTGCCTGGCAGTGGGTGACAAGTGCAACAGCACAGGGACAAGCCCAGGGACTCTCCTGCTTCACACCTTCAGCAATAACCCAGTGCAGGAACAGAGTGCCCACTCGTGGAGGGTAGAGATGGAGCCAGCCTGGAGGGGAAGTGGCTGACCCGCTCAGGGGCAGGACTACAAAGCCAGGGTCGGGCAGGCAGGAGGAGCAGCCTGACAGGACCTGCAGAGAACTCAGTGAGGACAATGCTGGGCTCTGCTCTGGGAAGCAGAACACCCCTGCACCAGGACAGGATGTGCTCATCCTGTTCCCTTACACTCTCCTGCAACACTGCCTTGGCTTCACTGCTCCCCTGCACTAAGCCCAGACTGATCCCTAGCGCTTCCTGAACTTCTGCCTGGGGTGTTTTCAGAGTCCCAGCATGTGCAGGGTCCCTCTTTCATACAACTCTTTGCACTCCTGGATCCTAGCAAGCATGCTTGTGCTGGCACAGGCTGAGTTTCCAGGTGATACATAGCCAAAGGGAGAAAACACTCATTCAGGAAGGGAGAAAGAAGCATGAGCCAATCCCTTTCCCAAGGGCCAGGAGACATCCACTGTATTTGGATCCACTGTATCTGGAACAAGTTTATGTTAAGGCAAAAGACAGCAGTGGCCAGTAGGATCCTGTGCCCTTCATGTTAATGTTTCAGGACTAGTTCATACTTGAGTCCTAAACAGATAGGTCAGCAATTTGAAGGTTACTGGGAAATAGGTTGTATGTTTGATTCTTGTTGTTTCCTCCTTAAGTCAGACACGGAAAATAAGAGAATACAAGAAAGAGCAAGTGACACACTGTGCAGCAGCACAAACCAAGAGCTTGGCTGCAAGGGAAATCCTGATGGAAGGAAATTAAGATTTTGCTTACTAAGTAAGTGAAGCAAGAGCAGGCAGAGGCAGGGGGAAGCCAGGGAGGATATGCAACTTCAGTGTGAGGGATAGCCTGAACCAGAAGTGGTTCAGATCCTGGTGCTGCTGAGGGAAGCAGACAACCTGAAGATCCAGTTGGAGGGCAGGGGTTGGAGTCTGATTCCAAGGTCAGAAACCAGCAGCATCCTTGGGGGAAAAGCTGTATTTCACTGAGACATTGCCAACAATGTTTAGTGCAGGCAGTTGTTCACCAGCGCTGCAGCAGGCCCCAGAGCAGGACAGGGACAGGGGACAAAGGCACTCAAATGCTGGCCGCTGCTGGGTGGGCAGTGAGCCCTTACAGACAATCCCAGAGGGATGTTTTGCACGTTGGGAGCCTCGCTACAGCTACAGAAGTTGTCTGCAACCACTAGAAAAAGGCTGAGGATGTTCTCAAGTCTGTATCCATGACAAACAGTGAATATTGAGAGAGAGGATTAGCCAGATACTGTAAACTTAGGAGTATCAAGACAGTCATGTGAATGCTTGTATGTACAAGGCAGGAGCACGCTAACTGAAAAACACACCAAAGTGCAAAATGTTAAATTCAAATAGCTACAGTTTGGCACAATCACCATCTATGCTCCAGGGAGGAGGGTTGGGAAAGGCCTAAGGATGAGAGGCAGAGGGAAAAGGGACAGGACAGTAAATGCAAAAGGAACTGCACAGTGTAGAGGTAGCATAAAGCTGGGAAACACTATAGTTAGTTTTGCATTAAAAATCATAGAATCATAAAACAATTTGGGTTGGACCTTTAGAGCTCATCTAGTCTATCGCCTCTGCAATGAATGGGGACATCTTCAACCAGATCAGGTGGCTGATGTCAAGTCAGGAAAAGAAACTGGGTTAAAGTAAGAGAAAATCTATTATTCCTTCCTACACTGGGAAGGACATTTGCACCGTACACTGGGTGCAAATGAAATGGCATGTGCCCCTTGGGAGCCAAGACCGTGTCAAGGAATCCAAGGGATGAACTTGATGCCGTGTTTTGAAGATTTGTCTTTGATAGGTATAGAAGAGGCTGCTACCATGGGTTGGGGGGAGAGCTCAGGGAATACACCTGGGACATTTTCTGCTGAAATCACTAACTGAGCACTGAAATGACATGAAAACACGTCTGTCTGCATTCAGTTCCCAGCTGGGTTTGGATCTAGCAGGGGATGTCAAAGTCAAGAAGAAGGGCTTCTCTACATCCTAGGTAACAAAAGGAAGGCTAGGGAAGTTGTAGGCCCACAGCCAAAAGAGATGGGGGACACAGGACATGTAAAAGATTGGGGTACTTAATACCTTCCTTCACCCAGACTTTACTAGTAAGTCTGGGCTCCAGGAGTCCCAGAGGTGAGGCAAGAAGGATGCTTCCCTGATTGAAGAGGATCAGGTCAGTGAATTCTCAGGCAAACTGGACATACATAAGTCCACGGACCCTGATGAGATACACCCACGAGTGCAAAGGGAGCTGGCAGATGTCATTGCAAGGCCACTCACAAGAATCTTTACTCAAACATAATGCTTGGGAGACATGCCTGAAGACTGCAGGAAAGTAAATGTCACTCCTGTCTTCAAGAAGGGTAAGCAGGAGGACCCAGGTAATGAGACACCAGTCAGCCTCACCTTGGTCAGGGAACATGAGGGAAAAGCTAACCCTGGAAACCTTTTCCATGCACATGAAGGACAAGAAAATCATCAGTAGACTACATGGCTTCACCCAAGGGTGAACTTGATAAATGGCTGGCCTGGAAGATGAAGGAAAAGCAGTGGCTATTGTCTACCTGGACTGCAGTAAGGCGGTTGACACTGACTCCCATCACCTACTCACAGATAATGAAGGAGCTGGATGAGCAGATAATGGGGTGGATTGAAAACTGGCTGGCTGGCCTGGCCCAGAGAATGGTGATAAGCAGCACAGTATCTGCTTGGAGGCCAGCAGCTAGAGGTGTAGCTCAACACTGCATCCAGTCCTGTTTAACATCCCATCAGTGATCTGCATGATGGGCCAGAGTGCCCCCTCAGCACATTTGCTGATGACACCAAACTGCAAGGAGTGACTGATAGGCTGCAGGGTTGTGCTGCCATCCTGAGCAACAGTGAATTGGGCTAACAGGAAACTTTGAGAAGTTCAACAAGGGGAACTGCAAAGTCCTGCACCTGGGGAGTTAAAAACCCATGCAAAAGTCCATGCTGGGGTCCACCAAGTGAGAAAGCCACTTGGCAAGAAAGGGCCTGGGCGTCCTGGTGGACACCAAGTCAAAGATGAGCCAGGAGTGTGACCTTGCTACAAAGAAGGTGAATGGAATCCTGGAGGACTGCTGCCAGGAGGCTGAAGGAGGTGAACCTTCCTTCTGCTCAGCACTGGGGAGGCCACAGACTGAGTGCTGGGTCCAGTGTTGGGCTCCCCAGTAGAGGAGAGAGATGGACATTCTGAAGAGAGTCCTGTGAAAGGTCCCCAAGGTGATGAAGGGACTGGGGCATTTCTGCTGTGAGGAGAGGCTGAGAGATCTGGGACTGTTCAGACTGACGAGAAGGCTAGGGGAGAGATATCATCCATACATGAAAGACAGCAAGAGGACAGAGCCAGGCTATTCCCAGTGCAACAGGCGCAAACTGGAACCCAGGACTTTCCCTCTGAACATCACAAAGCCCTTTTTCACTGTGAAGGTGACCAAGCTCTGGCACAGGTTGCCCAGAGAGGTGGTGGAATCTCCATCCTCGGAGGTACTGAAAAGCTGTCTGGACGTGGTTCTGGGCAACCATCTCTGGATGGCCCCGCTTGAGCAGGAGGGGTTGTACTAGATTACCTCAAAAGGTCCCTTCCAAACTCAACCATTCTGTGATCTCCAGCCAAAGGCCCTCCTGAACCTCCCAGTTCCCCATTTAGCTACAGTCCTTCTGAGAGAGCTGATCTGCACTACAGCCCAGACAGCAAAGTGCAGCAGCATCTGCCTGCCCCTTCTTCCCTGCAGGTTTGGTGAGAAGACTTCACTTGCGTACCCTGTACCTACTAGTAGCATCTGGGCAGAAGAGCACCTCATGGGAGCGCTGTCGCCAAAGCAGAGTAGAAGTGCATGACAAAGAGCAGCACAGATGGCTCAGGGTTAGGCAGAAAGAAACCAGAGCACCAGTCTTGGGGAGCTACGGCTGCTGTGAGGGAAGGAGCCAAGTGTGCCTCTTCCCACTGCACGGAGAACTGGGAGGGCAGAGGTGGGCACTGAGGCCTTGTTATTTCACACCCTTCTCCAAGTCCCCCAGCAAGACAGGAGGAACAAGTGGAGACAAGGCACCGCAGAGCTCTGTCCTTCCCCGGGCATGGGGATGGATGGAGAAGCCCAGCCCCACTACGGGGTCCTCAGCCGCAGAAGTCAAGGCTTCCTATTCCCCCAGAGCCATCTGGAGAACAGTGCCAGAGCCCCGCAGCCGCAGCCTCACTGCTGACCCACGTGCCCCCCCGGCCCATGGCGCGGGCAGGGATGGAGGGCTGCCCTCCCCACCTCCCGCGCGCGCAGTCAGCAGCGGGGCGCGCATCTGGAGCCCTGCCCCGGCCGGCCTCTGCTGCGCACATGTGAGGCTGCGGCTTTGGCGAGCATCTGCCCGCGCGCCCCCGCCCCGCCGAGTGACGGCGCTGGGGGGGGCTGGCGCCAGCGCGGGCCGCGCTGCCACGCACGGCTCCCTCCGCGGCGCGCGTGCCAGGCTCCTGCCCGCCCGGGCCTGCGGCCGCGGCGATTCCGGGAGCCGGCCCGGGCTGCCCCGGCCGCCAGCACGGCCTGGCCTCGGGGGAGCGGGCGGGCTCAGGGCACGCGCGGCCCAGGCGAGGGTCGGACCCTCCGCGTCCGCGGGGCGGGGTAGGGGCAGCCCCACAGCCGCGAGCGGGCAGGGGCAGGGCTGCCGCAGCCACACGCAGCAAGGGACGGAGAGCGGGGCAGCCCCCGGCCTCCAGCGCCGCTTGGGCATGGGGAGAAGCCCGCAGTTTTCCAGAGGAGGGGCAGCAGTTTAAACACAGCCGTTGGCAGGGAGGCAGGGCTGGGGAGGGTGAGGCTGGGAAAGGGGCTGCAGGAGCCTGGGAGTGAACGCTGCTCCTGGGAGGCCTGGAGCCACTGAGCCGAGGAGCAGGGAGGCACAGGACAGGGAGCAGGGCTCAGACACGGGCACTGTGGGGCAGCGGAATGGGAGCTACAGGGCACTAGGACACGCAGCAGAGCGTGCTGGACTTCGGGAGCTGAGCAGGGCAGGAACCTGGGCCTCCATGAAGACTACTCAAGGTGGGGGCTCGAGCAGGGCAGCGGTAGAGCAGGGTGGGAAGTGACAGGGTCTGGCCATGGTATCCTGGGGGCACTGATGCCGAAGACTCCAAACCGGGGTTCGGCTGCGCAGAGCTCATGGAGCAGATCTACACCATGAGATGGACACGCTGAGCAAGACACAGCGATGAGAGCGGGGCTCGAGGAGGTGGCGCGTGCCGGGGAGGGTGTCCAGGAGGAGGCCGGAGTGTCGGCGTAGGTGAGCAAGGACTGTGGGAGGAAGAGGAGCTCCAAGGCCTGGCGCTGGAGCAGAGGTGAGGGAGAAGGGGCAGCTGTGAGGGGGCCGGGGCTGGCGCAGAGGAAGGAGGGAGCCATGGAGGGGCTGAGGGGAGGAGCGGAGCATAGGGGGAGCGGAGCGCGAGGGGCTGGGGCCTCTCGGCTGCAGTGGAAAAGCTGCTGCAGCTCCAGGGGAAATGCTACTTGAATTAATCATGGCGCTGGCTGCTGTGCCAAGCCCAGGAGGAGGCTGCTGGCAGCGCGAGGAAATAACTTTCACAGGAATTTGGAACAAATGCAGCTCTTCTGGCGGTAACAGCAGCATCACCTCCCCCACAGCCTCCCCACGGCCCAGCGGCTCCCCCCTGTCCCTGCTCCCCGGAGCACGGCGCTCCCTCCCCTCCTGCTCCCCAGCAGGCTCACCCCTGGCTCCCTGCTTGTTTCTGAGGAGGAGGAGGCCTGAGGGATGTCGTGCGAAGGCCTGAAAATAGGTTAGTGCTGAATCCCTCATCCCAAGGAAACGAATGTACGTAGTAACGTCCTCCCCACCTCCTGCCACGCTCTTGGACAACAGTCGGTCAGTGTTAGTCCTCTTGCTGTCCCAGTCCCCATGTGTGGCTATTCCTGTGTCCTCTCACATCTGCCCCCTCCAGCAGCAAACCCCAGTGCATCAGGATTACCTGCCAAGACTCACTAATACAGTGGATGTGGCCTAGTGTAGCCTACAGCACTTCATGCAGGTCTTCCTATCTGGGGCACAGCCCGAGAGGCTCTCAGTGCTGTGCATGTGGCACAGCCAGTCCCACAGAACCACTGCTTGGGTACTCAGGCTTCGAAACTCGTCAGGCACACCCTAAAAACGCAAGGAGTCTATGGTAGGTGTTGCTTGTTCCCTGACAACTGTGTGTCTGGATGCAGAAGAAATACGTAAACCCTGGTTCCAAAATCATTAATACTGGATCTGTGCAAGAATCAATAATCCACCTCTCGTTCACATTTCTGTCAAATCGGCCTGTGCGTACAACATGGGTTTACACAGCTCTTTGTGCTTTATGCTGCCTGCCAGAGGACAGAGAATACTTGATTTAGCATGAAAGGTTAGAAAGGCCCAGAAAGGCAGTATCTGACCATGCAAGCAGCTTAATGGTACAAAGTCTCCAAGTTTAAAACTTAGGCAGCACCTGAATCTACATCAGAACACTGCTCCACATCATGTAACCATAGTGTTAGAATGTGGTCTGATGAGCCCTAAAGCTTCTCCATTATTAGCTCATGACCACAGAGAAAAGAGTCAGTGACTCTGAGAAAACCAGCCAGTGGCTATCCCTTGCTCTCATTTTCTGCTGATGTGATGTTCACCAGCTCCCTGGGCATCTTCTCCACTGGTTTTTCTTTCTCATCTCAGACTCAGACTGTGCGTTTGCTATTTCCTTTGCTTAGTGCTCATCCAGAGTCTGCTACTGTGGGACCTGGCCCGTGATAAACACGAGTAATATATAAAGATGTTATGAGAAGTTCAGGAAGAACTTCTTTACTGTAAGAGTGACAGAGCACTGGAACAGGTTGCCCAGGGGGGTTGTGGAGTCTCTTACACTGGAGATATTCAAGGCCCACCTGGACAAGTTCCTGTGTGATGTACTGTAGGTTACCCTGCTCTTGCAGGGGGGTTGGACTAGATGATCTTTTTAGGTCCCTTCCAACCCTTGGGATTCTGTGATTCTGTGAGATTCTTTTTCGTTCTCAGGCCAGCAGCATGCTCTGCTCATCTCTGTTCACACACCAAACACAAAGAGTGACCTGCAGAGAGGAGGGGGAGACTGGCAATGTTCTTCAAGTCTCTCTGGTCATCCACATGGACTCCCCGTTCTCCCATCGTTCTGTCCTGCCCACGGAGAGCAGACATCACCATCTGAATACAGACCTGGTCCTCCCAGGGTTTTTTGCTCAAAAACATGGGAGATGGAGAATTGAACCATTTGGTTCTGTGCTGATCTTGGAGGCTGTCCTGTGTCCTGCACATCACACTGTCAGGACCTGCCCATGACCTAAGCTCTCATGACCATCATGTGGGTCTTTAACCCCCCAGGGCAGAATGAGCCTTGATGCCTACAAGCCATGGACAGATGGAGTCAAGTGGGCACATTGCACACAAGCTCTGGGGTGGCTGACACAGCTGAGACGGGTGACCCCGTGGGAGGCGGCGCTGGCTGCTGGCCCTGTGGACCCTGACAGCACCTCTAAGCCCTCCTGTTCAGGGCAACAGAGGTGGACTTTAAAGGTTGGATTTGATGATCTTAAAGGTCCTTCACAGTCTGGTTGAGTCGGTGCTTCTGTGACTGCGGCTGAGGGGCGGCCACACTGGGCACACGTGCTGCGGGACGCGGGCTCCCTGCCCCGGCTCTGCCCAGCTCCCCGGGCTGGCTCGCTCCTGCTGCGGCCCGGTGCCGAGCCGGCAGCCTCCCAGCCTCCTTTCCCATCCTCTCACGTTTCCCGGCTCAGAGGAAGCAGCAGCAGATGTGTGAGCTGTTTGCTTTGTGCCGAGGCCACGCGGGAGTTACCTGCGCTCAGCCCAGATGCGCCGCTTCCAAACGAAACACAGGGGCTGAGCCAAGACCATCGAAATCCGGCCAAAGCCTCAGTCACCGCCGGGCCAGCACCTTCCCCTGCCCGGCGCAGGGCCGGCCTGGCCCCTGCACGGCTCCGGCCTCACCGTGGCCAGGCTGCTTCCAGTGCCATCCTCGTGGCCCCGCACCATGCCGGCTCCTCCGCCCGCCCGGCTCTGCCTCCCCGTGCTCGCTCGCAGGCAGGAGCCCAGCCGCCATCTCCGATTGCATTTCCAGAACGGCTTCCCACCCGGCAAGCGGCACTGAGCAGGAAGGCACGGAGAAGGAGAGAGAGGGGGGCCTCCCTTCGGGGGCTGCCGCAGCCAAGACATCCCTGCACACGCCTGGGGCCCCTGTACTTCTCCACTGAACCCACCCCTCACCCCTTCCCCATCTCTGCTCCTAGCCCTGTCCCTGTCTCCACCCCCCACCTCAGACACGTGCACTGGTGCCCTCCCCACACCAAACCCGTGTCGTCCCCCACCCAAATCTGCCTCCTCATCTCTCACCCACTGCTTGTGCCCAGGCTTCCCCCCAGTCCCACTCTGACCCATCCTCTACCCCGCAGATCTGCCCCATCCTGCACTCGCCCCTGCCCCATGTTCCCTCTCTATCCTGGCCTTTGCTCCCACCCAGTTCCTTCTTCCCTCACACTCCTATCCCATGCCCTGCACTCACCCATCCCACAAGCCCCTCTCCAGCACTCCCGTCCCACCCCAGCAGTGCCCTCCATTGACACACCCTACATGCCCCACACTCACCAGCCCACCATGCCCCAGCAGTGCACCCCCAGCACACCCACAGGCTGGTTTGTCTCACCAGCTCCCCTTCCTCCTCCAGGCCCATCTCCCTGAACAGGCTGCAGGACCTCCTCTTGCCTGGTCTCACGGGTTCCTGCTCCCCCACACACCCTCCTCCCGGCCCCATAGGCACTGCTCACCACTGGGCCCCAGAGCTCCTCGTAGCCCCAGCCACACACCCAGCACCCCACCAGCCCCGCGCAGAAGTGCCCAAACCTCACCGATGCCTGGCCCACCGGGCAGCCTGGGGGTGCCTGGCCTGCACCACTGCAGTGGCTCCCCAGGCCAGCCCCAAGCCCCGTGCCCAGCCTGGCTGCATCCCTGCCTCCAGCAGCCCCCACGCCGGGCCCGAGCTGCCATTGAAATGGAGAATGCAGGGAACAGAGAGAGACAACTACAAATGTCATCACTGGCACAGCTCGGGGCCACAGATCCTGCGGAGGGGCAGGACCTCTCCAGGCCTTGCCTCAGGCCACAAAGCTGATGCAAGCAAGTGCCTCACCTCAGATCCTTAAACAGGGGAAGTTCAGGCTAGATCTTAGGCAGAAGCTCTTCCCTGGGAGGGTGCTGAGGCGCTGGCACAGGGTGCCCAGAGAAGCTGTGGCTGCCCCATCCCTGGCAGTGCTCAAGGCCAGGTTGGACACAGGGGCTTGGAGCAAGCTGCTCCAGTGGAAGGGGTCCCTGCCTGGGGCAGGGGCTGGAGCTGGAGGAGCTTTAAGGTCCTTTCCTAATTCTATCCCTCAGGTCCTGTTTCCAATGTAATGTAACAGTACCAGCTGTGCAGAAACAATGCCAGTGCTCACAACCAGCCTTACGAACACTGATGAACCTGGGCTGCGATCTCACAGGGTGGAGAGAGAACACAGCAGCTTCCCAGAGGTCTCACCCATATTCCTGAGCACCATTTTGAGTGGCCTGGCTTGCAAGCCAACTCCTTACTTGTGCAAGCCAGGCCTGGCACAGTGAGCCCCAGCCTTAGCTGAGGTCACCCCCGTGTTTTGCACAAAGGACACCCTTGAGGTGTGCCCAGAGCATCAGTGATGCTGCTCAGTACTCGTATGCAGAAGGGGTGTAACAGTGCTCTGCTCCATTCCTGAGCACACGGATCTCTGTTCCAGCATTCCTCATGCAACCGTTGACCATCTAAGCCATAACAACTGCACCGAAGAGCCTTCAGTGGCAGGTCCCCCATCCCAAGCCTGTCGCAGCCCTGGCAGTGCTCTCCTCAAGCTTAGCTCCTGGCAGTTGCACCTACCTGTAAGAAGCAGGTCCCAACAGGGGTGTTCTCCTTCAGGGACATGTTGTAGAAGTTACTCCTGAACACTGGCTCATTGTCATTGACATCCTGGAGGGCCACACGCACCACAGCCGAGGAGGAGAGGGGAGGGGTTCCCCTGTCTGTGGCCAGCACTGTCAGCTGAGGCTGAGGATCCTTCTCATAATCCAGTGGGGCAGCAGTGGTGATGATGCCTGTGGCAGGGTCAATGGCAAACCAGCTGGAGTGGACATCCTGGCCATGCACAATACTGTACCGCACCTCCCCATTGGGACCCTGGTCCTTGTCACGAGCTGTCACCTGCAGCACAAAACTACCCGGGTACACAACCTCAGGGATGCTCTGTTTGTACTCCTGCTGGTCAAAGAGTGGAGGGTTGTCGTTGATATCCATCACTTGCAGTACAAAGGCTGATTCTGCCCGGAGAGGAGGAGTTCCTGAGTCAGTAGCTGTCACTCGCAAATCATAGGAGTCTCTTTCTTCCCGATCCAGAAGCTGGTCCACACAGATCAGGTAGATGATGTTGTCCTTGGTAGTGAGAGCAAACTTGCCATCCCCTCCCTCCAGCGTGACATTGACATTGGAGTACTCGCCATAGTCTGGGTCAGAAACAGAGATGCGTGCCACATACTGGCCGGGCTGGGCTCCCTCGGAGATCTGTGGGGAGCCATCCTCACTCAGGAAGATGATAGTCATGGTGGGCTGGTTGTCATTGTAGTCACGCACATGAATAGTGACAAAGGCTGTAGTGACCTCAGGATGAACAGCCTTGTCCCTTGCCTGTACCACCAGCTCGTGCACCTTCCTTACTTCATAGTCCAGACCCTTGTTGAGCTTGATGACTCCAGTCCGGGAGTCAATGGTGAAGTACTGGTCAGGATCGCTCTGCCGACGGTTGATCTCATAAATCACATCCCCGTTGTCACCTTCATCTGCATCAGAGGCAAAGACCTGCAGGATGCTGCTGCCAGGTTTGAGATTCTCTGAGATGAGAGTGTGATAGCGGCTCTGGTTAAAGCTAGGAGCATTGTCATTGATGTCCTGGATGGACACATCCAGTGTCATCTGGGTGCTCCGGGGAGGAGAGCCACCATCGTAGGCTTCCAACAGCAGCGAATATGATGAACGGTTCTCCCGATCCAAGACGTTGCTGACTACGAGGTCCAAATAAAGGACACCATTGGGTCCTCGACGTGTCTCCAAGCGGAAGGCCTGCCCCACATTGTCTCCCTTAATCACATAGCCCTGTGTATTGAGTAGACCGCTGTCAGCATCAAAGGCTGGGTCCAAGGAAAATCTGCTGCCAATGGGTGTGTGCTCTGGGATCTGGAAGGTGCTGTGTTGTCTGGGAAAGGCTGGAGCATGGTCATTGATGTCGTTCACTTGGATGTTCACTTCTACTGTGGTGCCCTCTGGGGTTACAGCAATGAAGCTGTAGTGGTCTCGAGTCTCTCGGTCTAAGACACGAGCTGTTTTGATGATACCGGTGTTCTCATCTATCCCCAAATCAGTGGTGACACCGCTGCCCTCCTGCGCAGAGATGAAATACATGTAGGCACTGGTTCCTGGAGGCAGACCAGCACTGATGTCCCCAATGATGGTGCCAGCTGGCTGCTCCTCATCTATTTGTAGATCCAAGGTGCCCAGGACAGCAGAGCCCTTCCCTGCTCTCAGGCCTCCAAGAATTAGCAGCTCCAGCAGAATTACGGCTGACCCCTTCATCTGTTCCATTGCTAGTGACTTGCAGAGCAGAGGGTGGCTTGATCTCCTTTAATCCTGCATGGAATGCAGACCAGAGGATGCTGGTTAAGAAGGAGCAGCAAAGGAAGGACAGGGATAAAAACAGTGGGGAGGGAAGGCCTGTCACGTACATGCCACCCCATTGCTCTGTATCACCTACCCATTGCAAGGACTGAATGTGAAAATGTGTCAGAGCAGAGGGTGCCCAGAGCGACAGCCTGGGACAACACCAGGTCAGACCTGGTCAGCCAAGCAGGTCACACCTGAAGGCTGCTGAGGTTAACAGCTGGAGCCCCAGCACATAGGCTGCTCTTCCCAGACACCTGCCCTCTGGCAACACCGGGGCAGGGTGTTCCTGTGCCTTTAACAGCTGAATGCTCCCCGTGCGGCTGAAGCTGCCTGCAAGGGGACAGAGATCTGGGGACAAACAGGAGCCCCAGCACCTCTCCACCCCCAAAAAAGCTGGTCTCAAGCTGGCAGAAAGCTCAACAAGCAACCATGTTGAGACACCCCCCCAACCACCACCAGTAACATGCCTTTCAGGACCGCAGATCCACATGCCAAAAAACCATGAAGGGCAAATCTGGTGTCCCTGGGAGGCAGCAGCTAAACTGGAGTGGGCTTACTTCCAGTGAACAATAAATCAGAGTGGCTGTATTGCAGTGGATGTACCCACAGCTGAGAATGCCCAGGACAAAATCAGACAGGGCCCATTGTTTGGCCTGGCACGGAGATCTGTGGATGCCCTGAGTGGGTACCATGGAGGGTGGTGGCACTGCAGCAGGAACGCAGCAGCTGCTCTGGATCCCTCCCGGTCCCACACCCTCCACTGCTCACTCTCCTCCTTTGTCTCCTTCTCACTGCTCCTGGCTCGTTCTGGCTCCTTCACTTCATTTCCCCCTGCCGTAGCTTCATTTCACTGCAGCAGTGGGGGAGGGACGAGCAGAGAGAAGCAGCTCCCTGCAGCCACCCCACTGCTGGACATGCCGGACACGCTGGGTACACTCCTAATGCTCACAGGCTGTCAGCCCCCGGGGCTCTGCCCACCCTCCCCAAGAGCAGCACCAGGGATCCGCTGAGGAACACCAGCACCAGCGCTGCTTCCAGCCCCCGGTAAGCGAGGTTCAGTGGTCTGCGGGGATGGCGGCAGCATGAGCTCACACTTGGACTCTCTTGAAAGTGTTTGCTGCTGGTCCCATAACCACACTCAGGAGCCGCTCATGGCAGAGGCAGGACAGCAGGAACCTCCCTGTCTTGGAGGATGGAGGTGGCTGACATTGCCTATTTTGGGGACTGAGACTGCCAGCCCTTGATCAAAAGAACCCTACAGCACTGTTAACCCTTTCCAGGGGACGCAGGATGATTATTCCTGGGCTCTCTTTCCTACCCCAGGTCAGCTGCTTGGATCAGTTTTCCCTGTGGAAATCCTGGGTTAGTGACAGAAAGATAAAGTATTACAAAGTGTTTTCTACATTACAGAAGTGTTTGCTTCAGTGGGCATCCAGTGTCTGAGGTCTTTGGCAAGTGAGAGCACACACTCTTCTTGTACCTGGCATGTATGAATACTCCGTATCTCTCAGGAGCAGAAGTCAAAAGAAGATACTTCCATCACCGTGGGCTGTGAGTGGGGTCTGCGCTAGCTCAGTGGCCCCAGCCAGGTCTGTGTCTCTGTTGGAGACAGTTAAATGTCCCCAGCTGGAGGGGTAACAGCACACATCCAGAACATGTAGTGCTGGGGAATGAGGTCCAAGTTTGCTTCTGTGATGAGATTGCACCACCCTAACTGTGCCCTAGCTGCTCAGGTCATAGGAAGGTGCAGGACAGAGGGTTTAAAACCTTGACAGAAGGTCAGACAAAAACTAAATTCAAAGGAGAGTAGAATAGCAGCTAGAGAGGCAAGGCTCCCTGTGGCAATCTCAGTTGCTGAGAACAGGATGAAATTGAAAGGTTTCGGGTAGTGCCTGGAACGAATCAGGGCAAGGTACGGGGAAACCCCCACATGGTTTGATTAGTGATGTGGCTCTTGAGAAGCAGGAGGGAGTGCAGCAAGGAGGGCTTTCCACAGAGCTGCTGCCGGGGAGGGGAGAAACCTGAAAAGTTTAATCTGGGGAGTGTGAGAAGCAGCTGAGAGCGCTGTGGCAACAGGGATTTGAAATTAGGGTCCTTGGGGGAGGGAACCAGTGATACCTGTTCAAGGCCAGGTTGGAAGGGGCTTGGAGCAACCTTCTCTAGTGGAAGGTGTCCCTGCCCGTGGCAGGTGGTTGGAACTGGAGCAGCTTTGAGGTCCCTTCCAACCCAAACCAGTCTGTGAATCTGTGATAAAAGTCTATGTAAACTTCTTCATTTCCATCCTCTCCAGACACAAGTAGGTTGTTTCAGAGCCTAGTTACCTCTCTGCTGAGAGATGCAACTGCCAGGGTTGCAGCCACTGGTGGCAGCCCCCTGCTCCTGTGAATGCTGCAGGCTGGGGTCACAGAGGAAGGCAGCAGTGACCTCAGTGAATGCAGAGTCACCACATCCCAACAGCTGCTTCCAATTAGCAGAGAGCTCAGCACTGGCTGAAGTGGTCCAGGCCCAGGCTGTGTAATGTGAGCGGGCGGCCCCGTCCTTGCTGTCCCTCCCACCACCGGCACCGAGCCTCTGCGTCAGAAAAGGCAGCAGAATCCTCTGAAGAAAACCGCTGGTGCGAGAACCTGTCCAGAGAGGTGCCTGGGGTCCACAGCCATGGTAAGGAAATTGACAAGAATGGCAGCTGAAACGGCATGAGTTGCACCATCAGCATCTCCCAGCCTAGAGCTGATGGTTGGGGGCACCAGGAGAGCCCAGCCTACACTTAGCACACAAACCACATATGGGAAAACAAAACAAAAAAGGGATCTGGAACCACAGAGGGACCAGCGTGCATCCCTGCCTGCCAGTGGCACCTCTCATCTCATGGCAGCCCTAGCAGGCCCACAGTGGCCCCAGAAAGAGAAGCTGGAAAGACGGCACCCACTGTGCATGCCACAAACAGATGTCAGAGTGCTTGCTGTGCAAAAGCTCCATCAAAGCTGCAGATGCTGCTGATGCCATATCCAAAGTCTCACATGAGAGGCCATGAGTCATGTAATGATGTTTTTTTGAGGCTCCAGTCCAGTTGAGGAAGGATGCAGAAGCCCATTTAATCTTTGCTGAGCACCAGTTACTGACCTGGAACATGCTTTTCTCTTCTACATACACAGAGATATCTCTCTCAAGAGTTTCTCATTATCGCTCTCAGAGCCAGCCACAGCCCAGGCTTGCCTGCAGTGCAGCCTTAGGCTAACAACTCTTCTTCAGCCTTTACTGTCTGCCACTACCTACAGATACCATTTCCATGCCTCCTGGCACTTCCACCACCACCCACCTGGGCCTTCAGGACCAGCACCCTATTGTTCACTTCCAGCCCAGCCACATGGCCTCATTTCCCTCTGATACCAGCTCTGAACAGTGACCAGCCTTCCATGAGGTGACCATGCTCTCGGTTAAGCTCCACTGCATACCTGTGCATCCCATTTCTGTGCCACACCAGAGCTTCCTGCCTGCTGTCCTACCTCTGGAAACACTCCCCCCTCAAAGGACACTAATAAAATCTCCTCACGCATTAGCCAGTTCCCACATTCCGGCCTACACGCATCTGACCTGGCCCCTACCACACCATGTGCCCATCGCAGAGGTGCCGCAGGGCCGTGTCTGCGTCGTCTCCACGGGTGCCCCAGGCTGTCAAGGGTCTCCCTCCCTCAGAGCTCCCGGACCTCTCTCTCGCACACGGCCCCCCGGCGCCTGGGGCTCCCCGCACCGCCGGGGGCTTCCCAGCCGCCCCAGGCGCAGCCCTGTCCCGGGCACCCCCACCCCCGACGTGGCGCCCAGTGAACCCTCGGTGCCGCAGCTCTGCCAGCGCCGGTCCCCTCGGCTCGGGTGCACAGCCCCCGCCTGGCGCCTCCGCGGCTCCTGCGAGCTCCCGCCCCGCCACAGGGCTTCCCCTGCGGCCGCCGCCGCGGCAGCACCGCTCCCGCACCCTCCCCGTCCCGCTCCTCCGCCGCCAGCGCCGGCCCCGCTGCCGTCGCGCCGCGGGCGAGGCCGGTCCGGCCGCGGATCCCTGGTGCTGCGCCGCCGCGGGCGCGCCCCCCCCCCGCCCCCCCGCTCCATTGTCTGCGCTGCGGAGGCAGAACAAAGCGCCCGGTCCCGGTCCTGGCCGGGGTTCGGTCCTGGTGCCGGTCCCGCTCCCGGTCCCAGTCCCGGGCCTCGGCCCCGTCTCGGTCCCGGTCCCGCCCTGTGCGGTCCGGCTCGCCTTGCGGCGGTGCCGCTGTGCGGGACACCGGTCGAGGGCGCGGGGCAGACGGAGGGGATCGGTGCCCGGCGCTGGCACTTACACCGCGCGTCCCGCGCTGGCTGCGCTCACATCCCGCAGACTCCGGCTCCGCCAAGACGTCCCGCAGCCGCTCCGGTACCCCGGTGCTCTGGTGCCGCGGTCGCTTCGATACCGCTGGCCGCTCCGGTATCCCCAGCGCTGTGGAGCGCTCCTGCGCCGCGGCCACCCCGGTGTGTCGGTGCTGCCCGGTGCCGCAGCCGCCCCGGTCGCCCCGCGGAGCGCTCGGCGGCGGGTCGGCGCTGGCTCGGCGCGGAGGCTCCTGCTGAAACCCGACCCAGCGCCGCCCTCAGCCCCCCGCTCCCCCCGCTCCCCCCATCCCCGCCCCGCCACCGGAGCGCGCCGGCGGAGCGCGGCCTCCGAGCGGCCCCGGGCTGGGCTCCGGGGCGGTGGGACCCCGTGGCGGGACACGAAGGGTCCGGGGAGCGGCGTCGGGGAGAATGGCTGGAGCCGGGGTAAAGAGGGAGCAACGGGCGCCGGGAACCCGGGGAAATGGGAAGAGACAGGCAGGAGCGAGGCAGGGCAGTGCTGGGATGGGACAGGGCAAGGAGAGGGCTGGGCAGATGAAGGGAGGCTGTGCGTGACACTGGGGACACTGGGGCCACGATCGCAGGGGCACAACCCATTCTCTGCTCTCTGTTCCTTCCTGGGCAGAGAGCCCAGAGTCCAAGTATCTGTGACCTGTAACAGGCTGGCACCTTGGCTCACATCAGGGCATCTAATGTCCATGTGGAAGGTACTATCTCATCTGTAGTGCCTGCACTGCAAGTGGCTGGGTCTCACCAGTCTATGATGAGTCAAACCAAGACTGGTGAGTGATTGTCGAGGCTTCTCCACCAGTGGCTCCTGCTTGGCGCAGCCTGGCCGCTTGAACATCTTTTCCCTGCTCCAGCCAGGCCAGGTCCCAGAAGTACTGGTGTGCGGGTTGGGGGCCACTCTGCCTCCAGGCCAATAATCGCTGCTGGACCTTCTTTTATTCTACCTTCTTAGTAGAGAAGCTGCCATTGACTACTGGCTATGACAGTCCATTGCTAAGATCTTGTGCTATAAAAACCACAGGTCAATCTGCTTCCTCAGGAAAATGTCTAGGTTCTTCCAACAGTGACAACCAATTCAAACAGAGAATATGGACAGGCTGGATCAATGTGCCAAGGCAAGTTGTATGAAATTCAATAAGGCAAAGTGCTGGGTCCTGAACAACCCCATGAAATGCTCCAGGAGTGGGGAAGAGTGGCTGGAAAACTGCTCATTGAAAAGGACCTATGCTGGGGTGCTGACTGACAGAGCTGAGCATGAGCAGCTTGTGCCCGGGCAGCCAGGAAGCCCCCAGTATCCTGGCCTGGGTCAGCGCCAGTGCAGCAGCAGGGCCAGGGCAGGGATTGTGCCCCTGCACTGGGCACTGGTGAGGCCGCACCTCGGATCCTGTGCTCAGCTCTGGGCCCCTCACTGCAAGAGAGACATTGAGGGGCTGGAGCGGGACCAGAGAAGGGCAATGGAGCTGGTGCAGGGCCTGGAGCACAAGTGTGGTGAGGAATGGCTGAGGAACAAGGCAGGGGGTTTGGCCTGGAGATAAGGAGGCTCAGGGGAGATGTACTGCAGCTTTTCAATACTTAAAGGTGGCTTATAAGAAAGATGAGCAGGACTTCTTAATAGGGCCTGTAGCGATAGGATAAGGGGTAGTGGTTTTAAACTAAAGGAGAATAGATTCAGACTAGACATAAGGAAGAATTTTTTTACAGTGAGGGTGGGTTACAGGGTGCCCAGAGAAGCTGTGGCTGCCCCATCCCTGGCAGTGTTTAAGGCCAGGCTGGATGTGGCTTGGAGCAATTTGATCTGGTTCAAGATGTCCCTGCTTGTTGTGGGTGCTTGAACTAGATGACCTTTAAAGGTCCCTTCAACCTTCCAATTTATAACCTGAGGATGTATGGGCTGAAGGAACAGAGCAGTAGGTGAAAATTGGCTGCACCTCTGGGCTCAAAGGGTAGTGATCAGTGACTCAACATGGAGTTAGTGCATGTAAGCCAGGAAAGTACAGCAAGCATTGAGCTGTGAGCCAGTGCTGTGCAGTATGGTGACACAGAGTGCAAGTTTGCAGATGACACTTGGAGGTGTGGCTGATACGTTGCATGGCAGAACTTTGGTCAAGAGAGATGTCTAGAAACTCAAAGAATTGGATTAGCAGAAACCTCATGAAGTTCAATGAGAAGAAGTACAAAGTTCTGTTCCTGAGGCAGAATAACCTGTAACTGGTACAGGGTGGGAACCAACCAAATTGCACTCCTGCTGAAAGGAACCTGGAGGTAGGGGTGGAATCAAGAATCATAGTTTGCTCTCGTTGCAAATGGAGGCAAACAGCTTCCTGCACTACACAGGAGAAGGGTGAGTGGCAAATCAAGGGAAATAATTATCCCCTCAAGCTGGGACGTGGTGAAGCCACCCTGAAATCCCAGGTACATTCCTGGCCCCCCTGTTCATGAGGAATATGGAAAAACTGTAGCAGATAGGTAAGGGCCAGACACCCATGACAGAGTTATAGAGGCACTGAAGAAGCTGGGCTTGCTCAGGCTGGTGATGAGTGGCTTAAGGGGCTTCTTAATGGCATCTTACTGCTACTTTAGGACATGTTAAAAAGATGATGGCACCAATAGAACAGTAACAATGGGTACAATTACAGCCTGGGAGATTCAGAGTGAACATCTGGGGAAGTGTGTTTCACCAGAATTGTGCAGCCCTGGAAAAAGCTACTACTGACCTAGTGTTATTGCCAGTCTTCAAATGAAAAGTTGGACTATGCGTTCCAGACACCCCTTTTAACGGGAAGGGCTGTCTACAGTGAATCTGTGAATTTCATTCCGTTTCTGTTATGCCACTCCTTAATAATAGCTTTTTGCTTTTATGATGTTCTGGGCACGCTCTATGCTCATGATGTCTCTTTACTTTGTGTCACTGAGCAGCACTTTCAGTGTATTTTGTTTTTCCCTTTGAGATCTTCACTGGAAGAAGTTCAACAGGTGAGCTCCAAACCTGACCCTGACCACACCACGGATCTGTTTGAGCACAGACTTTTCGGGTTTCTGCTAAATTTTTTCCCCAGTCTTCTACATCTTACAGGTTTCATATTAATTTATCTCTTCTCATTTGAATAAATGATTTTTCATGTGTCACTGTAGCACTGCAGTTCAGACACTGACCAAGCTTTTTGCCTGGCCCCTCAAAAATGACTTCTAAAGAAAGCGGTCTGATGTGCACTGTAGCAAACCTGCTGCATTTGATCACATTTGCCAGTTATTATCAAGTTTTCAAATTATCATTTCCCTTTAAAATCTGCCTTGAATCCTTCACACTACTGCAAGCAATCTGCATTTTCCATGGACATTCACTTCACTCCTTCTTTCTTCAGTAATCTGTGATGTTTCTCATTCTTCAGCCCCAAGCACTGCCCCACATCATTAAACAGCCCTCCTCTCAGACTTGCAATTTGCACACAAGTGTTGTTTCTACTTAGGGATGGAAATCAGTGCATTCCTTTTCCCAGTAAATTCTAATTTACTATATATTCTTGATCCCCCTTGGCAAAAAAGGGGTGAATAGATCCATATCATGTGCTTGGCCTTCAGAGAGATCTTCAAAAGTCTTTCTGACATGCAAATACCTTTGAAGCTGTATGTGGGCTGATAGAAAAATGTAAGTTAACCTATACCTTGTAAGAGCAACTAAGACACAGAAACAAGAGCAGAAATCTGCTATTCAACTATTCAGGGCAGAAGGTTACTGGTAGTAGTAAAGGTTGGAACAGGACTGCTGTATCATGCCTTCCGATAGAAATTAATAACATGGAGAGCAGAGTATGGAGAAAGGGGCACATTGTGAAGGTGAGTCTGGATTCATCAGTGCTATGGTGACTTCAAGAAACTGCAATAATGTAGGAGCCAGTGAAATGGAGCAAACGGAGTCAGTAGTGACCGGAGCATGGCTGGAAGGCAGCACAGAAAACACACTCTCTGAGTACTTGGTGTTGTCCTAGAGCTACAGGCAAAAGCTGCACTGTAATGGGATGTTGTGCTCTCTCATGTTGTTCTTCTGCCACAATGACCCTGATCTTGGAGTCAAGCACATCCCCACCCTGACTGAACTCTCCATGTTCTCACCTTCATCCATAGCAGGTGGGAAGTGGTCTGTCAGTTTAGCACCTTCCTGATAGACGGCAGGCTGCTCCTGAACCGGACAGGAGCAACTAGCACGGAGCCCGGCAGCACTAAGTTGCTCGGGACGCTTCCATGCTTGCAGGCTGAAGCCTAGCTCAAAAGTCCCAAACAGGAAATCCTCCTGGGATGTGCTTAGGCTCTGATTCCCGGACGTTCACAGCAAGCAAAGGCTTCCTGCATTCAGAATGGAGGTTAAAAATAAAGGAAGGCAGGCACCTGCTAGGAAAATCCATGGCTGGGAGCGGGAGAAGGAAGCACAGCACTCCCTGAGACAGGAGTAAGGGCTTTTGGGTGAGATCTCAAGTTTGCCTCTGCCATTTGGAATGCCCTTGAAAACCATGAAATATAAAGGAGTTGCAAAAACATTTCACCTGGGAAATGGGGCTGGTCCCTCAGCTTTGCAGCTCTGTACTCAAAGCCTGGTCAAAGGAAATGCTGCTGAAGGCAACCTGACTTAGATTTGAACCTTACAGTGGAAGAGCTCTGCAACTCCCGTTTGTCAGGATGGACACAAAGCTCCTGTCACATAAGGTCCTGCAACAGGCACGTTTCTGTGTTACAGGGTTTGTTCATGAGCAGCCTGGAGCCCTGAATGCCAGGTCCTCTCCCTGCGCTATATGTGGTGGGCAGTTAGGGTACAGCAGGTTGTGTTTTTGCCTTCTCTTTACCTTGGAAATGTGCTGAAGCTCAGGAGTGTTGGAAGCAGCTGGATGGTCTTAACATCACACTACATTATGCCTGAAGGAAGGATGCTGAGCCATCACCTCCCCTTGCTACCCATCTTTCCCATGGTAGCCTGGTGAGGACTCCCCACAGCCTATTTTCCACGGCTCTTTTTTGTACAGTCCTAAATGCCCTGAACACTCAATTAGCCACCTTGCCTCCTTTTTTAGAGGAATTCTCTAGCACAGCAAAACCTGTGAAACAGTTGGGCTTAAAATGTTGCTCCTTGCTGCCTCATCTTGAACTTACATTACATTACTTACATTACACCATCCATCTTGCAGGCTGGGAGTTCCACTGCTCATCATTTCACCTGTCCCAGGCCTGGACTTGTTCTTAATTTTGCCAGTTCCTTGCATTCCCAACCAGTTGCTCTCTTGGTAGCTCAGCACAGGACTTCTCAAAAAGCTCATTTGGTATTACTGTAAGTTATAGCAGCATCTAAAGGTTAAGACTTCAAGTGCAGCAAGGGAAAACAATCAAAAGTGAAGACAAGTAGGTAGATACAAGAAGGAACATGGAAGGGTAAGGCTACAAGTGAGATAGCTATATTCCTTGCAGGTACTTCCTAAACAGCAGAGCAGAGGCAGATTTTAAACAGTAGGAAAAAGAAACCCAGGGCTGTCAGCTGCTTTATTCCCATCCCTCACAGAGGGTTCCACTGAACACAGGAGCCCCTGTCATGCTCAGCAGATGTGCACCTAACTAATTCTTCAGGTCCTCCTGTAGTGAAGACTTCATAAACCTGCCAGTCCATCGATTCAGTGCTGATTTTTCTTTGCTATTATTTAAACCAATTCTTCCTTGTACTATCTATCTTGTACATTCTATCTTGTACTATGCGGTGTCATGAGAACTGGAAATAGATTGTTCTCTTTGCAACTGTCTTTTACAAATCAAGGTGGTTTTCATATCTTCTCACTTCAAGTTAAACTGCCCCAGATAATTTAATCTTCTCATCCCATATTTTCTCAACCTCCAGCCATCTCCTCTGGACTTTCTCAGGTTTGTCTACATTCTCTGAAGAGCCCTAAGAGTGGTCACAGTACTGTGGCTAAGGGCCTTATCACAGCAAAGCAGAGCCAGAAATGTTACTTCATGCATCCTGCCAGTCATATTCCTGTTTATACCATCTCATATGATGTTACATTGATTTTGTAACAGCATACCCATAGCTGATTCATATTCAACCTGTGGGTCACTATAAACTAAAGACTGAGAACTACTGCATAGACATTTGTTTCTCAGTCTCTATCTGTACATCTTATTATTCCTACCAAGTGGATAATCTTCCTATAAGGAATAATAATAATTTTAATATTTCTATCATCCATGTTTGTTCAGTATCTTAACTAATAATCTGTAAGGAAGTATGGACTGGCCAAAGAGAAACACACAGAACAATAGGGATATTATATTACTGCAGCTTTAGTGATGCTTATTTAATGTTCAATATTTATAAAGACTGTAGAAAACTCAAAGCAGAGTCATAAGAAGAAGTCAACATCAGTAGAACAAGTTTCCACATGCAGAGCTTCAGAAAAATTAAAAATACATGTGATTTCTAAGTGTCTGTAAAAAAGAATTTTGTTTTCACTGTGTGTAATGCTTCAATCTAGCAACAAACAGGAGCATTGGGGTGGAATGGCCATTATACAAACTAAAAGTAAAGAGCAACTGTTCAACTGAAGGAGGAATTAATCACTAGAATAACTAAGAAAAAGGCATAAGAGGTCCCTAGCAGTCCATGTTGTCCATCTTTGGCTGAACAGGGAGGGTGCTGGGCCATCTTGTCTCTTTCCCAAGAGAGGCTGGACCAGATGATCCTTGATGTCCCTGTCAAGACCCACTCCAAGCTGGTATTCTGGTGTTCATGGTCTTTCTCAACAGATGTGCTACCTCAGCAGATGTTACAGGGTTTGAAAAGGAGTCTCTCCTTGAGGTTCTCTAAGCTTTGTGATTCCCAAAAGGCACCCTGACCTAGTGGCTGAACTGCCCTGTGTATGCTGCCTGCCCCAGCAGACGTCTTCCAGAGGGACAACTAAACTGTATCAAACCAAAGAATGACTTTTATGATGAGAAATCGGAAGATGACAATGAAACCATCTAATACATTTTAGTCTGTGAGCCAAGACAAAACTGAAATCATCATTCCCAGAGCAGGGAGTTGACTGAGCTGAGCCCTGTGCTACTGACGGCTCTACTTCCTGTCCTGGCTTCTTCCATCCTCCTCTTCTGGAAGCTCTTCGTCCACGTTTCTGCACCAGGGTGACCTCATTTGGCAGCAGCCTCTGCAAACATAATGCTGACTGAAGTGCACCATTCTCATAGGTGCCTCTTAGAAAGCTGCTCACCAAGGCCTGGACTTCCCCCCTGCTAGCAAACAAGTCTCCTTCTATTCCCCTGAAAATCAGCTGGGAGGAAGTGAGATGGGGAGGTGGTTTCCGAAATCCTGTGGATTGTGATTACAGACAGTCTCAGGACCCATGGAGTGGGGGTGGGGAGCACAGAAGCTGCATCGGGAATCCAGATTATTTTCATGTGAGGTGAACACATGCTTTTGATCAGCAGAATTCACAAACATATACAAGCCTGATGGCAAAGGGCCTGTTGGAGCTTTTAAAAGGAAGAAAACAATTTGAGGAATATCCCTTCCCAAAGAACATGGGTTTTGCTCTGGAGGAGCTTTCTATATATAGTGAGGTGATTATTTCAGAATGGAAAATGTTTGTTCAGGAAGGAAAGGCTCTGAGATCAGCAGAGTCGAGTCTCACCCACAAGCTGTCGACTCCACTGGACTCTTCTGCCCAGCAGCAGGGAGCTGGGAGGAGTCTGCAGGGGAATGGGACTGTCCAGCAATCCCCCACCTATACCTGAGTGCTTACCTCTGGAGCATGGGGTCAGGCTCTGGGCTGTCACAGAGGGGCAGGATGCAGAGTAGCATCTGATGATTCCTACAGGAAAAACACAAATGCAGAAGGTCTACCTTCTTTTTGCCTTAGACAAATGAAGTTTATCATCCATAGCCGATGCACACTGGGAGGCAACAAGATATCCTACCAATACACTCTACTCCTGCACATGCCAGCAAGCAAACTGGCAACAGCGCACACTGACCACACAGCCCGTTCTATATATGCTGCAGACATATATAGGGTCTGAACTGCACTAAATATACCTGCCACAAATAGGCACGGGAAGCTGCGGTTCTTAAAGTAGAAAGGGTGACACACCAACGCACACTGCTACCCCATCGACAGGAGGGAGGAGGAACTGGTGTGATACATCTCCATCTAGTGGACATATGGGTTACACAATCTTAACCCATGCATAGTAGCTGCATTGCTTGTGAGCCCAGACACAGACCAGTTTGTATGCTAAATTTACAGTGTATAAACTATTAACCTCCCCCCCCCAACCATTACCTTTCAGTTTAAGCTGCTATAATGTACGTAATTTAACACAGACGTTACCATTAGGTAACATCAACTGCTCTAATCCAATTCACAATCCATAGGTTAAGAATACCACACACTTCAAAAAGTTACAGAGATCTCCAGGTTAAACCCCAGCCATGCAGCTCCTCCACAGAAGAGTCAGGCTGGAACTAACCATCAAGTTGATTCTGCTTTACATAACCCTTGAGGGACATAACTGACCTTGCAGAATGAAGAAAATGAGTCTGGTTTATGAGTCAATTTAATGATTCTTAAATATCTAAAAATAAGCCAGGCCACTGGGAGGCTCTGGGAGAAGGAAGAAGGGAGAGGTAAGCCAGGAGAAATATCACAATCTTATACAAGCAAGAAGATAGGGGGTCAGGAGAACCAATGCCCACCTGGAGTCAGATCTGGCAAGAATTGTGAAGTGCAACAAGAGAGGCTTCTGCAGGTATATCAGCAGCAACAGGAAGACTAAGGAAAACTTGGGTCCACTGCTATTAGCACCCCGGTGACAAAGAACACAGAGAAGCAGCCTTCAGGAATCCCTGTTGTGTAAGGTCACCGCATTTGCCACAGTTTGCACAGTTTGCACTTAGTGACACTGTGTTGGCTGTCACCCATCACCTCCTTATTGTCCATGTGCCTTAGCATAGTCTCCAGGAGGACCTGCTCCATGACCTTGCTGGACGCTGAGGTGGGTCTGACCAGCCTGCAGTTACCCAGATCTTCCTTTTTCCCTTTTTAAAAATGGGGGTTATGTTTCCTCTTTTCCAGTCAGTGGGAACTTCTCAAATATGACAGACAGTGGCTTAGGAACTTCACCCACCAGTTCCCGCAGGACCCACGGATGTATCTCACCAGGTCCCATAGACTCGTGCACTTTCAAGTTCCTTAGATGACGTAGAAGCTGATTTTATCCTAAAGGGGCAGTTATTCATTCTCCCAGTCCCTGCCTTTACTTTCTGCTATTATATATTATCTGTCATAATAGACATGCCTCTTTTTTCCATGTTTCTTTACTGCATTCCTCACCTAAGGCACATCAGAGAGGTTTTACAATGCTGCCTAATGAATTTCTGAAAGGTGTTTAGATTTGTAAGGAAGGCAGTTATGTATATATATATATATAATTGTATACGTATATATATACACATATATAACTGTTAATTTCCAGTTTTGTAAACTGGAAATTGCACCTTGTCTGCTTTGTGACCCAAAAGCAATTTAGTGGCTACCAAAGACTTTCATTGTCAGTCATAGATAGGATCCTTCCCTGTTCGTGTTCATCACAAGAATATCTTAGAGGAGAAGAGGATCATAAACTCTGAAAATTTAAATTTAAAATCACACTAGGGCTTGTGGAAAAAATAAAAAAGAAGTTGATACTCTGCATTTAATATCTGTGCCTCCATGCAACAGCTGTGACTTGTACAGTTTGCAGTTACAGAAAGTATCATGCAATTTAAATGGAAGGAGAAAAAAACTTACCATGCAGGTGCTACTAAGGGTGGCCTAAGAAGTGCTTAACCCAGCTGGTTACTGGAGGTGTTCAGGGTCAGGTTGGATGGGGATTTGAGCAACCTGATCTAGTAGTGAAAGATGTCCCTGCCCATGGCAAGGAAGGTTGGACTAGATGATTTTTAGAGCTCCTTTCTAAGCCAAACCATTCTATGATTCTATGATTTTATGACTGTGATTATTCTTCCTGATGTCAGTGTACTAGATGACTGTCCCCTTACTGTTGGGTGGGAAAGACAGTGTTTTGTGCTGTTGGAAAGACAGTAGAATCATAGAATCCTAGAATAGGTGAAGATGAAAAGAATACCTGAAGGACTTCTAGTCCAGTTCCTCCGCTCAAGGCACTGTCAACTACAGAAGGTTGCTCAGGACTGTGTCCATTTTCATTCTGAATATCTCCAAGGCAGGAGACTACACAACATCCCTACACAACCTGATCCAGTGTTTTACCTCCCCCATAGGAGAAAATCTTTTTGTATGTTTAAATGGAATCTTGTGTTTCAATTTGACAGTGTCAGTGAGGTGGGATACATCAAGGAGCAGTGGGAAAAGTGGTTTATGTCCATATAACTGTTCTCCGTAATAAATGAAGGAAAAACAGGACAGAGAAAAGTGAAGGCAATAATGCTGAAAACTGAGGAAGTTCATTACAGTCCTCGGTTTTGCTCACATTTATTTCACAATCAGGGACTGGGTACCTCCAAACCAGAATATCTATGGTCATAAGAAGGACGGAATCACAGAGTAATTGAAGTTGTAAGGGACACTTAGAGATCTAATCCACCTCCCCTGCTCAAAGCAGGGACAACTAGACCCTTCCTAAAGTTCAAGCAAACAACAACCACTGTTCTCCCCTTGTACATCCAGTCATCTCATGGTAGAAGGACAATCAGGTTAGTTAAGCATGATTTTATCTTCAGCAATCTTTGCTGGCTGCTCCTGCTCACCTTGCTTCCTTGGAAATAGTTTACTGGGAGATTTGCTCCATCAGCTTCCCAGAGACTGAGGTGAGGCTGATCAGCCTGTAACCCCCTGGATCTTCTTTGCCTTTCCTGAAGACAGGAGTGGTAATTGCTTTCTTCCAGTCCTCAGGAACACCCCAGTCACCAAGACTTGTCAAAGATAACAGAGAGTGGCCTCATAGGGCTGACATCCAACTCCTTCGTCACTCATGGGTGCATTCATTCAGGTCGGATTCAGTCATTTCTTCCCTCTCCATGCATTCAAAGCTAGCTTGAGCTTCAGTTTACACTGAAGTGTAAAGTGAAGTTCACTACTCTTTTTTTGTCTGAGCAGTCCCATAATCATGGAAATCTTTGCATTTAATTCTGTTAAGAGCAAACTTGTTTGAGAGGATCCAGTTTACTAGTTCATTGTTTCTTACTTTTTCAGTGTATCATCTACGACTTTATCAGCAATGACTTACTTACTTTTAAATCACCAAAACCACTGAAGCAACACTGACCCTCAAATATTCCTTCTGACAAATTTTCCTGCTAAGACATCTTAATATATTTAACATAAGTTTAGATAGATGCATCATGTTTTAATGGGAATGTGAAGAAGTACTGAACTGTGGCTGCCCATCATCGTGATAGTGAGCATACAGAGACTGGTAATGGGAATCACGTTCGTACTAAGATTCAACTGTATGTTGCAATTGCTGTATTATGCTTATGTTGTGATTTCAGTATATGCTGTATCACTCTGCTAAACAAATCCCAGTGTAAGGTCAGATACCTTCAAGTAAGTAAATCTGTTGGCAAACACATTTAAACCCTCCTTTAATAGTGTGGCATATCTAAAAGAACTTGGTCAGAGAGTATTGGACCCTGACAACTGACCAAGCAAAACAGACATGGTTTTCCCAGACTGATGGCCCCAGTATGAAGTAGGGGATACAGACAATCTGGACTGATCTAAACCCCCAAAGATAAGCAGCATTTGAATTTTCACCCTGCAGCAATGTCAACTGGCAGTGCTGCGTTGCACTGCTACTTGTGCATGAAGAGCTCTCAGAAATCACAGACAATCTGTCTGTTGCTACTTGGGACTCATAATAGACTCATAATATTGTTGCTACTTGGGATTCATAATAGATCATCCCACAGAGATCCCATTATCCCAAATATCTCCATGATGTGTTCTCAATTTCCAACTTCCCACCCTCTCATACTGAATCACTGAAATGTCAGCACAGCACATACCAACTGCCACCTCACAACCAATACTGCCTTCTCCAAAACTGCAAGTTTTCACACTGTTGGTGGATTCTAGCATGTTGGCTATGGTGTCTCTTGGTATTCCCTTAGAGGCTACAGCACTCTCTAATGCAGTGCTTCAGCTCTCTGAACCCCATCCCATGCTTCAACAGTCTAAAATGTCAACCATTCTGTTCTGCTGTTATTGTTGAGCTGAGGTCCAGTATCTTGCTTTGACTGGCCACAGCACCAGATTTCCTTGTATAAATAACTACTTGAAAAAGATAATAGGTACAAACTTAGAATCTCTAGGACCAGAGAAGAGGCTGATTTTCAAGAGGACAGTGACAGCAGCAATAAGAATATGGAAATGCTCATTTCTCAGATGCAATCTACTGGAATTTAATTTTAATTTGGTTCTTACATTGCTTCTGCATCCCAGAATAGAAAGAATGGGCACACATAACTGCAGCAATTGATAATGGCAGCAATGTGTAACCATTTCTACCTCATTAGAGGTGAAACATTTAGTAAATACCTAATCCAGTGCCTACATTTGGGAAGACATTTCTTAAAAAGCATTTGGATCACTTACTGGCCTATTGGCTGGATTGTAACAATGCCCAAGTGTCCTGGGTGGGATCTTGTAAAACAGAGCAGTTCAGATGAAGCAGGATACAAACTTTTAGCATCCCAAGAAATCAACAACATGAACAACTTAACTATGAGGTGCATTTCTGGTCAGTGGAAATTCCCCAATCAAAATGTGTTTGTGGGGGGGTTTTTAGTTGGTCGGTTTCTTTCTTTGTTGGGTTGGTTTGGTTTTTTTTCCCCACATCTAGGTTAGTAAGTCAAGGCAAAGATAATTCAGGGAAGTTCTGTGGCATATGTTTTACAAGACGACACACAGGGGTTTTTTGTAGCTTTATGATTAGCTACAGGTTGGGCAAAGAAGGGATTCAGAGCAGGCCTGTGGAGAAGGACTTGGGGGCATTGGTCGATGAGAAAATGAACATGGGCTGGCAGTGTGCGCTCGCAGGCCATAAAGCCAACCGTATCCTGGGCTGCATCAAAAGGAGCGTGACCAGCAGGTCAAAGGAGGTGATCCTGCCCCTCTGCTCTGCTCTTGTGAGACCTCACCTGGAGCATTGTGTGCAGTTCTGGTGTCCTCAACATAAAAAGGACACGGAACGGCTGGAACAAGTCCAGAGGAGGGCCACGAGGATGATCAGGGGACTGGAGCACCTCCCGTATGAAGACAGGCTGAGGAAGTTGGGGCTGTTCAGCCTGGAGAAGAGAAGCTGCGTGGGGACCTCAGAGCAGCTTCCAGTGTCTGAAGGGGGCCTATAGGGATGCTGGGGAGGGACTCTTCATCAGGGACTGTAGTGACAGGACAAGGGGTAACGGGTTCAAACTGAAACAGGGGAAGTTTAGATTGGATCTAAGGAGGAAATTCTTTCCTGTTAGGGTGGTGAGGCACTGGAATGGGTTGCCCAGGGAGGTTGTGAATGCTCCATCCCTGGCAGTGTTCAAGGCCAGGTTGGACGAAGCCTTGGGTGCCATGGTTTAGTGTGAGGTGTCCCTGCCAATGGCAGGGCTGGAACTAGATGATCTTAAGGTCCTTTCCAACCCAAACTATTCTATGATTCTATGATTTATAATGCTAGTAAGTGTATCCTAGATTAATTTGAAGATAAAACACAGTTACACATGAAATTAAACTGCAGATATTAGAATTGCAAGACAGAATTTAACAAAATTCAAGGATTGGAGGCTTTCAAGGATAAGAATATTTAATGTTACAGTAACATGGCTTGCAAAAAAAAAAAATTAAAAAATGCCCCAAAGCTTTAATTATGGGAATGTGTCTGCTTTCAACATAAGTCAAATCTGCATTCTGCAAATAGAAAAGGAGGGAGCTGGGAAGGGGAAATAGAGAATTTAAAAGTGACATAATTACTAAGTTATGTAAAAGTGAAGCCAAGGAAAAAGAAAGAATAAACCTCTGACAGCACAAAAGCATAAAAATGGCGTGCTTTTGGCTTTGAAGTAAATTAAGAACAAAAGAAATCCAGCATAGAGCAGTTGTGTGAATTTATGTTATATGAAGATAGTAAAACTTTTAGTGATGCCAAGAAGGAATAGTTGGTCAAAATTATTTTTTATATGTGTGAGATACAAGATGAAAACATTAGAAGATAGTAAACAGTCTAGCAATAATAAATGGTTTATAAAATCAATGGGCTAAACTGATTTGCACCTATGAGTATAAAGAAGCTCACTGAGGAGATCTATAGCTCCTTGATACTGCATGAGTACGGGGCTTGAAACAGATGATTTCCAAAGGTCCCTTCCAACCTCAACCTTGCTGTGATTCTGTAGTTCTATGGCTATCATAGAATGGTTTGGGCTGGGAGGGACCTTGCAGCTTATTTAGTTCCAACCCTCTGCCACAGGCAGGGACACCTTCCAGTAGAGCAGCTTGCTCCAAGCTCCATCCAACCTGATCTTAAACACTGTCACTGATGGGGCAGCCACAGCTTCTCTGGGCACCCTGTGCCAGCGCCTCAGCACCCTCACAGGGAAGAGCTTCTGCCTAGTAACTGAAAAATTTTGCAGACTCTGGCCCTCCCTGGCCTTGCTCCAACAGCTCCAGGTCCCTCTTGTGCTGCTGCCCCAGAGCTGGATCAGGACTGCAGGAGGGGTCTCCCCAGAGCGCAGCAGAGGGGCAGGATCCCCTCCCTGAGCTGCTGCTCACGCTCTGGGGGTGCAGCCCAGCACAAGGGGGGTTCTGGGCTCAAATGCACCCTGAAGCTGGGTCATGGGGAGCTTCTCCTCACCCAGCACCCCAAGTTCTTCTCCCCAGGGCTGCTCCAGCTCCTCTCCCACAGCCTGTGTTGGTGCTTGGGATTGCACCGACCCAGAGGCAGGACCTTGCAATTGGCCTTGTTGAACTCCTTGAGGTTCACATGGTCCTGCCTCTCCAGCCTGTCCAGCTGCCTCTGGATTCCATCCTTTCCCTCCAGTGTGTCAACTGCACCACACAGCTCGGGGTTGTCAGCAAACTTGCTCAGGGTGCTCAGTCCTACTGGCCATGTCACTGACAAAGATGTTAAACTCACGTGTTAGACCAAAGATCCATCTAGCCCAGTGTTCTCTCTTCGACAGCACAGACCTAGAAAAACATGAAAATAGAAGAAGCATACCATGACACTTCCACAGACCACCACTAGCAGCTTTGCACACAGACCAGGACGTGCTGTTTGCCTTTATGAGAATGTGAAATACAGTTTCATGCTAGCTTAATTTTTGAAACAGGCAAATTACTGAGGACCTGGGCATAAATTTTCTCACATTAAAAAGTGTTCTTTCATTTTTGTCATAAGTTTAAGAAATGCCCACTACATGTATACAGAGGATGTGAAATGCATTCCGCATAAATGTGGACATCAGTCAAAAAGGTAAAACATCCACTGGATCTCTTCTTGATTTGGAGACTTTGAGCTTGTCCTGCGCAGAAGGAGGGCAAGCTTTAATTCTGTGGGTATATCCTGATCATCACTGAGGGATGCTCAGCTACACTCTGGTGCTGCTGCAGGGATTGTAGTAGTTTCTTTGCAGCAGTTCACAGAACCATTTGCTAGAGACAGAAAAATGCTCCCTGGCCAGTGAATGATGCCCACTGGTAATGCAGGGCTATGCTGTTTCCAGTTCAAATGCTTTTGAGCTACACCATAGAATTCTGTAGCAAGTCACCTTCTGCTTCTACAGAGTCCCCCCCTTTGCAAGAGACTCTTTCATAACACTGCTTGTTTCTGTCTTCACTATTGTGACATAATTCCTCCTGTTACAATTCCTTTGTGACTTGTCACTGTGTGAGTCTTTTTCTTAGAACAGCGACTCTTCAAAAGTTGCCCATTAGATGCTGCAGAGCAAGATTAATTTGTCACACTCAGGTACTGACCTGTCGGGAGGCAGAGCATTTCAGAACGGTCTTTTGTTAAGGCACTTGAATATTGTGTGCCACTGTTACAGCTGTGAGACTCTTGATCTAATGTGAGTGTGGCTAAGAAAATGGGTGTGAGTAAGAAGGCAGAACAGTGGATAGCTGTCACTGTTCATTTGGGATAGGTTTCTGTGTGAAGCATCTCTCCAGGCTGACACTCAGAGAGACAGTTTGCTTATGCTTCTGCTTCCTAAAGTATGCTGTGTTAAGCTAGATGCTTTTTGATATCATCTGCTCCTGGCATTCTCTTTCTTCCGTGCACACTGAAAGATGTCTGAGGCTAGACTAAAGTCTTCAATGCTCACTTTTCCTAGTCTAGATATGTGGATGTGCTTCACCAGTTACCTCTAACAATGAAAGAGAACTCGCAGAATTTTCAATGCTTTTTTTTTGCCTCAGTCTTTAATGCTAACAATAGACCTTGGGCTGCTCGGTCCTCTGAGCTGGAGGACCACGACTGTGGGAACAGTGACCTCCCTTTTGTGGACACTGAAATTGCTACTGAGAGGCATTTAAAGGGCAATGCAGTTATCAGGCACAGTCAAAATGGGTTCACGAGGTGAAAGTCCTGTCTGATTAATTTGATATCCTTCTATGAGAAAATCACCCGAAGGTGGTGGATGTCGCTTTTCTAGATTTTAAGGGTTTTGATATTGTCTTTCACAGTATTCTGGTCAAGTTGCCCAACTGCAAGATGAGCAAGTACACAGTGTGCTGGGTGAAGAACTGGCAGGGATCAAAGGGATATAGTGAATGGGGTCACATCTGGCTGATGACTGGTCACCAGTGGTGTTCCTCAGGGCTCAATCTGAGGGCCAGCTCTGTTCAATATTTTATCAATGATCTGGATGCAGGAGTTGAATGCACCATTGGTAAGTCTGCTGATGATACTAAACTGGGAGGTGCTGTTGACTCTTGAGGAACATGAGGCCTTGCAGAGGTGTCTAGACTGGAGGCCTGTGTAATCACCCATGGTATGAAGTTTAACAAAACCAAACCCCATATTCTGCCCCTGGGATGCAGTAATACCAGACACAAGTATAAATCAGGAGAGGAGTGGTAGGACAGCAGCCCTGCAAAAAGGGACCTGGGGATGTTGGTTGTCAGCAGGGTCAACAGAGCCAGCACCTGAGAGGGCAAACTGCACCCTGGGGTGCACCAGACATAGTGTAACCAGCCAGTCAAGAAGAGGAGATTGTCCTGCTGTATCTTGTGATGGTACAGCCTCACTTTTGGTACTGCAAGCAGTCCTGGGGCACCACAATTTAAGAAGGGTGTGAAGGTGCATGATGATACGTGATGATACTTGAACGTGTCCATGCTGGCCCTCATCAACATGTATGTGCTGGAGAATGGGGTACCGGCTCCATGCCCTGCTTGGGCTTGGGGGAGCTCAAGGGGCAATTCTGGAGGGCAGCAAAGCTGATGAAGGGGCTGGAAGGCATGTCCTGTGAGGAGTGGCTGAGGACCCTGGGTTTGTATAGCTTGGAGAAAAGGAGGCTGAGGGGTAAATTCCTTGCTCTCTACAGCTTCCTGAGGAGGGGATGTGGAGGGGGAGGTGCTGATCTCCCTGATATCCAGGGACAAAATGTGTGGTAATGGTTCAAAACTGCTTCAGGTGGAGGTTTAGACTAGACATTAGGAAGCACTTCTTTACAGAAAGGGTTGTCAGACACCGGCACAGGCTTCCTAGAGGTGGTTGATGCCAGTCAGTGTTGAAGAGGCATCTTCAGTACCTCTTCATTAAGGACAATGCCCTTAAAGGCTTAACTTTTGGTCAGCCCTGAAGTAGTCAGGCAATTGGACTAGAGTGAAAGGTCCCTTCCAAGTGGAACTATTTACTATAAAATAGAATTTCTGGTTTCACTACTGGCAAAGATGACTCTTCTCAGCACTTTCCCAGTTCTATCCAGTCTGGTGTTCAGATCTGTGCTTAGAGAGGCAACATATCCAACATCACTCACCTAAGACATGGTAAGTGGCATTAGCATCCTCTGACACAGCCACATGACAGAATGAACAACATGCAGGTTTTAGAATTCTGAGAAACTTTATCCCTTACCTACTTTACCCACAACTACAGGTCTTCTGCTTTGTGGTTACTATTGATTCATTACTTCTTCAATAAAAAAGGACATAAGAAGTACATGGAGCTGTGGGAGTAAGTCCAGAGGAGGCCATGAGGATGATCAGGGCCTGGAGCACCTCCCATATGGAGCCAGGCTGAGAACATTGGGGCTGTTCAACCTGGAGAAGAGAAGCTGCGTGGAGACCTCAGAGCAGCTTCCAGTGTCTGAAAGGGGCCTACAAGGATGCTGGAGAGGGTCTGTTCATCAGGGACTGTAGTGATAGGACAATGAGTGACAGGCTGAAACTGAAACAGGGGAAGTTCAGGTTAGATATAAGGAAGAAATTCTTCCCTGTGAGGGTGCTGAGGCACTGGCACAGGGTGCCCAGAGAAACTGTGGCTGCCCCATCCCTGGCAGTGTTCAAGCCCAGGCTGGACAGAGCCTTGGGTGACATGGTCTAATGTGGGGTGTCCCTGCCTGTGGCAGGGGGTTGGAACTGGATGATCTTAAGGTCCTTTCCAACTCAAACCATTAAAATATAAGGTTTAAGTGTCATTTACAGAAAATTAGCACATCTTGCAGCACTTGCTCTGTGCCTGAGTGCCTTTGTGCATCACAGGTTTTATGATTCATATTGTATCCTGTAGCCTTGGAGGCTGAAGTCCAGAATCCAATGTGGTACAGACTTACTATTTGTTGTAAAAATACCATGTTCCTTTCTAAAGCAAATGATGAGTCACATAAATTCTTTGAAATGTTTCACTTGAAATTCTCAGAACATGTTACCTGAGATTACAATAACAGAATAAAGTAGGTAAGAAATTGCTGCATTTGTGATGAGGAGAAGAAGGAGGAGAAGAATGAAAGCAAGGCAGAGAAAGAAGAGATTATTTCTTGTTCCTCTCCTGTGGGAGGAAGCAGAGAGCTCTTACAAAGAAAGAGCTGAAAGCAGAAGGGAAGAGTTTGAGGAATGAGCTAAACCAGGCTAAAGAAACCTGAAATTGAGGACAAGGGAGTAAACAAAACTTTTAACCCTCCCATTTTAAACTAGGAAGATGGCAAAATGGGAGTGGGAGGAAAGGCAGTGAAGTGGCAGGATTCAGACTTTATGGGAGTTTGTTAATACCAGTGCATGAGGTGAAAGAGACCCCAGGAGTATGTAAGGGCTGAGGACTTTCAGGGTTGAGCTTGTAATGGAAGAGAAGGGTAAAACGAATTAGGGGTAGAGGACAACAGAGCATGAAGAGAATTAGCTGGTGGAGACTGGTGACTGCAACACTGAAAAGCTGAACACAGCACTGCTCTGCAGAGGAAAAGAGGGAAGGAGGCACGGTAGAGGGAGAGGCAGCAATGGAAAAACAGCAGTGCAGCATTTCCCACAGTCTGACCCAATTCAAGCAACATGATCCATCAGGAGTTTAGACCTTGAGAAATGTGAAATAAAGGCATCAAAGTCTCTGAAGGACTCAGGACACAGACAGGGAGGCAACAAGGATGCCAGGGATAAATGCATTTTTTATAGAGGTTATTTCAGAAACAGCAGAAAGCAAGGTGATGTTAGAATCAGCAACATGACCTGCTGAGCAAACAGGAAAAGATGGAAAGAAATATTAAACAAACTAAGGGGGAGGGAAAGAAGTATCAGCTTTTGCAATAGGGATGCAGGATTTAGATTCATATTTAGCATGGTAAAGCAAAAACAAGCAGAAAAAGGATCTAGCAAAGTTAATGTGAACTACTAACAGTTAAGGGGAGAACTAGCATCAGCAAGACAGGAGGAATAAAAAATATGGTAATGGCACATAAAAAAACATCCCTCAAAGCATTTGAGGGATGAAGAGCAGATAGGAGGCTGAGGGAAGCTGAGCAGATAGTTTTCATAGCAGGACCCCAAACTGCTGGACAGTAACATGCTGCCCTGTAGAAAAGAGCAAGGCAAGACATAAAAACCACAATAAGAACATCTTCCACCTTTGCAACATTCCCTGCTAGGGTATCAACAGCAGTGGCCCAACCTCTACCTTAGTCCTCTGGACAGGTAAGAAGGACAAGCCCAGAGTGCCATTCTCCACAGCACAATGTCACCTCAAGCAGAGCTGAGAGATGGGACAAAAGTAAGAAAAGCCTGTTGCGCTCCCGTTTCTCAGCAGTGCTTGCTTTACTCTATTGCTCCAAGTCTGGCAGAGGGAGTCCAGTCCTTGTGGGAAGAGGTCCATTATGGATCTTACTATGATCTGGCCTCATCCTCCAAGGACCCTTTTCACATGGGGTGAGAACATGCTCCATTCCTGCAGCATTTCTCACTGGAATAGGCTGGGCTGGGACTGCACTGTTCATTAGATCCTGCAACTACAGGCAGCCTGGCTGCTCTGCACTGATGGGAGATAATCAAAACCTTCCTTGGTACTGCTTTCTCCACTCAGAATAGAAAGTGCCTCCCTCTCCATTCCCATCCCAGAACAAAGTTTCTGGTAAGTACAGATCACACCACAAAAAAGCAGGGGCCAGCATAATTTATATTGTTTCCTTGCTTGCCATCTATGTGTGAGGCCCAAAAGTGATGACATTGTGGCTCAGATGTCAAATTCATGGACCAGAGACTCCCTGGAGCCTAGCTAAATGTCTGTGTTAGGTTATGTGTTCCAGGGAGCAGAGATAATAGCAGGATAAAGCTGAGAGAATGGGAAGTTGCAAAACTGGGGGTAGGGACACCAGAGAGAGACTTTCCCTTTGCTAGTCCTGTCCATCTGAGCCTACTAGGATGAAAATGGTGAACGTGATTCTGGTTTTAATAGATGGATGAGAAATTTTAATCTGCGGAAAGCAGCACTCTGCTGGCAAACATGGCAATATAATACTGGTGATCCTTGAAAGATCAGCAAATTGGTAAGAAATAATGTCACCTGCCAGAGGAACACAGAAGATATCACATACCTTGGAACCTGACAAAATGTACTCACAGTCCAAATACAGATTTGACTTCATTTTCTAGAAGTCCTTTTGTAGTTCCATCCTGGTTAATTTTACAACCATTTTTTAACTAAAGAGATTCAAACCAGAAATCCTGTTGACTTGTAAACTAAATGGGTTTGAAAAGCTCATCCCAGAACACTAACATTATGCCAATAATTATTATACTAATGAAATATAAATGTATTGCAAATCCTTTGCAGTTGAATTAGATGATTGTTGTAGGTACTTTCCAACTGAACTATTCATGCTATTCCATTCCATTCCGTTCCATTCCATTTCATTCTATTCCATTCTATTCTATGATGCTGTCCTTTTTATATAGTCTTCAAAATACCTTTTGGTCTAGCTATTTGGTCTAGGATTGGTGTTGGGACCAGTCTTGTTCAACATCTTTGTCGGTGACATGGACAGTGGGATTGAGTGCACCCACAGCAAGTTTGCCAAAGACGCCAAGCTGTGTGGTTCAGTTGATATGCTGGAGGGAAGGAACGTCATCCAGATTGACCTTGACATGCTTGTGAGGTGGGCAGGTGCCAACCTTGTGAAGTTTAACCATGAAAAGTGCAAGGTCCTACACCTGGGTTGGAGCAATCCCAGCCACAGCTACAGGTTGGGCAGAGAAGAGATTCAGAGCAGCCCTGCGGAGAAGGACTTGGGGGTGCTGGTCGATGACAAAATGAACATGAGCTGGCAGTGTGTGCCTGCAGCCCAGAAAGCCAACCGTATCCTGGGCTGCATCAAAAGAAGTGTGACCAGCAGGTCAAAGGAGGTGATCCTGCCCCTCCACTCTGCTCTCGTGAGAGCTCACCTGGAGCATTGTGTGCAGTTCTGGTGTCCATGGAACTGTTGGAACAAGTCCAGAGGAGGGCCACGAGGATGATCAGGGACTGGAGCACCTCCCGTATGAAGACAGGCTGAGAAAGTTGGGGCTGTTCAGCCTGGAGAAGAGAAGGCTGTGTGGAGACCTCATAGCAGCCTTCCAGTACCTGAAGGGGGCCTATAGAGATGCTGGGGAGGGACTCTTCATTAGAGACTGCAGTGACAGGACAAGGGGTAACGGGTTAAGGCTTGAACATGGGAAGTTTAGATTGGATATAAGGAAGAAGTTCTTTCCTGTTAGGGTGGTGAGGCACTGGAATGGGTTGCTCAGGGAAGCTATGAATGCTCTATCCCTGGCAGTGTTCAAGGCCAGGTTGGACAGAGGTGACATGGTTTAGTGTGAGGTGTCCCTGCTCATGGCAGGGGGGTTGGAACTAGGTGATCTTAAGGTCCTTTCCAACCCTAACTATTCTATGATTCTATTTCATCCAACTGAGAGCTCATACTCTGTTGGTCATCTAATGCAATTGATAAATCTTTCCTACTTTACAGGACCCAGTCACCAATTTGTAACCATGAACTGCTCTGTGGGTCTCTCCTAGAAACAACACTGCTGGCTGGCAGTGACCCATTGTGAAATACAGCCATGGAGTTTAAACCAAAAGCTTCATCAGAATCACTGCTCAGTGTTTAATCAGCTCTTCATGTACTATGGACAAATGCCTTACAGAAGTCCCTTATCTATCTCTGATGAGCCAAAATTCCTTTTTTTTCCCCTCATGCTTCCCCTTCCACCTGCCTTCCCCCTTCCCCCCCGCCTTGGAGGTATGAAATTTTGTCTTCTATTCATTTTACAGATAGGGAATTGAGACAGAGATTTGAGGAGGAAACAACATGGGAGACGAATTTTTTAAGGCTTTTAAGTCACCAAGGAAACTCTGAAACAGACAGTGTATAATGTTTGCATGTGGGGAGAAAAACAAGGCAGGCTCTTTTTTCTAAAATACAAAAGGAGCTTTGAGATGCTTCAGGGAACTGGAGCACCTCCTGTATGAAGATAGGCTGAGAAAGTTGGGGCTGTTCAGCCTGGAGAAGAGAAGGCTGCGTGGAGACGGAGCTAGGCTTTTTTCAGTGATATCCAGTGATAGGACAAGGGGCAATGGATGTAAACTGGAGCATAGGAAGTTCCACGTTAACATCAGGAAGAACTTCTTTACTGTAAGAGTGACAGAGCACTGGAACAGGTTGCCCAGGGGGGTTGTGGAGTCTCCTACACTGGAGATATTCAAGGCCCGCCTGGACAAGTTCCTGTGTGATGTACTGTAGGTTACCCTGCTCTTGTGGGGGGGTTGGACTAGATGATCTTTTTAGGTCCCTTCCAACCCTTGGGATTCTGTGATTCTGTGATTCTGTGATTCTGTGACCTCAGAGCAGCCTTCCAGTACCTGAAGGGGGCCTATAGGGATGCTGGGGAGGGACTCTTCGTCAGGGACTGTAGTGACAGGACAAGGGGTAATGGGTTAAAACTTAAACAGGGGAAGTTTAGATTGGATATAAGGAGGAAATTCTTTCCTGTGAGGGTGCTGAGGCACTGGAATGGGTTGCCCAGGGAGGTTGTGAATGCTCCATCCCTGGCAGTGTTCAAGGCCAGGTTGGATAAAGCCTTGGGTGAGATGGTTTAGTGTGAGGTGTCCCTGTCCATGGCAGGGGGGTTGGAACTAGATGATCTCCAGGTCCCTTCCAACCCTAACTATTCTATGGTATACTCTATTCTATGGTATACTCTATGCTTCAGCCTGCTGATTCAAGCAGCACTACCATATATCAGGCTTTTAAACACAGGCAGAGATGTTCTTCAATGGAATTTAAAGGCTGCTACCTTGCTCATACCTCTTTGAAAAAAATCCACACTGGACAGTAATTCAGATTGGAGTTTGACCTGTTCAGAGAGAAAAAGCAAATTGAGATGGTGTGATAAGGTCTTTGAATAGCATGAACACGTGTACTACAGCCTAAGGTGCCATATCAGTCTCTCAGAAGCATCATGGGTGCTTTACCCCAGTCATGTTCATTCACAAGATGTAGAGGATCACTGAATGTAAACACACCACCACATCTGGGAATGTGCTACTGAGAACGGAGAAAGCAGCAGGCAGTGGAGGAACTCTGTGGTGGGTAAGGAGATGAAGAGAGCCTCCCACCATGCAGACAGAAGCCGAGAGGTCAGTATCACTTGGAAAGTGTAGGAGCATCCCTCCTGCAAGGAGGAGACTTCAAGACATTTTTCAGAAAGCTGGCAGTTTTTCAGGGAGAGCTGATCATAGTAGTGCCTGAGGTAAGGCTCTTGCCCTTCGACATGGAATGGATAACATAATTTAATGAAGTTCTGAATTATTAATGAGGAGATTTTAAAATACCACAATATTACTTGGGAATAAAGCAGGGAAGCAGACCTCCTAGGATATCAACATATCTAGTTGTTGGTGGTATTCCAGACATCATTATCTTGCTTAAAAATGTATCTTGGATGTATAGTTAATGGCAATCCTCACTCCCTCTTATGCTGTGAGCTCAACCCTTCCACTGATTTGCCCAGGACTAACACTGTCTTAAGTGTTCAACAATTTCACAAGCCATGCCATTCTCATCCTATAAATATCAGTGCACTGGTCATTCCCCAAGATCCTTCAGTCCAAGATCTCTGCAAAACTAAACCAGAAGAACAAAACCCCACCTCAACATTTTGTGTTCTCACATCTCCTCAGCTGGTTCTTTTCACTTTCCTTGTTGATTCACAAATCTAAGTCCATCTGGACTGCTAGTCCATCTGGACAAATCTAAGTCCATTACTGGACATCTGTAAATCGATGGGTCCGGATGGAATGCACCCACGGGTGCTGAGGGAGCTGGCGGAGGTCATTGCTAGGCCACTTTCCATCATCTTTGGTAAGTCGTGGGAAACGGGCGAGGTGCCTGAGGATTGGCGGATGGCAAAGGTCACACCAATCTATAAGAAGGGCAAGAAGGAGGACCCGGGTAATTATAGACCGGTCAGCCTTACCTCCATCCCTGGAAAGGTGATGGAACAACTTATTCTTGACTCCATCACTAGGCATATCAAGGATGAGGGGGTCATTAAGAACAGCCAACATGGTTTTATGAGGGGGAAGTCATGTATGACCAACCTTATAGCCTTCTATGAGGAAGTGACTAGGTGGAGGGATGATGGTAGAGCGGTAGATGTAGTTTTTCTTGATTTCAGTAAGGCATTTGATACTGTCTCCCACAGCATCCTCATAGATAAGCTAAGGAAGTGTGGGCTTGACGATCAAGTAGTGAGGTGGATCGAGAACTGGTTGAAAGGAAGAAGGCAGAGAGTTGTGGTCAATGGCGCAGAATCTAGCTGGAGGTCTGTGACTAGTGGAGTTCCTCAGGGGTCGGTGCTGGGACCAGTGCTGTTTAATATTTTCATCAATGACCTGGATGAGGGAACTGAGTGCACCCTCAGCAAGTTTGCTGATGACACAAAACTGGGAGGAGTGGCTGACACACCAGAGGACTGTGCTGCCATTCAGTGAGACCTGGACAGGCTGGAGAGTTGGGCGGGGAGAAACTTGATGAAATTTAACAAGGGCAAGTGTAGAGTCTTGCATCTGGGGAAGAACAACCCCATGTACCAGTACAGGTTGGGGGTTGACCTGCTGGAAAGTAGTGAAGGGGAAAGGGACCTGGGGGTCCTGGTGGATAGGAGGATGACCATGAGCCAGCAATGTGCTCTTGCGGCCAAGAAGGCAAATGGCATCTTAGGGTGCATTAGAAAGGGAGTGGTTAGTAGGTCAAGAGAGGTTCTCCTCCCCCTCTACTCAGCCTTGGTGAGGCCGCATCTGGAATATTGCGTCCAGTTCTGGGCCCCTCTGTTCAAGAAGGACAGGGAATTGCTTGAAGGAGTCCAGCGCAGAGCCACAAAGATGATGAAGGGAGTGGAACATCTCCCTTATGAGGAGAGGCTGAGGGAGCTGGGTCTCTTTAGCTTGGAGAAGAGGAGACTGAGGGGTGACCTCATCAATGTTTACAAATATGTAAAGGGTAGGTGTCAGGATGATGGAGCTAGGCTTTTTTCAGTGATATCCAGTGATAGGACAAGGGGCAATGGGTGTAAACTGGAGCATAGGAAGTTCCACGTTAACATCAGGAAGAACTTCTTTACTGTAAGAGTGACAGAGCACTGGAACAGGTTGCCCAGGGGGGTTGTGGAGTCTCCTACACTGGAGATATTCAAGGCCCGCCTGGACAAGTTCCTGTGTGATATACTGTAGGTTACCCTGCTCTTGCAGGGGGGTTGGACTAGATGATCTTTTTAGGTCCCTTCCAACCCTTGGGATTCTGTGATTCTGTGATTATAATGCCAGTACAAATGTTATCCCTCCCTCCAAGCCAGGATTTTAGCCATATCCTAACCTCAGCTCCCCCTTCTCCACTCTACAGTCTCTACAAGGAAATAAAACAAACCACTTTTATCTTTTGAAAGTCCTCACAACTGTTTCCTGCACTTTCTAACTTCTGTGACAGGACACAGGATTGTTTCTTCTCGCCAATTCCAGCACCTCCCGTATGAAGATAGGCTGAAGAAGTTGGGGCTGTTCAGCCTGGAGAAGAGAAGGCTGCGTGGGGACCTCAGAGCAGCCTTCCAGTATCTGAAGGGGGCCTATAGGGATGCTGGGGAGGGACTCTTCATCAGGGACTGTAGTGACAGGACAAGGGGTAATGGGTTAAAACTTTAAACAAGGGAAGTTTAGGTTGGATATAAGCAGCACCCTCCTGTTTGGGTCTGTGTTCGTGTGCTAAACCCAAGATGCCCAGTAAATGTTTCAATGTCAGCTTATGGATTGTTACTGATATAGAAATGCAGGACTGGGAAAGACTTTCTGGGATGGGAGGATGAGTTCAGAAGCCACTCCTCAGCTTGCTGCCATGTGCTTAATTCCATCATAATTCTCAGCACACTAGTACAATTGGAAATCCTGCAGCATCTGAAGTGCCAGCAGGATGGGCTAGCATTCCCTGCAAGTCTTAACTTGTAACTAACTCAAAACATCATTTCCAGATCCCAGAGATGTGACAAGATTGACAAAGTGATGAGCAGCTAGCAAAAGGGAACCTGGAGGAGCAGGCAGCCCTGACTGATCTCTGCAGAACTGCGCACACATCTGGAATACAAATAGAAGTACAGGAGCTACCTGTGTGTGTCCTGCCCTGCGACTGCAGCAGCAAGGACCAGCTGCTTCAGCTACACCAGGAGTCACCTAAAAGGCAACACTAACACAACATGCCTCAGGGGAAAATCTCTACGTGGGTGTTGATAAAATGCTACCACTGGGCTGAGGATTGAGCTTTCTAACTGTGTCCCAGTTAGAAATAACCGCACTGACCCTTCCCTATAAAAGTGACATTTTGAGACTGTAACTTATTTAATGCACAGAAAACTGATTTGTGGAGTGGACATGGAATAGGACAGTGATCACAGTACTCGTGACACCTGACACAGCTCCGGCTACTCTGCAACTCCACGTACAAATCCTGAAGACAAAACAACTTGAAATGTTCCCCTCCTTACCACAGGGACCCGGGTCCCTGCCTGCCCCCAGCACCGCCAGGTCCCAAACGCACGGTCACCAGCGCCGCCCTGAGCCGCAGTACAGGGAACGGGGCACCGGCACAACTGCCGGGGGTTCCACTGCACTCAGCCCTGCGCCCGCCGAGGAACTCGGCATTCCGCCTCACCGGGCACCTCGCCAGGGACACGGGCACCCTGCCCCGGATACCTGCCCCCTCCGGGCCGGCCGCTCCTCAGTCCCTGCTCCGCGCTTCAATCGCGACCCCGCCGCTCACCGCGCGACGGCTGCCCGTTGCCATGGCGACGTGCTTTCGGCCTTCCCTCGCTGCCGGGTTAGGATCGGGTTTGCGCTCACGGGCGCGTCGGATGCCGTGGCGGCAGCGCTGACCGCGGGGCGGCCAGACCCGGACCCCGGCCACCAGGACCCCAGGGCGGCCGGGCTGGGGCCCCAGGGGGTCGCCCCGGGAGCGGGACCGGCACAGTAGCAGGGGGCGGGGCGGGGCGGGGCGAAGGGGGCGGGGCGAAGGGGGGGCGGGCCCGGCAGGGGGCGCGCTCCGCCGGCAGCTCCTCACCGCTAACGCGCCTGTGACTGTTTGTGCGAGATGGTGCGTCACTTCCTGCGTGCGCCTTCCGGTCGCGGCGTCGCAGCGTCGCAGCGTCGCAGCGGGAGGAGGATGGGCCGGGGGCGTCCCGGAGCTCCGCGTGCCGCCGCCGTGAGTGGTCGGCGGGCAGGACCCGCCGGGTGTCTCTGCGGGGCCCCGGCCCGGAGGCGGGGCCTGGGTTCGGTTTGGGGGTCGGGGGGAAGCTGGGACGTGAGCAGCGTTCGGCGGCGCCGGCGGGAACGGCCCTTCCTTCTGCTCACCCTGCTCTCGGAGTCCCCTCGGTGCTGCCTGGCCCCGCCAGGCCCGGGCGCTTCTGGGCCTGCGGCGTCGGTCGAAAGTGCCGGGACCTTACGCGAGCGCCGTGTCCTTGTCCCGGCAGGTCCAGGGCACCGGCGGCAGCAGCGCCGTCAGCAAATGCTCAGCGGCGGCGCGGGGCTATATCCAGGATCGGTTCCTGCGGCTCCTGGTGGGGCGGCGGCGGCGGCGGCGAGCCCCGCTTGTCCACCGGTGAGCAGCGGGGGCTTCTCTGGCGGCCGGGCCCCAGTGCCTCATGGCCGGCACACGTGGGGCTCGCAGGCGGCAGAAGGGGTCCGCTGGTCCCCCAGGCCCTCAGGCATCACTTCTGGTCAAGGCACATCTTTTTAAAGTGTGTCTGGGGACACGAGCATAGTGAGCGGCAGCGTGTGGAGCACATCTCTTGGTGTAATCTCAGCAGACTGTTGGTAGTATTTTACACGGTTTAGAAGTGAAAACTGGAAGCTTTGTCTGGAGGAAAACATGTTGCCATGCTGGTTCCTAGCTCCAGTCTTCACTGCTGCTGGAAAGTGCTGTAGACATGATTTGAAAATGAATGTACCACAAACGTTAGCCTGTCAGTGGTTTGCTCAAGAATGTTACAACTTCACTAAGATGTTTGGTGGCTCAGGACAGCAGCATTATCTTTTGAATCGGTGGTGTCTGACCAGTAGTTCTTCTCTGGAGCTTTGCATGACACAATCATGAATATTTTAATGTGGTTAAAGGGTTCTGTGCTGATATGGAGGTGGAGTTTACATAATAGGAGGCTAATAGCTTAATGCAGTCAGAATGATTGTGAATTACCAAAGGGGTTTCATCTGGGATATGTTGAAGCAGACCTTGCAGGCCTGTGAAGATGAGTGTGGTCATCAGATCAGGAGTTAATTTCATATTGTTATGGCATCTGATTTGGGGCAGGAACGCGGTTATTGGCCACCCATGTAAGGGTTATCCATAGTCTTGTTGCGTAAAGCACTTAGTGAGTGCAGGAAATCTGTATTTATTAACAAGTTCTAGAGGGACAAACTCATCAGACGTCTCCCAGTGCATGGCTATAAATGTAAACTCAGTGCATAGAAACCAAGGGAGGGGGAAGAAAGAGTTTTGTGAAGTGGGGGGTGCCAGTGCTGGAGAAGCAGCATTCCTGATTACAACTGAATTTCATTCCACAGGGGTTATTACATCCGTGCCCGTGCTGTAGATCACTGTGTTCAAGACTTCCTGCTGAAGACCCAAAGCCACCCTAGGACACAGGTGCATTTCCCTTGTCTGGGTGTACTGGCAGGTTCCACTGTGTGCTTGACAAGTCTTTCTGGCATCTTGCCACTGAAGTAGCTTCTTAGTGCATCTGTTGTGACCCTTTCCCACAAGTGCACAGACAATCTGCCTGGCACTACTGTGCCTGGCCTTTGTTGCTTTGCAGACCTATCTGGGAGGGGGCAATACCTACAAAAATTTCTTCTGCTTCTTGCAGGAGCTTGCCTGATTTTGTCACTGTGCAAGTGATGTTATTGAATGCTTTTCAAACCTGGATGGTCAGGATATAACTTTTTATGATGCCTTCTCTGCAGATCTTGTCTTTAGGTGCTGGCTTTGACTCGTTATACTTCCGTTTGAAGGACAGGGGTCTTCTGCATCACACTATGGTATATGAAGTGGATTTCCCAAGTGTGGCACTCCAAAAAGCTGCTCTGATCAAAAGAACAGAAGAGTTGTCGGCATTGGTGGGAAGCAGTGAATGGGAAGGATTAGGTATGATATTTATAGAAGGAAGGTTTTGTAGGTACTAAATGTTTAGAAGCAGCAAACAGCTTCAGCCTTTAAAAAGCGAGATAGGATGATAGAGGAACTACAGAGTTGTAGGTGAAAAGATGTTCATTTTCTGAAAAGCTTTGTACCTAATGAATTGTTTGTAGCGCTGGGAGGCAGCAAGAAGATGTGCAGCTGCCAGAGGGATTTGCCAGGAGCAGATTATATCAAACTGAGTTCAGTTTCTTTCTGATACAATTTCTGAAGTACTGTGTCCAGCTTTGGGCTCTTTGGTACAAAGACGGTGGAAAACTGCAGCATGTCCAGTGAGAGGTCATGAGAATGATTAAGTGGTGGAACACATGTCGCAGGAGGGGAGGCTGAGAGAACTGGGTTTGTTCAGCCTTAGGAAGAGGAGGTTGAGAGGGAGGTGAGTCTTGCTGCAGTCTTCAGCTACCTAACAGGAAAGTGTAGACAAGACCTCATAGCAGCCTTCCAGTACCTGAAGGGGGCCTATAGGGATGCTGGGGAGGGACTCTTCATCAGGAACTGTAGTGACAGGACAAGGGGTAACAGGTTAAAACTTAAACAGGGGAAGTTTAGGTTGGATATAAGGAGGAAATTCTTTCCTGTGAGGGTGGTGAGGCACTGGAATGGGTTGCCCAGGGAGGTTGTGAGTGCTCCATCCCTGTCGGTGTTCAAGGCCAGGCTGGATGAAGCCTCGGGTGGGATGGTTTAGTGTGAGGTGTCCCTGCCCATGGCAGGGGGGTTGGAACTGGATGATCTTGAGGTCCTTTCCAACCCTAACTATTCTATGGTTCTATGATTCTAAGATGGAGCCAGATTTTCCTGAAGGCAGGAAGCAAACAATCAGTGGGCAGTGGTTGCAAGTTGTAACAAAGCAAGATCCAGTTACATATAATGAAAGTGTTGCATGGTTTTCGTTGTTTCCTCCCCTCTCCTGCTGCCATGTGAGTAGTTAAAAGCAGGGATAGATTGCCTATAAAGGTGGTGAAATCTCCAGCCTTGGAGATAGATAGTTGACTGGAGAAAGCCTTGAGCAACCTGCTACAGGTAACTCTGCTGTGAGCAAGGAGTTGGAGTGGATGATCTTCAAAGGCCCATTTTGTCCTAAATTAAGCAGTGATTTATGGACTTTATGGGTAGGAGAGAAGAGAGGACTCTTGGGTGTCTTGACTGTAATATAACTAAATTAAGCAGTGATTTATGGACTTTATGGGTAGGAGAGAAGAGAAGACTCTTGGGTGTCTTGACTGTAATATAACATGAGTTGTTGTGTTACCTGACTTTTTTTTTTTTCTCTTTCCAATGGAGATAAAAAAATGAGCCTTATGAAACTACTGTAGAATATAAGCAGAACTGAAAGGATTATTATGCTGGTTAAGTACTATGGGGCAGTTCAGTGGCAACGTGAAGGAATGTAAAGTGTGGGGTTCACAGGAGGTTTCTCCTGCATCTGATTTCCTTCAAGGTTTCCATTTGTGTTCTAGATAATATGCTATAGAAGATGAAAATGCAATAAACCAGCAGGAAATTGGGAGATGAGAGTAGGATTTTGATAAAGTACGTGAATGGTGTCCTGTACCCAGGACAAATGGTCTCTCAAATGCGGAATGAAATTCAGTAAGAACAAATGTAAGCTGCTATGTGACTGTAATAATCAATTGAAATGCCCAGTGAAGACAGGTACAGAGATGGGTGCGGAGCACAAATCTCTGCCTCCCATGAGCAGTTGGACACGTCCTGGTGAGCTCTTCCATGAGATTGTTCAGTTTCCTCTTGAATCCATTCACATGTTTAATATTGGCAGCCTTGTTGGATTGCACTGGGACAAGAGTAGGTGATTTCTAAAGGTACTTTACAGTTTGCTTTGTTTATGATTTGGTTGAAACAGGTCAGCAGCTATAGAATCATAGAATAGTTAGGGTTGGAAAGGACCTCAAGATCATCCAGTTCCAATCCCCTTGCCATGGGCAGGGACACCTCACACTAAATCATCCCACCCAAGGCTTCATCCAGCCTGGCCTTGAACACCGCCAGGGATGGAGCACTCACAACCTCCCTGGGCAATCTATTCCAGTGCCTCACCACCCTCACAGGAAAGAATTTCCTCCTTATATCCAACCTAAACTTCCCCTGTTTAAGTTTTAACCTGTTACCCCTTGTCCTGTCACTACAGTCCCTGACGAAGAGTCCCTCCCCAGCATCCCTATAGGCCCCCTTCAGACACTAGAAGCTGCTCTGAGGTCTCCACGCAGCCTTCTCTTCTCCAGGCTGAACAGCCCCAACTTTCTCAGCCTGTCTTCATATGGGAGGTGCTCCAGTCCCCTGATCATCCTCGTGGCCTCCTCTGGACTTGTTCCAACAGTTCCATGTCCTTTTTATGTTGAGGACACCAGAACTGCACACAGTACTCCAGGTATAAGCTATAGCTTATGATATTCTCATGGAGTACAGAGATACACCAGGATGATGCTTGCACAGTACATATTTGGACTAATTTCTAAGAATGGAGGTGTGTGAGACTCCCCCCAGTGTTTGCAGAGCACCGGCATGTTCTGTGTCAGGATTCAGTGCCTTTTACAGACACAAAATCTATTTAAAAAACAAGCAAACCAACCAACCTCCAAAAGCTTGAGGATGGTTTTATGGTTGTGAGGCAAACCATTTGAACCCTATCAAAGCAATGGTACTTCGTTTGCCTAAACTGAAAAGTCTGTAAATAAGAGTCCTTCAGATTTGATAGTGGTTCTATAAAAATGTTGTTAAAGTAAATACGATAAAGTTCTATTATAGTAAGTATGATAATTCTGTGCGAAATCTGCAGGTGAAATTTGCATTAGGAATAATGGATTTTTTGATCTGCATTTAATGGATCACTTCTTGGCACTATCTCATTATGGTTCATTTAGTGACGGGGATTTTCTTGTACATGTCCCAAAGAAATTGAGTTTATGGGCACAGCCCTGTGAGTGATTGCCTGTGGGGTTGCTTTTCCTGTGTGCCCCTTTTGGTCTCAGTATGCCATCCGCACTGCAGTGAGATTGTACCATTTTTATCTCCAAGGTGTCGTTACCTTTTCTGGAAAGGATTATAAATTACTGGGAGTGGATTTATCAGAGCTGTCTCAGCTGGAGAGAGCCCTGGAGGAAGCAGGATTGGACACTGAAATCACCACCCTCTTCATAGCAGAGGTGGTGCTCACCTACATGGAAAACAGCAGGTCAGTTGAGTTTTCCCCTGTTAGCTAGGTGGTGGAATGAAAAGAGTAAGCTTCTTTGTATGTATGTCACCTGGGGCTGCTGTCCTGTTATAAGAGCTTCTGTCTTGTAACTAGCCTCAGGAATTCTGTGGCAGTGTTGAGCAGCTCTTTATATCATGATTGTGATGGGGTAATCAGTGTCCACATGGCATACTAAAATGGAGGTGAAAAAAAAAATGGAGAGAAACCTTGAATGAGTGATATTGAGTTTTTTCGTTTTCTCATCCCCTGAATTCTCTGCACAGATGAGGGAGATGTTCATAAGTCCCCAGCACAGGATTCTGTATAGTGTATTGCCTCTGTTAGGATGCCTTAATAGCATGCTTTATGGTGTTGCAGGAAGATAAACTGCATCTGCCATTGGTAATTTCTTAATGCAAATGGTGGACGTACCAACTAGGAGAGCAGCGCTTCTAGATTTAGTACTCACCAACAAGGAGGGTTTGGTCGAAGTGGTGACGGTCAATGGCAGCCTTGGCTGCAGTGACCATGAGATGGTGGAGTTTAGGATCCTGTGTGGGAGGAATAGAATACCTAGCAAAGCCACAGTTCTGGATTTCCGAAGGGCCAACTTTGGCCTCTTCAGTCAACTGCTAAGGGAAGTCTCATGGGAAAGTGTACTAGGCGGTAAAGGGGCTCAAGATAGTTGGTTAGCATTCAAGGACCGCTTCTTCCAAGCTCAGGATCGGAGCGTCCCAATGAGTAGGAAATCAAGTAAGGGATCTAGGAGACCGGCGTGGTTAAACAAGGAGCTGCTGGGCAAACTCAAGTGGAAAAGGAGAATCTATGGATTATGTAAGGAGGGACTGGCCGCTTGGGAGGAATATAGGACAGTTGTTAGAGGATGTAGGGAGGCAATTAGGACAGCTAAGGCCTCCTTGGAACTCAATCTTGCTAGTCGGGTTAAAGACAATAGAAAGGGCTTCTTCAAATACATAGCAACTAAAACTAACACAAGAGGCAATATAGGCCCACTGCTGAATGAAGTGGGTGCCCTGGAGACAGAGGATATAAAGAAGGCAGAGGTGCTGAATGCCTTCTTTGCCTCTGTCTTTACTCCTGCAGACTCTCCCGGAGGGCCCCGGATTTCTATAGCCCCAGAAGGAGTCAGGACAAAGGAGGAGTTTGCTTTGGTAGATGAGGATTGGGTTAGGGATAAGCTATGCAAACTGGACATCTGTAAATCGATGGGTCCGGATGGAATGCACCCACGGGTGCTGAGGGAGCTGGCGGAGGTCATTGCTAGGCCACTTTCCATCATCTTTGGTAAGTTGTGGGAGACGGGTGAGGTGCCTGAGGATTGGCGGATGGCAAAGGTCACACCAATCTATAAGAAGGGCAAGAAGGAGGACCCGGGTAATTATAGACCGGTCAGCCTTACCTCCATCCCTGGAAAGATGATGGAACAACTTATTCTTGACTCCATCACTAGGCATATCAAGGATGAGGGGGTCATTAAGAACAGCCAACATGGTTTGATGAGGGGGAAGTCATGTATGACCAACCTTATAGCCTTCTATGAGGAAGTGACTAGGTGGAGGGATGATGGTAGAGCGGTAGATGTAGTTTTTCTTGATTTCAGTAAGGCATTTGATACTGTCTCCCACAGCATCCTCATAGATAAGCTAAAGAAGTGTGGGCTTGACGATCAAGTAGTGAGGTTGATCGAGACCTGGTTGAAAGGAAGAAGGCAGAGAGTTGTGGTCAATGGCGCAGAATCTAGCTGGAGGTCTGTGACTAGTGGAGTCCCTCAGGGGTCGGTGCTGGGACCGGTGCTGTTTAATATTTTCATCAATGACCTGGATGAGGGAACTGAGTGCACCCTCAGCAAGTTTGCTGATGACACAAAACTGGGAGGAGTGGCTGACACACCAGAGGACTGTGCTGCCATTCAGCGAGACCTGGACAGGCTGGAGAGTTGGGCGGGGAGAAACTTGATGAAATTTAACAAGGGCAAGTGTAGAGTCTTGCATCTGGGGAAGAACAACCCCATGTACCAGTACAGGTTGGGGGTTGACCTGCTGGAAAGTAGCGAAGGGGAAAGGGACCTGGGGGTCCTGGTGGATAGGAGGATGACCATGAGCCAGCAATGTGCTCTTGCGGCCAAGAAGGCAAATGGCATCTTAGGGTGCATTAGAAAGGGAGTGGTTAGTAGGTCAAGAGAGGTTCTCCTCCCCCTCTACTCAGCCTTGGTGAGGCCGCATCTGGAATATTGCGTCCAGTTCTGGGCCCCTCTGTTCAAGAAGGACAGGGAATTGCTTGAAGGAGTCCAGCGCAGAGCCACAAAGATGATGAAGGGAGTGGAACATCTCCCTTATGAGGAGAGGCTGAGGGAGCTGGGTCTCTTTAGCTTGGAGAAGAGGAGACTGAGGGGTGACCTCATCAATGTTTACAAATATGTAAAGGGTAGGTGTCAGGATGATGGAGCTAGGCTTTTTTCAGTGATATCCAGTGATAGGACAAGGGGCAATGGGTGTAAACTGGAGCATAGGAAGTTCCACGTTAACATCAGGAAGAACTTCTTTACTGTAAGAGTGACAGAGCACTGGAACAGGTTGCCCAGGGGGGTTGTGGAGTCTCCTACACTGGAGATATTCAAGGCCCGCCTGGACAAGTTCCTGTGTGATGTACTGCAGGTTACCCTGCTCTTGCAGGGGGGTTGGACTAGATGATCTTTTGAGGTCCCTTCCAACCCTTGGGATTCTGTGATTCTGTGGGCCCTCAATTTTGATTTCTGATGTACTATCTGCCTGACAGGTCTGATGCCCTGATTCAGTGGGCAGCAGAGCATTTCTCTAGGGCGTGCTTTCTGCTATATGAGCAGATGCACCCAGAAGACCCCTTTGGACGTGTCATGCAGCAGCATTTTAACCAGCTGAACTCTACGCTTCATTCTGTGGCACAGTACCCTGATTGTGAGGCACAGCAGAAGCGCTTCTTGGCAAAGGTAAGTACCTACAGCTCTGGGCACACGTGAAGCACCTGGGAAAGACTGTCACATGAAATAATTTGGGAAGTCATCAGCTGTGTCAGTTATGGGTCGAAACCAACAGGGCCAGGGCTGGGACACTGCCTTTTTCTATTAGCATGACTAGTCATTTGAAGGTCCTTCCAACCAACTTGCAGCCTCCTTTCTGTATGGTATTAAGGCAGGATGGGTTCCTCTAAGACTTCTGATACAACAAATTAAGTTTCTAAGCTTTACGGGTAAGAGACCTATCCTCACCAGATTCTGGGCTGCTGTTGTTCCAGCTAGACAGCTTATGGTTTATGCCGGTGTTTAATTTAGGGTCTTAATTTTCTTGTGGGATGTGAGTCTATCCTTCTGAGGTAATCATTTTGAGGGATTTCTGTTTCAGGGCTGGACTGAGTGCAGTGTCATGGATATGAATGAGTTTTTCACCTGTTGTACTCCAGAAGACGAGCAGCAACGAGTGCAGACTCTGGAGCCTTTTGATGAATATGAGGTAACCCTCCTTTATTCTGAACACCAGTGACCTGGCTAGCAGCTCCTTCCTACTGCTTGTTCTTCAGATTTTTGAGGGAGATTGGTTTTGTTTTTTCTTTCGGCCTGCTACAGGAATGGCATCTGAAATGTTCTCATTACTTTGTCCTGGCTGCATCAAAGGGGATGGAACCTTCGTGGACTCCGCTGTTACCCAGTATGACAGGTACATACCCACTAGTTTTTGTAGTATTCTTTCATCTCCTGCAGACTTCCTTGAGGGGTTTTAGGAGACAGTTAAACCCTGGAAGGAACTGATCAGATGCATCATCTGAGTAGCTTTCTTCATCTCTCTAACAGTGATTCTGCTGCCCATAGTGAGGCCAAGGCAATGTCCTGATGCTGGTGCTTCTGACCAGTTTCATTCTTCCAGACTATTGAACCTTCCAGTCTGAACAGCTCTTCCTTCTGTTTATACATGGGTCCTTCCAGTGCGTGATTGAAATGCCAGTCTACCATGCTCCTCCTCCTATTTTGGGGATCCCACAGACTCTCTGTTTTCAATGTATTCCCACTTGCCTCCATACATGGCTCTTTGAGCCATTCTATCCTTTCAGCTCCCAAAAGGTTGTTATGTTTTACTTAAAATCATAGAATCATAGAATAGTTAGGGTTGGAAAGGACCTTAAGATCATCTAGTTCCAACCCCCCTGCCGTGAGCAGGGACACCTCACACTAAACCATGCTACCCAAGGCTCTGTCCAACCTGGCCTTGAACACTGCCAGGGATGGAGCATTCACAACCTCCCTGGGCAACCCATTCCAGTGCCTCAGCACCCTTACGGTAAAGAACTTCTTCCCTATATGCAGTCTAAACTTCCCCTGTTGAAGTTTGAACCCGTTACCCCTTGTCCTGTCACTGCAGTCTCTAATGAATAGTCCCTCCCCAGCATCCCTATAACCCCTCTTCAGATACTGAAAGGCTGCTCTGAGGTCTCCATGCAGCTTCTCTTCTCCAGGCTGAACAGCCCCAACTTTCTCAGCCTGTCTTCATACGGGAGGTGCTCCAGCCCCTGATCATCCTCGTGGCCTCCTCTGCACTTGTTCCAACAGTTCCATGTCCTTTTTATGTTGAGGACACCAGAACTGCACACAATGCTCCAGGTGAGGTCTCACAAGAGCGGAGTGGAGGGGCAGGATCACCTCCTTCAACCTGCTGGTCATGCTCCTTTTGATGCAGCCCAGGATACGGTTGGCTTTCTGGGCTGCGAGCCTACACTGAAGCCGGCTCATGTTCATTTTCTCATCAACCAGCACGCCCAAGTCCTTCTCCGCAGGGCTGCTCTGAATCTCTTCTCTGCCCAGTCTGTAGCTGTGCCTGGGACTGCTCTGACCCAGGTGTAGGACCTTGCACTTTTCATGGTTAAACTTCATAAGGTTGGCATCTGCCCACCTCACAGACGTGTCGAGGTCCCTCTGGATGGCATCCCTTCCCTCCAGTGTATCAACTGGACCACACAGCTTGGTGTCATCGGCAAACTTGCTGAGGGCGCACTCAATCCTACTGTCCATGCCACTGACAAAGATGTTAAACAAGACCGGTCCCAACACTGATCCCTGAGGGACACCACTCGTTACCAGTCTCTAGCCGTTTAAACCATTACAGCTTGATTTCTAGTGCAGGTCAGATTCTCTGTGCTCTGTCAAGTTGCTTCACAATGTTTTCTTCTTGAAAAGCTGAAGATTTGCTTAATCTCTCATTTAAAATGTAGTCCTTGGTTCTTGTTTATGCTGAGTTCTTTGGTTCTCTCTGGCTTACAGTTCCCCATGGTGCTGTTGGAATGGCTGGGAGTGTCCCTGCAGTGCGTGCGATGCGCTCTGACACTTCCGGGCTGAGACGTTATGGTCACCACTCTGTTCTTCTAAAACGCGATGTGATCCTCACCACTGGAGGCTTTGGGGAGGAGGATGGACAGCACTGCAGGATGAGGAATTTTCATGTGCTAATAAAACATGCAGGCTGCTGGAAAGCTGGCTGTGTGAAGAAGGAAAATACTGATAAAAGATGGGGTGAGTTCTCATGCTGGTGTCAAGTGTAAGGAAGATGTTTTTGTGTGACAATGAATCATGTCTAGTGGAAACCTAATGTCGTGATACAATTATGCTGGCAGACAAAGAGATCTGAAGGTTCTGAATGCTAAGCGTCAGGTCCTGCGCTTGGGCCACAACAACCTCATGAAACCCTCCAGGCTTGGGGAAGAGTGGCTATAAAGTTCTTCATGCAAAAGGACCTGGGGGTGCTGGTTGATGGAGCTGAACATGAGCAGCTTGTGCCCAGGCAGGCAGGAATCCCCCAGCATCCTAGCCGGTATTAGCACCAGTGCGGCAGCAGGGCCAGGGCAGTGGCTGTGCCCCTGCACTGGGCACTGGTGAGGCCGCACCTCGGATCCTGTGCTCAGCTCTGGGCCCCTCACTGCAAGAGAGACCTTGGGGTGCTGGAGTGGGGCCAGAGAAGGGCACTGGAGCTGGTGCAGGGCCTGGAGCACAAGTGTGATGGGGAACGGCTGAGGGACCTCGGGGGTTCAGTCTGGAGAAGAGAAGGGTCGGGGAGACCTTATCGCTCCCTACAACTGCCTGACAGGAGGATGGAGCCAGGAGGGGGCTGGGCTCTGCTCCTGGGGAGCAAGGGAGAGGGGAAACATCCTCAAGCTGCCCCAGGGGTGGTTTAGATGAGATTAGGAATAATTTCTTCCTTGGAAGGGTTATTGAGCATTGGAACAGGCTGCCCAAGGCAGTGGTGGAGTCACCATCCCTGGAGGTATTTAAAAGATGTGCAGACATGTTTATGGACATGGTGTAGTGGTAGACTTGGCAGTGTTGTGTTTATGGTTGGATTTGATGATCTTAAGGTGTTTTCCAACTTAAGTGACTCTAAAATTCTATAAATTTAATGGGAGAAAAATGTGTGTGAACTGTAATGTTTTGTATTTCTGCAGATGAGAGGCTGTTCCATACTGTGTCATGTGTGTCCAACAGTCTGGCCCTGGTGGTAGGAGGACGAACATCGCCATCGAGTGCAGGCTTGGGAATGTTGTGGCTGAAGTTCCATGAAACCTATAATGCCTTGGACCCGGGTGACATTACAGTGAAACTTGTAAGTCTGCAGCCTAATGCTGAGCCAGCTGCTTTGCGTTGGAGGCACAGCACAACTGAAGTGATGTTTAAAGGTAAAAAACCTAGAAATGGCTGTAGGCATGCAGAAGTATATAAATTCCAGAATAAATGGGACAGTCCTGTCTAGACTGTGAGTTCTAAAAGGCCAGTTGTCAGGATACAGCCTTACTTTTTAGTCATGTAGTACAGGCTATGATGTTAATGTTCGTGCATTGTATTCCTTTGTCCGAAACATTATCTTTTTTCTGAACATTTTGGAAAGAATGTGATATTTTTAATTCATCACCCCTTTAGAGAATCCAATTATGTAAAGATTTGTTCAGGTGGTGGTTTTGTTTTTTTTTCCTTTCCCCCAGGCTTAAAGAACTTTGGCTTCATTTAGAATCATAGAATTATAGAATAGTTAGGGTTGGAAAGGACCTCAAGATAATCGAGTTCCAACCCCCCTGCCATGGTCAGGGACACCTCACACTAAACCATCTCACCCAAGGCTTCGTCCAACCTGGCCTTGAACACTGCCAGGGATGAAGCATTCACAACCTCCCTGGGCAACCCATTCCAGTGCCTCACCACCCTAACAGGAAAGAATTTCCTCCTTATATCCAATCTAAATTTCCTCTGTTTTAAGTTTTAACCCATTACCCCTTGTCCTGTCACTACAGTCCCTGACGAAGAGTCCCTCCCCAGCATCCCTATAGGCCCCCTTCAGATATTGGAAGGCTGCTATGACGTCTCCACGCTGCCTTCTCTTCTCCAGGCTGAACAGCCCCAACTTTCTCAGCTTGTCTTCATACGGGAGGTGCTCCAGTCCCCTGATCATCCTCGTGGCCCTTCTCTGGACTTGTTCCAACAGTTCCATGTCCTTTTTATGTTGAGGACACCAGAACTGCACACAATGCTCCAGGTGAGGTCTCACAAGAGCAGAGGGGCAGGATCACCTCCTTCAACCTGCTGGTCACGCTCCTTTTGATGCAGCCCAGGATACGGTTGGCTTTCTGGGCTGTGAGCACACACTGCAGCCGGCTCATACTCATTTTCTCATCGACCAGCACCCCCAAGTCCTTCTCTGCAGGGCCTCTCTGAATCTCTTCTTTGCCCAATCTGTAGCTGTACCTGAGATTGCTCTGACCCAGGTGTAGGACCTTGCACTTGTCATGGTTAAACTTCACAAGGTTGGCATCTGCCCACCTCACAAGCGTGTTGAAGTCCTTCTGGGTCGCATCCCTTCCCTCCAGTGTATCAACCGAACCACACAGCTTGGTGTCATCGGCAAACTTGCTGAGGGCACACTCAATCCCACTGTCCATGTCAGCGATGAAGATGTTAAACAAGACCGGTCTCAACACCAATCCCTGAGGGACACCACTCGTTACCGGTCTCCAGCCGGACATTGAGCCATTGATCACAACTCTTTGTGTGCAGCCATCCAGCCTGTTCTTTATCCACCGAGTGGTCTATCCATCAGATTGATGTCTCTCCAACTTAGAGACAAGGATGTTGTGTGGGACAGTGTCGAACGCTTTGCACAAGTCCAGGTAGATGATGTCAGCTGCTCTACCGCTGTTCGTCAGTTCTGTAGCCCCATCATAGAAGGCCACCAAATTGGTCAGGCAGGATTTCCCCTTAGTGAAGCGATGCTGGCTGTCACCGAGCACCTTGTTGTTTTTCATGTGCCTTAGCATGCCTTCCAGGAGAATGTGCTCCAAGATTTTTCCAGGCACAGAGGTGAGACTGACTGGTCAGTAATTACAGAATCACAGAATCCCAAGGGTTGGAAGGGACCTCAAAAGATCATCCAGTCCAACCCCCCTGCAAGAGCAGGGTAACCTGCAGTACATCACACAGGAACTTGTCCAGGCGGGCCTTGAATATCTCCAGTGTAGGAGACTCCACAACCCCCCTGGGCAACCTGTTCCAGTGCTCTGTCACTCTTACAGTAAAGAAGTTCTTCCTGATGTTAACGTGGAACTTCCTATGCTCCAGTTTACACCCATTGCCCCTTGTCCTATCACTGGATATCACTGAAAAAAGCCTAGCTCCATCATCCTGACACCTACCCTTTACATATTTGTAAACATTGATGAGGTCACCCCTCAGTCTCCTCTTCTCCAAGCTAAAGAGACCCAGCTCCCTCAGCCTCTCCTCATAAGGGAGATGTTCCACTCCCTTAATCATCTTTGTGGCTCTGCGCTGGACTCCTTCAAGCAATTCCCTGTCCTTCTTGAACAGAGGGGCCCAGAACTGGACGCAATATTCCAGATGCGGCCTCACCAAGGCTGAGTAGAGGGGGAGGAGAACCTCTCTTGACCTACTAATCACTCCCTTTCTAATGCACCCATTTGCCTTCTTGGCCACAAGAGCACATTGCTGGCTCATGGTCATCCTCCTATCCACCAGGACCCCCAGGTCCCTTTCCCCTTCGCTACTTTCCAGCAGGTCAACCCCCAACCTGTACTGGTACATGGGGTTGTTCTTCCCCAGATGCAAGACTCTACACTTGCCCTTGTTAAATTTCATCAAGTTTCTCCCCGCCCAACTCTCCAGCCTGTCCAGGTCTCGCTGAATGGCAGCACAGTCCTCTGGTGTGTCAGCCACTCCTCCCAGTTTTGTGTCATCAGCAAACTTGCTGAGGGTGCACTCAGTTCCCTCATCCAGGTCATTGATGAAAATATTAAACAGCACCGGTCCCAGCACCGACCCCTGAGGAACTCCACTAGTCACAGACCTCCAGCTAGATTCTGCGCCATTGACCACAACTCTCTGCCTTCTTCCTTTCAACCAGTTCTCGATCCACCTCACTACTTGATCGTCAAGCCCACACTTCTTTAGCTTATCTATGAGGATGCTGTGGGAGACAGTATCAAATGCCTTACTGAAATCAAGAAAAACTACATCTACCGCTCTACCATCATCCCTCCACCTAGTCACTTCCTCATAGAAGGCTATAAGGTTGGTCATACATGACTTCCCCCTCATCAAACCATGTTGGCTGTTCTTAATGACCCCCTCATCCTTGATATGCCTAGTGATGGAGTCAAGAATAAGTTGTTCCATCATCTTTCCAGGGATGGAGGTAAGGCTGACCGGTCTATAATTACCCGGGTCCTCCTTCTTGCCCTTCTTATAGATTGGTGTGACCTTTGCCATCCGCCAATCCTCAGGCACCTCGCCCGTCTCCCACGACTTACCAAAGATGATGGAAAGTGGCCTAGCAATGACCTCCGCCAGCTCCCTCAGCACCCGTGGGTGCATTCCATCCAGACCCATCTATTTACAGATGTCCAGTTTGCATAGCTGATCCCTAACCCAATCCTCATCTACCAAAGCAAACTCCTCCTTTGTCCTGACTCCTTCTGGGGCTATAGAAATCCGGGGCCCTCCGGGAGAGTCTGCAGGAGTAAAGACAGAGGCAAAGAAGGCATTCAGCACCTCTGCCTTCTTTATATCCTCTGTCTCCAGAGTACCCACTTCTTGATTATATTTTTCTTATTGTATATACCCAGGTCTTGTTGTGCCTTTTCCTGTTTGTCGAGGTGGAAAGTATTTGTGAGAGGTTTTACTAAACCTGTCAAAAAGGAAAGGCTGAGCAGTCTCAGCTCTTTCCTGAACTGAGCATGTGAATTTATCCAACAGTTGAACAGGATTTCAGTTATCGGTGCTATTAATACATGGATTAATACAAAGATTCGTTACATAACCTACACGACTTTTATCATGTGATAATGACATTTATTCAGATCATCCCCCAGGGATGCTGGGGAGGGACTCTTCGTCAGGGACTGTAGTGACAGGACAAGGGGTAACAGGTTAAAACTTAAACAGGGGAAGTTTAGATTGGATATAAGGAAGAAGTTCTTTCCTGTTAGGGTGGTGAGACACTGGAATTGGTTGCCCAGGGAGGTTGTGAGTGCTCCATCCCTGGCAGTGTTCAAGGCCAGGTTGGATGAAGCCTTGTGTGGGATGGTTTAGTGTGAGGTGTCCCTGCCTATGGCAGGGGGGGTTGGAACTAGATGATCTTGAGGTCCTTTCCAGCCCTAACTATTCTATGATTCTATGATTCTATGAAATTCATCCAGTCCATGATACCAGGCTACGTGTCTTGTAACAGCCTCTCGGGATAGGAGGGACGGTGTGTAGTGTTGCATTGTTGCCTGCTGATGACACTGCAGACTCGTCTGGTCACTGCTGAGCTTGTCTGGTTTCATCAAAGTTCATTTTTTGTTGAGGTGATGATCAGAGGGACGTCATGGTCAGTCAATGGTGACCTGAGGACAATTCTGCTGCTGGCTTTTCCCATTACTTTATTCTCTGCTGGTGATCATGACAGCACATATCTTCTCTTCAAAGCCCAGAGTGGTGGGGATGGGCATGTAGCTGATGGGCTATAAAAGTGTTACGTAGCAAGCAACAGCATATAGTTGAGATCTCTGTCTGTTTTCCCAAAAAATTAAATCCCCTTGAGGTACACACTGGACTTCCCCATCTTTCTTCATTACCGACCAAGTATATCTGGGTCCCTGAGCAAAAGCAATCCCACAAATGGGTTTGCCTTTGCCTGAAGCAGGAATAATCCAAAACTGTCTTCCCTAGCAAATTCTTTATGTGCACCACAGGAGCTTTATCCCCCTCTCTCTATATATATACTTTATGTAAAAGTTCTGACTGGACTGGACCAGCCCTGTTGTCAGATCCCCTCATGTTTACCAGCCAGGTGGGTTTTGATAAACGTGTATTCCAATGTTTGAAAGTCCCACCACCCATTGCTCTAAGTGTAGTTTTTAACCGCCCACTGTACCTTTCCATTTTCCCAGAGGCGGGTGCATGGTAGGGGATGTGATACACCCACTCAATGCCATGCTCTTTGGCCCACATGTCCATAAGGCTATTCCAGAAATGAGTCTCATTGTCTGATTCAGTTCTCTCTGGGGAGCTGTGTTGCCACAAAATTTGTTTCTCAAGGCCCAGGATAGTGTTCTGGGCAGTGGCGTGGGGCACAGCGTATGTTTCCAGCCATCCGGTGGTTGCTTCCCCCATGGTAAGCACATGGCGCTTGCCTTGGTGGGTTGATGGGAGTGTGATATAATCAATCTGCCATGACTCCCCATGTTTGTACTTCAGCCATTGTCCTTCATACTGGAGAGGTTTTAACCGCTCGGCTTGCTTAATTGCAGCACATTTCACATTCATGAATAACCTGGGTGATAGTGTTCATTGTTAAGCCCACCCCTTGATCACGAGCCCATCTGTGTGTTGCATCTCTGCCTTGATCGCCTGAGATGTCATGGGGCTATGGGGCTAAGAACAATCCACCCTTATGTTGCCAATCTAAGTCCATCTGAGCCACTTCAATCTTAGCAGCTTTATCCACTTGTCGGTTGTTCTGGTGTTCCTCAGTGGCCCGACTCTTGGGTACATGAGCGTCTACATGGCGTACCTTCATCACCAGGTTTTGCACCCGGGCAGTGACATCTTGCCACAGTGCAGCAGCCCAGATGGGTTTACCTCTGGGTTGTGTGGTAACACCCCCACAGGGCACTTGCCACCATCCGTGAGTCAGTGTAGACATAAAGTACTGGCCACTTTTCTTGTTCAGCAATGTCCAAGGCCAGCTGGATGGCTTTCACCTCGGCAAACTGAATCGATTCACCCGCTCCTTAAGCAGTTTCTGTAACTTATTGTTGGGGCCTCCGTACAGTTGCCTTCCATCTCCAATGCTTTCCCACACCATGGCAGGACCCATCAGTAAACAAGGCATACTGCTTTTCACTTTCTGACAGTTCCTTATGTGGTGGGGCCTCTTCAGCACACATCACCTCCTCCTCTGGTGACATTCCAAACTCTTTGCCCTCTGGCCAGTCCATGATGACTTCTAGAATGCCTGGACAACTGGGATTTCCTGTTCTAGCTTGTGGTGTAATTAGTGCAGCCCACTTACTCCATGTAGCATTTGTTGCATGATGCGTATTTTGTATACTACATAATCCCCAGTGGTAAGTAGAATTGAAGCCTAAGGTCATGGTCTGTTCTGGAAGACACAGAAAGGGACGTAGTCTGTTCTGAAAGACACAGAAATGTCTTTGAAATAACTTATGGCTAAAGTTATTTATGCTTCATCACACCAGAAAGAAGTTTCAGATCTTGTCTGAAGGATATTTTAATTTTGGAGCAGGATCCTTAGCTCTTTACCCAGGAGAAGTGCCTCAGAAGAGGCACTCTTCTGGTAGCAACTGACACCTACTCAGTAGTGCTGAATAGGTCTAGAATCAAGCCCTGCAGTGGCCTGCTGAAGGTTTGTTTAGTAAGAGATGCTGACTGTAAGGGGCAAAACCTTCGGCAGTTGTTAGCAGGTCAGTGCTGGGACTTAGTGGAATTCAAGAGGTGAAAGCTGACCTTTCTTAAGCTGCTTCCTTCTCCACTATTGAGAGGCAGGAAGCTACTGAAGGAAACACCAAGGGAATTGTTAAGTAGTTGTTCATCTAGTCTGGAGCATGCTTTGAATTTGTGGAGTGGAGTTTAATTAGCACCATAGTGGAGTTGAGGGTTCAGCCTTCCAGTTAACATTTTATATCAAAGAAACGAATTCTAAATGGGCAAATAAAATTTTATAAATAATTAATTGGGTTTTTTCTTGTATAGTGTCTTATTTTTGCCTTGATTTTGCTTTGTAGTTGAAGTAAGTGACCACACTTGTGTTATTTGCACAGCCTATTACAAGGAAGTGAGCTGACAGGGCATAGTGCAGTAAACACACATCCTTGACATCTACCCAAAGTACTTGTGCACCTTTTGTACCTCCTTTTTGAGGCTTCTCCAGATTAACTCCTACACATTTAAATTATCATCATCTTTTTGTATGAACAACTCTTGTTGTCTGAGGAGGTTTTATCTGTTTTTCCTGGGATAAATATATTTCATTGTGTTGCTATGGTTTCTGTACTTACGATTTTCTAGTTTCATTAGTTCTACAGGTGTAATCTTTCTACTGCTTAATTTTTCTTCCTTAAATCCTTTCAGTGTATTAAAAAATATGGTTTCTCCTGGTTTTGAGACTACAGTGTGTAATTCCCATTCAGACTTTAAACATTCAGAAACTGCGTAATATAAGTGGATGATGGGGGTCTTTTGAATGACCACAGACATGAAGAATACAGGTTCTTAGTAAAAGTATTTAGCCTCGATGTCTTATAAAAGATGTAGATGGAAGAGTAATTCCTGTATTCATGAATTGATGTCTTGCATTTACTGCTAAAATCTGGAAATGTTCATCAGGTTGCAGGATGTCTCAATATAAATAGTGTCTTAAACTTCCGCCTGCCAGCATTAATTTCTGGCTTTGGTCAGCTTCCCGTCTATGCAAACAGAAGCCTTCTTTTGTGACATGCCAGATTCTAACTTCTCTTTTCACCTGGTTGTTTTTTTCTGTAGGCAAGAAGTACCTCTTTGTGTATGGTGGCCGCTCTGCTCTGGAGCCTGTGCTGGGGGACTGGTATTTCTTGCATGCTCAAGAGTTTTTCTGCACTGGGGTAAGAACTTAGGGAGGCCTGAGAAGTAGAAATAGCCTTCACTTTGTAGGTGTGTGCTGCTGTGTTGCAAGCCCAACTAAATTACAGAGGTATTGCCATATTGAAGAGGATGACATTGGCAGTACTGACACACTCCATTGTGGTTAGAATCAGAGCTAACTTCTGAACACCTTGCCATTTATTGGAATAGTCTTCACAGAATACTTGAGGTTGGAAAGGACATTTGGAGATCATCTAGTACAGCACCCTTACTTAGAGCAGTTCTAACTAGAACAGGTTGCTCATGATATTGTCCAGTTGGGTTTTGATTATCTCCAAAGATGGAGGCTTCACAACCTCTTGGACAACCTATCAGTGCCTAATAGGAAAATGTGAGGGTTTTTTATGCTTAAGTGGGGCTTTTTTTGGTTTTTCAGTTTGTGCCCATTGCCTCTTGCCCTGACTCTGGACGCTACTGAGCACATTTCTGTCTCTGTCTTCTTTTATCTCTCCCAGTTGGCATTTACACATGTTGATAAGATTTCCCTGTGAGCCTCCTCGGTCACTGAGGCAGGCAGCTCACTCAGGTGCTGCACTATCTGCAGTGGATACTCCAGCATACAGGGCACAGCGCAGCTCTACTGGGCAGAACCTGGTTATTTAAGGCATAGAGGAAAGTTGTGACAAGTTCCTGCAGCAGGTGCATCTCCTCCATGAGTGCCTCACCTTCCCAGGTGCCCTTGTACAACAGGTATGAGGTTCTGGAAGTGGAATCAAACAATGATGAGGGTGATGGTCCATCTAGCTTGGAGGTGTTGCCAAGGTTAAGTTGGCCTGTGCCCTGCATCAAACCACTTCCATTAAGAAAAAAAGGTATTATTTTCATAGGAGAGTCTCTTCTGAGTGTAACAGGAGGCCCAATATTCTGACCAGACCCACTTCCTTAGGGAAATCTGCTGCCTCCATGGGGCGTTTGTTGAAGATGGTACAAGAAAACCTCCTACCCTGGTGTGGCCCTTGGATTATTATCCATTATTGCTTTTTCATGTAGGCTGCACACAAAGAGTTGTGGTCAATGGCTCGATGTCCGGCTGGAGACTGGTAACGAGTGGTGTCCCTCAGGGATCGGTGTTGGGACCGGTCTTGTTTAACATCTTCGTCGCTGACATGGACAGTGGGATTGAGTGCGCCCTCAGCAAGTTTGCCGATGACACCAAGCTGTGTGGTCCGGTTGATACACTGGAGGGAAGGGATGCCATCCAGAGGGACCTTGACACGCTTGTATGGTGGGCTGATGCCAACCTTATGAAGTTCAACCATGACAAGTGCAAGGTCCTACACCTGGGTCAGAGCAATCTCAGGTACAGCTACAGATTGGGCAGAGAACAGATTCAGAGCAGCCCTGCAGAGAAGGACTTGGGGGTGCTGGTCGATGAGAAAATGAATATGAGCCGGCTTCAGTGTGCACTCGCAGCCCAGAAACCATCCGTATCCTGGGCTGCATCAAAAGGAGCGTGACCAGCAGGTCGAAGGAGGTGATCCTGCCCCTCTGCTCTGCTCTTGTGAGACCTCACCTGGAGCATTGTGTGCAGTTCTGGTGTCCTCAACATAAAAAGGCCATGGAACTGTTGGAACAAGTGCAGAGGAGGCCACGAGGATGATCAGGGGACTGGAGCACCTCCCATATGAAGATAGGCTGAGGAAATGGGGCTGTTCATCCTGGAGAAGAGAAGGCTGTGTAGGGACCTCAGAGCAGCTTCCAGTGTCTGAAGGGGGCCTATAGGGATGCTGGGAAGGGACTCTTCGTCATGGACTGTAGTGACAGGACGAGGGGGAACGGGTTAAAACTTAAACAGGGGAAGTTTAGATTGGATATAAGGAGGAAATTCTTTCCTGTTAGGGTGGTGAGACACTGGAATGGGTTGCCCAGGGACGTTGTGAGTGCTCCATCCCTGGCGGTGTTCAAGGCCAGGTTGGATGAAGCCTTGTGTGGGATGGTTTAGTGTGAGGTGTCCCTGTCCATGGCAGGGGGGTTGGAACTAGGTGATCTTGGGTTCCTTTCCAACCCTAACTATTCTATGATTCTATGATGAGTGAATAATTGGCTAATGCGTCAGGCTCAAAGAGTTACAGTAAATGGGGTTACATCAGGCTGCTCATCTGTGGTGTTCATGGGGCTCAATTATAGGGCCGGGGCTCTTTAATGTCTCTATAAATGATGTGGATGCAGGAATTGAATGTACATTAAGTATATTTGCTGGTGATACTAAATTAGGAGGCGCTGTGGATTCCCTTGAGAGTAGAGAGGCCTTACAGGGGGATCTGGGTAGACCAGAGAGCTGGGTAGTCACCAACCATATGAAGTTTAACAAGAGCAAGTGCTGGATTCTTTTCCTAGGATGGAATAATCCTGGTTGTACATACAAACTGGGGGACAGGAGGCTGGAGAGCAGCCCTGCAGAAAGAGATGTGGGGATCTGAGTTGATGGCAAGTTGAACATGTGTCAACAGTGCTCTGGTAGCCAAAAGGGCTGACCATGTCCTGGGGTGCATTGTGCACAGCATCACTGACTGATCGAGGGAGGCGATTGTGACACTGTACTGCACTGTGGTCCCCACGGTATGGCCCCATCTTGGGTGCTGTGGGCAGTTTTGGGTGCCTCAGTGTAAAAAGGGCATTAGAGTGTGTCCACATGAAGGCAGTCAAGATGGTAAAGAGTCTCAGGGGCAAGATTTATGAGGGGTGGCTGAGGTGACTTGATTTGTTCAGTCTGAAGAACAGAAGGCTGAAGGGTGCCCTCATCACAGTCTACAACTTGTTTGCAGGGAGCAGTAGAGGGGGAGCTGCTCTTCTCCTTTCTCTGGTGACCAGCAACAGTGCATGATGGAATGAAGCTGTGTCAGGGGAGGTTCAGATTGGACATCAGGAAAAGGCTTTTCACTGAGAGGGTGGGTGGTCACTGGAACAGTTTCCCAAGGGAATGGTCATGGTACTAAGCCTGTCAGAGTTCAAGAAGCATCTGGACAATGCTTTTAGTTATGTGGTTCAGTTTTAGGTAGTCCTGCAAGGAGCATGGAGTTAGACTCGATCCCTTGCAGGGTAGTGCAAAATTATTTGGAAATCAGACTTTGAGAATATTTAGAATTCACTCTATGGAAATGGTGGTGTCCCACAGGATCAGTCCTGGGGTCCAGTTATTAATGACAAGAATGATGATGCCAACTGACTATATTATATAGGCAGAGTAGCTCAATAGTACATTAGTGTACAAGATGAAAATTCAGAATTACTTTGACATGGAAGAAATACTTGTGGAAAAAACAAACTGCAGTTTATTAAAGATAGACTGAATTTTAAAAATAGTGCATAGCACAGTCATATATGGTGAGAGATGCATAATTACAGGAGATCATAGAATTGTGGAAGGGTTTGGGTTGAAGGGACCTTATTGCTCCTCCAGTTCCAACCCCGTGCCATGGGCAGGGATATCTTTCACTAGAGCAGCTTGCTCCAAGCCTGTGTCCAACCTGGCCTTGAACACTGCCAGGGATGGGGCAGCCACAGCTTCTCTGGGCACCCTGTGCCAGCACCTCAGCACCCTCACAGGGAAGAACTTGTGCCTAAACGCTCATCTCAGTCTCCCCTCTGGCAGTTTTAAAGCCATTCCCCTTTGTCCCACCACTAGTTGCTCTACAAAAAGTCCTCTCCAGCTTTCTTATAGCTTTCCTTTAGGTACTGGACCACAAGCTAAACATGAATAAGCAATAATCATGCTGTTGTGGAATGCCTAAACTGTGTGTTCAGGTGTGTAACCAAGAATGTTATCTGTAAGACATGAGTTAGTCCTTTCTGTTCTTTTCAATGTGCTTATTCTCAGCGGGACCCTTGTAAAATACTCAAAGCAGGTTCCTGAGACAAAGAGGTGTCTGGGATGCAAATACACCTCTATAAAGTTATGCAGTGAGAATGACCAGACTGCATACCTTGTAGGGGAAGATTATGAGGGACTTGCAACTCTTGAGTCTGGAGAAGAGTCAGGATACAAATAAATCTTCAGCTATGTAAAATATAGCTGCAGAGAGGACAAACAAGTTGTTCGGAATTTTTACTTTGAGTAGTACAGGGAATCTATAGAGAGGGCAACTGGACACTAAGAAAAGCTATTGTGAAGTGCTGCAACAGACTGCCTAAAGACGAGAGAAATTCTTGTCATGGCAGACTTACGTAAGCTATTAAATAACTGTGTGTTCAGAGGATAATCAATAGAGTTGTATTTGCCTTAGGAGAAAGGGATGGACCAGATGCCCTCTGAAATTTTCTCAACAGCTTGTTTGCTATGAAATTCCTTTACATCCTTCATCTTACACAGTTTCCTTCAGTGCTTGCACTAAAGGTTTTCTTTCTGCGTATTAGTGCTGCAGTTCAGCATTTTATCTTGCTCTGGTTTGAGCCACTGGTCACCTGCTTTGCTGGTCACTGCATTAGTCCATGTGTTGGGAAACTTGTGGTTCTCAGGTGTGTATCTTGAACAGAAAGCAGCATACAAGAATGCAGAGAAAGATGACTTTAATATATGTGCAGAAATAAAGCCCTTGTTGTGGTTTAAGCACAGCCCGTAATTCAGAGCCACACACCTGCTTGCTCACTCCTCCCCTTCTTCCTTCCTGCCACACCCCACCACCCCCCATCCCCCAGCTCCCAGAGGGATGGGGTGGAGAATAGAAAGAATGTAACTCCCACAGGTTATACCCACTAAGGTATAATATAAACCACTACTGCTACCACCAGTAATAATGATAGGGAAATAATAAGGGGAGAGAATATAAAACTAAAAGGGAGAAAAGGAAAAGAAAACAACAAACGCAAGTGATGCCAAATACAATTGCTCAGCACTCACCAACTGATACCCAGCCTGACCCGAGCAGTGATCTGGGCCTCCCAGGTGACTCCCCCCAGTTTCTACACTGGGCATGATGTGCTGTGGTATGGAATACCCCTTTGGCTAGTTTGGGTCAGGTGTCCTGTCTCTGCTTCCTCCTGGCTTCCTGTGCCTGTCCTCACTGGCAGAGCATGAGATTGAAAAGTCCTTGATCAGAGTAAACATTACTCAGCAGCAACTAAAAACATCAGTGTGTTATCAGCATTGTTCTCATGCTAAAGTTGAAAACACAGCACTGCACCACCTACTAAGAAGGAGAAAAATAACTGCTAGTGCTAAACCAGGACAGCCTTCTAAAGGGTCTGATATTAAATATGAATAATATTAAATAAACTGTGGGCCAGAGAAAACTGGAGATAGTGAAAATGGAAACACTTCTGCTTAGCAGTCCTCAGAGAAAGATGTGTAGGCTGGTGTTTTTCTGGTTGTTCCCTATCACACTTTGTTCTCCTCCAAGCAACTGTTCTATCCTGTGGCAGGAAAGAATGTTACATCCCATAGGACATGCAAACGAAAGAGACCGTTTAAGAGCCTAGACATGAAGAAGGCACTTCGGCTGGCAAACTTCAGCCTTGGACTTGTTTTCCTAGATTCCTGTGGAGGGTCCAATACCAGAAAGTCGTCACTCTCACTCTGCCTGTAGCTGGAAAGGAGGAGTGGTAATTGCAGGAGGTCTGGGAGCAGCTGAGCAGCCATTAGGTTCAGTTTTCTTTCTGAGGGAGCTTGAACATGGCTTTCAATGGCAGACAGTAGAGGCACACCCCCCTCTCATACCAAGGTAAGTAGAAGGCTTTCAGTTGTGGATCTTTGGTCTGTCTCTGTTACTAATGGAGCTCAATCTCATTTTGAACTTGCAGGTATTCACATACTGCACATGTGCATGACGGAAAACTTCTCCTTGTTGGTGGAGTGTGGTTTCACTCATCCTCTGTGCCAGGCATCACTGTCATTGACTTAATGAGTGGTCTCTGCTTGGACTATATGATTAATGTGGTAAGTACTGCAATTTTTCTTTTAGGGTAAACAGTGTCAGGAGAAGGAATGTGGTAACTTCAAGCCTATTCCCTGAAATGGAGTCAGAAATGCAAAGTAGGCAGATTCATGAGTGGAATAAACATTCCCTGTTTGGCACAGAATCTGATTTGAAGTGCTTTTACCTGCTCAGGGAGCATAATAACGTTAAGAGAGTCTGAGTGTGTAGAAGACTGGAGGGCATGGGGCAGCTCTGTTCCAGACAAGGGCATGGACCTGCTCTATTCCAGGCAAGGGGAGCAGAGCTGAGATGGGCAGAAGCACAGTAATTTCAAGATGTCTGTGGAAGAAGAGAACATATCAGACCAGAGCCTGAGTTAGCCTTTATGGTGGAAATTGCTGTGTGCTGTAGCTGCTGCCAGAAATACAAGAAGACAATGTGGAAGTACTGGAAACCACTTATTAAACATAAGAAAACTTTAGTGTAAGGGTGATTGAACACTGAACAGGTTGCTGAGAGAGGCTGTGGTGTCTCCGTCATTGGAGATACTCAAAACCTGACTGGGTGACGTACAGAGCAACCTACTGTAGTTGAGCCTGCTTTGAACAGGTGTAGTTGGACTAGATGATACTCGAGATCTCTTCCAGCTTCAACTGCTCTGTGATTCTCTTCTGTGATTGAGCCTTGGGTGACATGGTTTAGTGCGAGGTGTCCCTGCCCATGGCAGGGGGGTTGGAGCTGGATGATCTTGAGATCTTTTCCAAGCCTAACTATTCTATGATTCTATGATTCAGTGAAGAACAATCATAAGGTGATTTTGGCATACTCTGGGCAAAACTTAGCCTAAATCCATGAGTAGTCCTCATCTGTGGTAATACTGCCTGGAGTACAAGAAATACATGGACCTGGGGCAGTTCCAGAGGAAGCCACAGACATGATCAGAGGCTTGGAACACCTCCTGTGAGGACAGGCTGAGAGAGAGTTGGCGTTGTTCAGCCTGAAGAAAAGGCTCCGGCAAGACCTTTTTGCAGCCTTCAATACTTAAAGGTGGCTTATAAGAAAGATGGGGACAGACTTCTTCGTAGGGCCTGTATCAATAAGACAAGGGGCAATGGTTTTAAACTAAAATAGGGTAGATTCAGACTAGATACAAGGAAGAAACATTTTACAGTGAGGGTGATGAAACACTGAAACAGGTTTCCCAGTGAGGTTGTAGATGCCTCATCCCTGGACACATTCAGGGTTGGACAGGGCTCTGAGCAACCTGATCTGGTTGAAGATATCCCTGCTTATTGCAGGGGGGGTTGGACTAGATGACCTTTAAAGGTCCCTTTCAACCCAACCACAAACTCATTATTCTGTGAGAAAGCTTCAGTTGCTTGACATGTTTTTATTTATCTTTTACGTAAAGAAACAAACTTCTTTAGATACTTGTACATATGGATCCTGTCCTTGGTGAAACTGGGATTTGTGACTGGTCTGGTTTGTATCATAGGCAGTATGTGTGCATCTGACTGACCTTGCAGCATTTTCCTGAGGGCATAAAGCATGAAGTATGCTTAAATGTAGTTTTTTTGGGTTTTTTTTTTACTGTCTGTAGCAGCAGTTAGAAGTGGCCCAGGATCCTTTGGCAAAATAGGCTTCTGTTGCTGGATAGCAGTGAGGATGGTTAAAGTAGTTAATAAAGTTGTATCTAAAAGAACAGAACCATTTACATGGCATAACTGGATGCAGATGGATGGATTGGGAGCTACCTTTGCTTATGAGTTGTTTGTTTTGACTTGGGTGAAACTGTATAGGCTTTTGAACCTCCCAGTACTGAGCTAAAATATTGATAGTACTGTACAGTGTATGTGGATTGGTCCTAAGTTTTGAAAGACTGGAATTGTCAGTGATTTTCTGTGCAGCACTGCATATTATTAGTATTAGTGTTTGATACATGCACTAGAAAGTGACAGCACCAAACCCATTGGCTCACAGCTTTCTCTGTGCTTGAAAAAGCCATGGAACAGTTACTGTGAACAGATATGTCTGCCTTAACCTTTCTCCAAGAATCTAGATGAGGATTCCCTCATAAAATTTGCATTCTGTCTTGAGCATTCTACTACGAGGGAAGCCTCTATAACATGTCCTCTTCAGACTCCAGTGGCCCCAACAATAGTTGAATTGTCAACACAGGAGTTTTGTTACTGCTGCAGTCTGTTATCTGCACCAAGTGTCTTTCCAAGGTTCACTTTCCTGAGCTTTCAAATATTGGAGGTCATCATGAAAGAGCATCTCTTCAGATTATCAAATAAACAGGTTCAGATGTTTCTTGCACTGCGGATGTATCAGTATGTGCTTTAGGCTGTCTCCTTTGTGGTGAAGAGGGCATGATTGTTCATTGCTTCTTCTGATGTAAGAACTAGGAGACATCAAAAGAAGCTGGTTGGCAATACACTTCAAAAGAGTGCTTTGTATGACATACAGGTAAGCTCTGGAGCTCCTTGCCCCAGGATATGAATGCCAAAGGTTTACATGGATTCAGAAAGTGATGGGCTATGTTCCTGGAAGGAAAACCATTAAGGGTTCAGGGTTACAAAGACATTGTCATTAACAATCTGTCATGCTTTAAGCCCAGCCTGCAACCCAGAACCACGCAGCCGCTCGCTCAGTCTCCCCCTTCCTCCCCCAGCTCCTGGAGGGATGGGGAGGAGAATCGAAAGAGTGTAACTCCCATGGGTTGAGATAAGAACAGTTCAGTATCTGAGGTATAACACAGAACCACTACTGCTACCACCAATAATAATAATGATAAGGGAAATAACAAGAAAATACAACCGCTCACCACCCGCTGACCAATACCCAGCCCGACCCGAGCAGTGATCTAGCCCTTCTGGATAACTGCCCCCAGTTTCTGTACTGGGCATGACGTGCTGTGGTATGGAATACCTCTTTGGCTAGTTTGGGTCAGGTGTCCTGTCTCTGCTTCCTCATGGCTTCCCCTCCTCCCTGGCAGAGCATGAGATCCATAAAGTCCTTGGTCAGAGTAAACATTACTGAGCAACAACTAAAACCATCGGTGTTATCAGCGCTGTTCCCAGGCTGAAAGTCAAAAACAGCACTGCACCAGCTACTAAGAAAGAGAAAAATGACTGCTACTGCTGAATCCAGGACACAACCGCTGCACTGCAAGTTGTTGAGTGGACTATACTAGAGGAATGTATTGTGGTTTCCTTGGTCATGTGTTCTCTAGCTATTTATTTTTGTCCACATTTGTGGGTGATATAGTGGACTAAATGGGACCCAGTTTGATTGTTCTTAACTTCCTAATGAAGGTATGATATGAAATAACCTCTACAGCATTGTATGAAGTACACATGTTGAAGTCTTGTGTGTTCAAAACCTTTTTTTAGGAGCATCTGGAATGGCCATTAATGCTACATAATCATAGTAGTGTCTTTCTGCCAAATGAGGAGGAGTTGTTGATTATTGGTGGTGGGGGGAACTGCTTCTCCTTTGGGACACACCTGAACCCAGAGCCTGTCTCACTGAGCCTCAGCAACATCCTGACAACCACTGACGGGGACCAGACAGGACTGAACCATGCTGCTGCACTGTGGTGAGACATCTATTCACTTGTAGGTCCAAGAGCAGCAAAATATTTCCACAAGGGTTTTGTATCCAGAATGCATTTGTAAAAGTGTGGGCTTAGGAGGGACAGTTATGACAAGGGGTTTCATACCTCGTCTGTCTTGGTTTTGTACTATTCTTTGTGTTCCTGTAAATAAAGTATCTCAAAGGTAGCTCTGTGGTGATAGCAGTAAAGGTGAAGTGGGGAGCAGTGCTGTGTTCAAAAGCGACGACTGCACAGTGCTGACTTGGGAGGTACAGTGAAGTCACTTGAGTCACAAAGCCCTTGGAAATGTTCAGTCAGTCATAACCAAATAAGTGAAAGGAAGTGTAGCATGTGTCATACCTGAAAGTTTCAAAAACTCATGTCCAGTCTAGATATGACAAACTTCTGCTCCTCTTATTCTTGTTGCCAGGACTCTGCTTAGCTGCAGCCCTTGCTTGTTTCCTGGAAGGGTCACAACATATCAGTGAAAGAGGGGCAGGGGGATGCTGCATAAAATCATTACTTGGTCTCATTGCTAACATTTGAACTTTCCTACGTCTGGAAAGCTGCCATGGTGAGGACACTGTGCATGGAACACAATTTGAGCACAGTGTTAAAACTAGGATGATCTTGAGAAGGCACATACACTTTTGCCTGTGTTTTATGCAGGATGACCAGATTAGCTCAGGGAGGTTTCTGTGTTGGGAAAAGCCCTGTGAAAGATGACTAGAGAGAGACTCCTTGGAGCATGAACTAGAAAATGAGAAAGGGAGATCTCTAAAGTTATTGCAGTACCAAACTCAGTTGAGACTGCTGATTGGGGTCACATCTGTGGGGACCCAGAAATCATACTGCCTTCTGAATTCTTCAATGAGGTGTCGATAAACCTGTGAAATTAAGAAGGTGGAATAACCTCAGTGGCTCTTCATGGCTTCTACTGGCTGTGATAAGGAAAGGGGTACAAAGCAAAGTGCCTTTGAGAGCACCTTCTGGGACTGGAGTGTTTCCAAGGAGCTGGCAGATACTGGAACAGGAGTAGGCCTTGCAGTCACTCAGTTCTGTTTCCTATCAAGCTCCCTCCTCCTGCAGTTGTGAATGGCCAATGTCCAGGATATGGAGATCGGGGAGATCCTGGGAGTTGGATGGGCCTCAGGTGGGGAGTGTTTAAAGGAAACAAATAAGTGCAATTCACCAAGGCAGGAGCCAGAAGGGAAACTGCAGCTTGATGAACTTCAGTATGGTCTTCCAGCTGCAGAAGGCACAGGAATCAGGTGATACTAGGAACTGCATTATGAATCCATGGAGAACTTCCCGGTGCAGCAGGTGATGGAATTAACTCAGGTTATAAAGTGGATCACCTGTATTCCTTGCTGCCCTCTTCTAACGTAGAGGTCCTGCTGCTTTGTGTCAGGACAGAATCCAGCGGTAACAGGGTTCACAGCAGTAGTGCACTGCAGCCAGTTTTCTTTGTGATCTCATTGTAAAAAAGACTTAATCTACACCTTGCATATTCCAAGATGCCATTTATTAAAGCTAAGAGCAGAAGGTCTGTTTGGGTCACTATAGTCCTTCATTAACCCCAGCTCTGGCCCCAGCCCTGGCCACACATCCCAGACTGGTCTCCCCCCTCAGCTCTGCTTCTGACCTGCCAGCAGCTGAGACCATGCCCCTTCACAAGCTGTGCCCCCACTCACCTCTCCCAGCCCCATTTAAGCCACTCTGCTGAGTCACAGAATCATCGAATAGTCAGGGTTGGAAAGGACCTCAAGATCATGCCATGCCCCACCCCTCCCACCACTTAGAAGGGCTCATGGTGCCTGCACAACACACCACAGCTGGTGAGCAGGAACATTTACTCTTTCCAAGGGCAGCAAGCGAGCACATAATTTCTCCTGGCTATTTGCTGACCTGGTTATTTGAGCTCTGCAAGGCACTGCCTCTCCCCAGCTGTGGGGGAGAAACAGAGAGGGCTGGAGCTGGTGTACTTTCAAAGGCTCATTTTCATACTGGCCCCATTAGACATGTTTTGTACACTTAAGGCTTGTTCCAGCCTTTGCTAGTTCTCCCTGTTGCCTGTTGTGGTCGATTCTTGTATCTTCTGGGCTCTTAACTTCCTCCTTGTGTCCAAATCACAGAGCTGCTGCAGGTATTGGCTGTAGCACATTCCCTCACCTCCGAAGAGGTCTCCTGGCGTGATTCCTGCAGCAGCATTGTTTTCAAAGCTAGCCAAGAGCTGCAGATGCACATAGATGCTGCAGCACTGTCCTATGGTTTGCTTGCTCAGGATGCTTTCGAGCCCCAAGAACCTGCACCCATGGAGCCATGTTTCCCTTGCAGGGAAAAACCTAAGACATCTCAGACCTCCCAGGTCTTTTCTGTCCATGAACGACTGCACCTGGAATATACTCCTGCATTAACTCCTCCAAAACAGGAGGGCAAACAGCAATACTGACCTTAGAGCCAGGGTAATCAAATCACTCACTAGAACCGGCCACACCTCACCTCTTTATTTCACATGGCTGCTGATCACATTTCCTGCCACGGCATTGGTGAGCCTGGAACTGTGGCAGAAGCTGTAACGCTTCTGAGACGCAAACCAGCTTTCACAACCCTTGAAAGGCAGCGTGCAGACCCCTGACTCTGGTTCTTGCTGCAGACCACTAAATGCTACCACCAAGGACATCATTCAGTAGCAGCTAAAAGATTGCTCTGATCGCTAATGAGAAATGAGGCAGAGACAGCTCAGGAACGAAGAAGAGGACAGCTGTCCTTTTGAGGCACATCTCCAAAAGCATTCTGAGCAGCAAGGATGCTGGCTGCCTTCTCCTGAGCACCACTATAAGGGGAAGGGATAAGAGCTGGGTTTAGGCATCCCTTTGCCATTATCACCTGGTTGTAACAGCTCACATAACTCCTAACTGCAGGATCCGAGTCTGGCCCAAAACAGAGGCACAAGCATTTTCCCCTGTTGCTGAGATTGCTCTGGAACCTCAAAAGGCCCCAGCTCTGCTCGACTTCAGGGCTGCACAGAAAGTGCCCAACCACTAGAGTGAAACCAGACCTCAGCTCAACTCAAAGCCACACAAGGGGGATGGAGAAGGAAGGAAACACAAACTAGGGTTGAATGAAAGGGAAGGAGGAAAGAAACACAAGCGAGGCAAACTAACCATGGGTGTCAGTTCCGGTACTTTTGAAATGCCTTCAGCTCCACTGAAATAATGCTATCTTTATACAACCTATGAAATTAAGCCACTGCAAACTGCTGTTGCAGTTAAACAGTAAGCTGGGGTACCAAATGTCCGCCAGAGAGTTCTGAAATCGAAACCTAAAAGGACATAAGTAAAGAAAGAAAAGGAAGGGGCCTGCTGGACACCTGCACAGGCAACGCATGGCCAGAAGCCTGTCCACAGAGCACCAGGACAGTCTAGAAACAAGAGACTTTCCCAGAAACAAGTCCTGGAACATTTTCAATTCATCCTCAAGTAACCTCCTGTGACACTACGCTCATTTTCAGCCGCACGCAGTGACCAGCCAGGTCAGACATACTCTGTCCTGTAGGGTGCTGGATGCACAGGCTGCGCACTGGGCCATCCACAGCTGTCTCATACATTAAAAGCACTAGGATTCAAAGGGCGTTTGTAAAGCTTTAACGAGACAAACTCCGTTTCATCTTCAGACGGCATAATTTTTAGATGGAAGAAAATTCCGTGAGCAACCCTTAGACCAACTGCTGCCACATCTAAGGCCTTCAGCTCGACGGCCAGGGCAAATCAGCAGCAGAGCACATAAAGATTCTGCCTGTTCTCAACAGGTTGAGACTTTAAATCATTCAGCATAAACAGAGAAGCCCTAAAGCCACCCAGTCTGCTAGCTCGATGCGTCTCCTGCTACAAGCACCCTGCAACACAGACTGAGATCTGGATCGGCTCCCTCACAACGCTGTCTCTGCATCTGGAATACTAAGCATTTATGAAGAAACCTGATGACTTTACTGCAGCAAGGCTGGTGTCCAAAGTGGGGGAAACCAGAAGAGCAGCAGCAGCAACTGAAGTCAACAGAAAGGCTGTGATGAGCTGGCTGGGGTCCCCCAGGGCACAACACAGTCTATTTGTAGAACAAAAGGAGCACAATGAGCCCTGCCCCTGCTGCTGCTGCAGACCTCACTCATTTCATGGAGAGAGAATTTCAGTCTCCAGATCTTTCAGCATCTTAATGCTACAGTGAACAGCCTCATTTCCAAACTAACTGCAAGCTTAGATCCGAGGAAATAAACAGGGGATTCCTTGGCTACTTTCTAAATGGCTATTTCCATCTTCCCCCCTTTCCCTACCAATGAAGGTACAGTGTGAATTAAGGGCCCTCCGGGTAACCCGCCCCCCTCCCCCCCCGTTTATTTACTTCCCCCCAGTACCGAGCACGACGTGCTGCGGTACGTATGGAATACGCCTTTGGCTAGCCCAGGTCCGGCGTCCTGCCTCTGCTCCCTCCCGGCTTCTTGTGCCCCTCCTCACTGGCAGAGCACGAGGAACCGAGCAACCACTGAAACGTCAGTGCGTTACCAGCGTTATTCTCAGAGGAAAGGCAAAACTCAGCCCTGCACCAGATCCTAGGAAGAGAATTAACTCTGCTGCAGCTGAAACCAGGGCAAAAGGGGAGAGACAAGCACAGTGGCAGGGCGCAGGATGCCGGTCAGGAGCCTCCGAGGCGCCTGAGATTCATCAACGGAGACGAAGGCAGAATCAAGCGCGCCGGGGGCTCCTCACCCGGCTCATCCCCAGCAGCCGCAACCCTGCCGCACTGGGCGCTGTGAAGCTTTCCGCGCCGGGCGGCCAGAGGGCAGGAGACGCCCCTCTGCGCCCGCCCGAGCGGGCCCGCCTCCCCGATAACCCCGGCCTCCCAGTGGGCTCGGATCTCACCTGCTGCCGCCGCTGCCGGGACCCGGACCCGGGCCCTGCCCGCCGCCATGCTGCTCCCGGCAGCTGCGCATGCGGCACCGAAACGGCGCGCGGAGGGACCGGGGCCGGCGCGCGAACGCCGGGCTGCGGCCACGAGCACCCTCGAGGCCACCCGCACCCAACGCGGGTCCCCCGCAGCCATTGTTCACCGGAAGCCATCAGCCACCACGTGACCCCGGCCACTTCCGGGGGCAGCAGAGGGGACGACCGCGGCGGCTCATTCGCGGAGGCGGGGCTGCAGTACCGAACTCTGGGCACAGGGTGGCAGCAGCGAGAGCGCCGGGCGCCACACGGCGCCTCCCCCATACCCCCGCTGGACCGATTTTTGCGGGGATTTCCCCTCCCGGCATCCCCCCCCGCCCCAACCCTTGCAGACCCAGAACGAAGGGGGTTGGAGTACTTTGGGGCCACCACAGCGGCTCCGGCTCCGCAAGCACAGCCCTTCATGGGAAGGTCTTTGTGGGGGAATCAGCCCCAAATCAGCTGTTACCCCCTTTCTTCAGAGGATTGCCCCCCGATCCTCTACTCACCTGCTCCTCTCTCGAACCACCGCACCCCAAACAACACCACCCACCCCCCACACTCCCGTTTTTATTCCCCGCTGAAGGGGGATAAATCCCATAATGCTCCGCGCTAAAAGTGGGAATAGATCCCATAATCCTCTCTGCTAGGGGAATATATCCCATGAACCTCCGCACTAGGGGGTATATCCCATGATCCTCTGCGGTAAAGGGACTATATGTCCTGCTTACCGCAGAGGATTATGGGATATACTCCCCCGTCGCAAAGGCTCATGGGATGTATCCCTCCTTTAGTGAGGAGGATTATGGGATATACCCCCCTTTAGCTCGTCTCTAATCACGTGACAACCGCTAATACGCGGGTTCGGGTCCAGAGTGGGACGAATTCTGGAACCCAACCCCGAACCCAGCAACCCTCGCCCCCCCCCCCCCAAACAGGTCCCAAGCGTTTGGGAACCCCCAAAGCCCCCCCACAAATGTTTGGGGTCCCTCCATCCCAAATAACACCAGGAGGCGGCTGCAGTGATGGGGGTTTATTCCATTCGGGGGGGTTAAATGTACCGTGGGGGGGCGGAGCGGAAACGGGGCGGGACTGAGAGTGACTGACAGGCGCCTCAGCCAATGGGAGATGTAGGGGGGCAGAGCAGAAACGGGGCGGGACGGAGAGTGACTGACAGGCGCTTCAGCCAATGGGAGCCGTGGGGTGGCGGAGTGGAAACGGGGCGGAAATGGGGCGGGTCTGAAAGTGACTGACAGGCGCCTTAGCCAATGGGAGCCGTGGGGGGGGCAGAGAGGAAACGGAGCGGAAATGGGGCGGGTCTGAGAGTGACTGACAGGCGCCTCAGCCAATGGGCGTCGTGGGGGGGCAGAGCGGGAACTGGGCGGGATGGAGACTGACTGACAGGCGCCTCAGCCAATGGGAGCCGAGGGGGGACATAGCGGAAACGGGGCGAGACGGAGAGTGACTGACAGGCGCCTCAGCCAATGGAAACCGTGGGGGGGCAGAGCGGAAACTCGGCGGGACTGAGCCGGACTGACAGGCGCCTCAGCCAATGGGCGCCGTGGAGGGGCAGAGCGGGACTGAGAGTGACTGACAGGCGCCTCAGCGAATGGGAGCCGTGGGGGGGCAGAGCAGAAACTAGGCGGGACTGAGAGTGACTGACAGGAGACACAGCCAATGGGCGCCGTGGGGGGGCAGAGCGGAAATTGGGCGGGATGGAGAGTGACTGACAGGATCCTCAGCCAATTTGAGCCGTGGGGGGGGCAGAGCGGAAACGGGGCGGGACTGAGAGTGACTGACAGGCGCCTCAGCCAATGGGCGCCGTGGGGGGGCAGAGCGGAAACGGGGAGTGACGCAGAGTGACTGACAGGAGCCTCAGCCAATGGGAGCGTGGTGGTGGCGATGCTAAACGGGGCCACTCACCGCCACCCCCCCCCGTCTCCAACACCTGCAGTACCGCGCTTTGGCCACATGATGGCAGCAGCTAGCGCTGCACTGAGCCACTCACCTGCCCCCCCCATCTCCAACACCTGCAGTACCGAGGTTTGGCCACAGGAGGGCAGCAGCGACCCGTGCCCCGCGCCACGCCATGCCCCACCCCTCCCACCAGCTGCAGTACCGAAGTCTGGACACCTGGTGGCAGCACACGCTCACTTTTCCGCCCGCAGCCCAGTTTAGAAATAGACAAAAATGGCTTAAAATAGGTTAGAAATGGGGGAAGGCGGGTTAGAAACAGAAAAAAAAATGGCTTAAAATGGGTAAGAAATGGGAAATAATGTGTTTGAAGTGGCAAAAAATTGGTTAGAAATGAAGAAAAATGGTTTAGAAAGGGCCAAATGGCTTAAAAGAGGATAGAATCTGACATAAAAAGGTTACAAATGGCTAAAAATGGCATAAATCATGTTAGAAGTGGCAAAAAATGGGTTAGAAATGGTCAAAACCGGCTTAAAACTGGTGACAAATGGGCAAAAATGCGTTAGAAAAAGAAAAAAGTTGTTTAAACGGACTCAGAAATGGGCCAAAAAGAGGCAGAAATTGAAAAAAATGGCATTAAACAGGTTAGAAGTGGCCAAAACTGGGTTAAAAACGGCGAAAACAGTTTAGAAATTGCAAATAAAAGCTTAAAACGGTTTAGAAGTGGGCATAAAAGCGTTAAAAGCGTTAAAATGGGTCAGAATTTGGCAAAAATGGGTTGGAAATGGCCAAAACCACTTTAGAAATAAAAAAAACAAAAAACCAACATTAAAATGGGCTAGAAACGGGAAAAAAACTGTTAAAAAAAAAAAAAGCCAAAATGTCTTTTCGGAAAGTCCCCTCCGCAGGGATCCGAGCGGAGCCGAAGCTTTCCGAAGGGAGCCGAGGGCGCCAGCGGCCACCCGCGGTGGGCGGAGACAAATGGGAGGCGAGAATGGGGCTGTTGGCCCGCCCCCTGCGTGGTTGAGGTAGAACCCCATTGGCTCCTATAGACCCCCATAGACCCCTATAAACAGGCTATAGACACCTATGGACAGGCTATAGACACCCCATAGACCCCTATAGACAGCCTGTAGACACCTATAGACAGGCTATAGACACCCCATAGACCCCTATAGATACCTGTAGACACCTATAGACAGGCTATAGACACACATAGACCCCTATAGACAGCCTATAGACACCTATAAACAGGCTATAGACACCCCATAGACCCCTATAGACACCTATAGATAGGCTATAGACACCCCATAGACCCCTATATGTACGCGAGAGCCATACAGACCCCTATAGACACCCCTATAGATACCTCATAGAGCCCCACAGACCCCATAAACACTCCATAGAGCCATATAGACCCCTATAAACACACCTATAGACACCCCATAGATCTGTATAGGCAGTGCATAGACCCCTATAGGCACTCCATAGAGCCATATAAACTCCTATACACTCCATAGAGCACCATAGACCCCATTAGACCCCCTATAGACACTCCTATAGGCCCTTATAGACACCACATAGAGCCCCACAGACCCCTATAGACACCCCATAGATCCGTATAGGCACTGCATAAACCCCTATAGACACTCCATAGAGCCATATAAACCCCTATACATTCCATAGAGCTCCATAGAGCCCCATAGACTCCTATAGAAACCCCCCAGACGCCCATAGACCCACCCAGACCCCCATAAACCCCAAATAGATGCCCCATAGGCCCCATAAACCCCCTATAGACCCCCATAGACCCACCCAGACCCCCATAAACCCCCCATAGTCCCCAAATAGATGCCCCATAGGCCCCCATAAACCCCCTATAGACCCCCATAGACCCCTATAGACCCTCAATAGATGCCCCATAGACCCCCCCAGACCCCCATAAACCCCCTATAGACCCCCCCCAGACCCCCATAAACCCCCCATCGACCCCAACAGATGCCCCATAGACCCCCAATAGACCCCCATAAACCCACTATAGACCCCCCCCCCAGACCCCCATAGCCCCCCATAAAGTGCCATAGACAGCCTATAGACCCCCATAGACCCCCCCAGACCCCCATAAACCCCAACAGATGCCCCATAGACCCCCAATAGACCCCCATAAACCCACTATAGACCACCCCCAGACCCCCATAGACTCCTACAGACCCCCATAAACCCATACAGACCCCCACATACCCCCCCAGACCCTCATAAACCCCCTATAGACCCCCATGGCCACCCATAAATCCCCTATAGACCCCCCACAGACCCCCATAGACCCCTACAGACCCCCATAGATGCCCCATAGACCCCCCCAGACCCCCATAAACCCCCTATAGACCCCCCCACAGACCCCCATAAACACCCCATAGACCCAAACAGATGCCCCATAGACCCCCAATAGACCCCCATAAACCCACTATAGACCCCCCCCCAGACCCCCATAGCCCCCCATAAAGTGCCATAGACAGCCTATAGACCCCCATAGACCCCCCCAGACCCCCATAAACCCCAACAGATGCCCCATAGACCCACAATAGACCCCCACAAACCCACTATAGGACCCCCCCAGACGCCCATAAACCCCCATAGACACCCTATAGACCCCCCAGACCCCCATAAACCCCCTATAGGCCCCCCATAGACGCCCATAAATCCCCTATAGACCCCCCAGACCCCCATAAATCCCCTATAGACCCCCCATAGACGCCCATAAACCCCAATAGACCCCCCAGACCACCATAAACCCACAATAGACCCCAACAGATGCCCCATAGACCCCCAATAGAACCCCATAAACCCACTATAGACCCCCCCAGACTCCTATAGACCCCCATAAACCCCTATAGACCCCCCAGACCCCCATAAACACCCTATAGACCCCCAACATGTGCCCCATAGACCCACAATAGACCCCCACAAACCCACTATAGACCCCCCCCAGACCCCCATAGCCTATAGACCCCCATAGACAGCCTATAGACCCCCATAGACCCCCCCAGACCCCCATAAATCCCCTATAGACCCCCCCAGAGCCCCATAGACCCCCCCAGACCCCCATAAACCCCCTATAGACCCCCATAAACCCCCTATAGACCCCCAACAGATGCCCCATAGACCCCCAACAGACCCCCATAAACCCACTATAGACCCTCCACAGGCCCACATAGATCCCTAAAGATCCCCCCAGACCCCCATAAACCCCCTATAGACCCCCCCAGACCCCCATAAACCCCCCATAGACCCCCACAGGTGCCCCATAGACCGCCAATAGACCCTCATAAACCCACTACAGACCCCCCACAGACCCCTATAGACCCCCATAGACCCCCCTCTTGTCCCTTGACAGGACAAGGGGTAACGGGTTCAAACTGAAACAGGGGAAGTTTAGATTGGATCTAAGGAGGAAATTCTTTCCTGTGAGGGTGCTGAGGCACTGGAATGGGTTGCCCAGGGAGGTTGTGAGTGCTCCATCCCTGGCAGTGTTCAAGGCCAGGTTGGATGAAGCCTTGGGTGGGATGGTTTAGTGTGAGGTGTCCCTGCCCACGGCAGGGGTTTGGACCCGGATGATCTGAAGGTTCCATCCAACCGTAACTATTGTATGATTCTATAATATGCATGTCTGTCCGTAATGAATATGTATGCTCAGTGACTACAGAAGGACGGCTTGTTTAGCAGTTCGGAGACACAGGTTCGGAGGAGCTGTCCCCCATGTCTGCCGGCGCCGCAATAAAGAATACCTGCTTGAACCTTGAACCCTTTGTTGGCGAGTTTGCCCCTGGAGTTTTCTCTGACCCACCATCGACCCCCGTATCTCCCTAATCCCCCCATAGATGCCGACAGACCCCATTATGGGTCTCCAGACCCTCAACTCCCCCCATATCCCCCTCTAAACACCTCATATCCCCCCCATAGACCTCATAGAATCCCATTTACGGAGTCCAGCCATCCATATCGCCCCACAGACACCCTGTCTCCCCCCGTATCCCCCCACAGAATGCCATGTTGGCACTCCAGACTCCCATAGTCCCCCATAGACCTCCATAATAGGACTCGAGACCCTAAAATTCCCCTCATATTCCCCCATAGACCTCCATGTAGGGACTCCAAATCCCCCCATATCCTCCCATATTCCCCCACAGAACTCCATGAAGGGTCTCTAGAGCACTATAGGCCCCCATCTAGGGACTCCAGACGCCCATGTCCCCCTTAATCACCCAACAGACCCCCAGAAAGGGTCTCCAAACCAGCACAGAACCCCATGTAGTGACTCCAGACTGCCATATGCCCCCTAATCCCCCCTCAGACCCCCATGCAGGGACTCCAGACCCCCAAATCCCCCCCATCGACACCCATAATGTGACTCCAGACCCCCGTATCCTCCCATATTCCCCCATGGAACCCCATGAAGGATCTCCATCACACTATATACCCCCCTGTAGGGTCTCCAGACTCCCAAATCCCCCCATAGATCCCCATAATTGTACTCCAGACGCCCAAAGCCCCATATAGACCCCCATGTAGGGACTCCAGAACCCCATATTCTCCCTAATCACCCCCCAGAACCCCATGTAGGGTCTCCAGACCCCCAAATCCCCCCATAGATCCCCATAGTGGGACTCCAGACCCTCAAATCCCCCCACAGAATGCCATGTAGGGCAAAGGGGGGGGGCCTTAGGGGAGAGCGGGAGGTAAGGGGAGGCAATGGGGAGGTAATAGGGAGTTAATAGAGGGCAAGGGTGGAGCCGTGCCGAGCCGAGCCAAGCCGAGCCGTGCCGAGCCAAGCCGAGCTGTGCCGAGCCGAGCCGAGCCGAACCGAACCGAGCCGTGCCGTGCCGAGCCGAGCCGTGCCGTGCCGTGCCGTGCCGAGCTGAGCCGTGCCGTGCCGAGCCGAGCCGAACCGAACCGAGCCGTGCCGAGCCGTGCCGTGCCGAGCCGAGCCGTGCCGAGCCGTGCCGTGCCGAGCCGTGCCGTGCAGAGCCGTGCCGTGCCGTGCCGAGCCGAGCCGTGCCGTGCCGAGCCGTTCCCAGTTATGGAGGGTAATGGGAGGAAATGGAGGGTGACAAGCGGGCACTGTTAGGTGTCGGCTCCTCTGGGACAACCTCGGAGCCACTCGGACACCAGCGGAGCCGAAACTTTCCAGAAGGGAGCGGGGCCTCCCGCAGGGACCCGAGCGGAGCCGAAGCTTTCCGAAGGGAGCCGAGGGCGGCAGCGGTCGCCCGTGGGGGGGGGAACTCGCGGAGGCACCCGAACGGAGCCGAAGCTTTCCGAAAACAGCCGAGGGCGGTAGCGGCCGCCCGCGGGGGGCGGGGCCTCGCGCAGGGACCCGAGCGGAGCCGAAGCTTTCCTGAGTGACTGACAGGCGCCGCAGCTAATGGGAGCCGTGGGGGGGCAGAGCGGAAACGGGGCGGGAGTGAGAGTGACTGACATGCGCCTCAGCCAATGGGAGCCGCGGGGGGGCAGAGCGGAAACGGGGCGGGACTGAAAGTGACTGACAGGAGACACAGCCAATGGAAGCCAAGGGGGCGGAGCGGAAACGGGGCGGGACTGAGAGTGACTGACAGGCCTCTCAGCCAATGGGACCCGTGGGGGGGGCAGAGCGAAAACAGGGCGGGACTGAGAGTGACTGACAGGCGCCTCAGCCAATGGGAGCCGCCGGGGGGGTGTGGCGGAAATGGGGCGGGTCTTAGAGTGACTGACAGGCAATTCAGCCAATGGGACCCGTGGGGGGGCAGAGCGGAAACGGGGCGGGACTGAGAGTGACTGACAGGAGCCTCAGCCAATGGGAGCCTGGTGGTGGCAATGCTTAACGGGGCCACTCACCGCCACCCCCCCCCCGTCTCCAACACCTGCAGTACCGCGTTTTGGCCACATGATGGCAGCAGCTAGCGCTGCACTGAGCCACTCACTTGCCCCCCCATCTCCAACACCTGCAGTACCGCGTTTTGGCCACAGGATGGCAGCAGCGACCCGTGGCCAGTTTAGAAATAGACATAAATGGCTTAAAACAGGTTAGAAATGGGGGAAAGCGGGTTAGAAACAGAAAAAAACCGGCTTAAAATGGGTAAGAAATGGGAAATAATGTGTTTGAAGTGGCAAAAAATTGGTTAGAAATGAAGAAAAATGGTTTAGAAAGGGCCAAATGGCTTAAAAGAGGATAGAATCGGACACAAAAGGGTTACAAAGGGCTAAAAATGGCATAAATTATAGAAGTGGCAAAAAATGGGTAAGAAATGGTCAAAACTGGCTTAAAACTGGTGACAAATGGGCAAAAATGCGTTAGAAAAAGAAAAAAGTGGTTTAAACAGAGTCAGAAATGGGCCAAAAAGAAGCAGAAATTGAAAAAAATGGCATTAAACAGGTTAGAAGTGGCCAAAACTGGGTTAGAAACGGTGAAAACAGTTTAGAAATTGCAAATAAAAGCTCAAAACGGCTTAGAAGTGGGCATAAAAGCGTTAAAATGGGTCAGAATTTGGCAAAAATGGGTTGGAAATGGCCAAAACCACTTCAGAAATACAAACACCCCCCCCCAAACCAACATTAAAATGGGCTAGAAATGGGAAAAATGTGTTTAAAAAAAAAGCCAAAATGTCTTAAAATGGGTTAGAAATTACAAAAAATGGCTCAAAACGGGTTAGAAATGGTCAGAAATCGGTTAGAAGTGGCAAAAAATGGCATAAAATGTGTTAGAAGTGGCCAAATTTGGGTTAGAGATGGCCAAAAATGGTTTAGAAATGGGAAAAAAAAGTTTAAGATGGGTGAGAAATAGCCAAAAAATGGCTTAAACTGGTGAGAACAGGGCAAAAATGGGATAGAAATGGCCGTAAATGGCTCCTTCTTTCCCTCCCTCCTTCTTTCCTCTCCCTCCTTCCCTCTCTCCTTGCTTCCCTCCTTCCTTTTTTCCTTCCTTCCCTCCCTCCCTCCCTCCTTCCTTCGGAATGAGAGTGAATACAAGAGCAGAGGTTCTGAGACAATCTAATGGAAGAGAAGGTAAGAACACAGTTGAATACGGGGAAGAGAATAGAAGGGAAGAGGACCTAAGAGATTACTAGAGAAGAGCATCCAGGGGAAAAGAATACCAGGGAACGTAAGAGATCTAACAGAATCTAAGATTAGAGAGCTGAAGAGCATCTCAGAAGAGAATATAGGGGGAGAGAGTATCATTGAAGAGAAGAGAATCTAAGATTAGAAGAGTAGAGAAGAGAATCTAAGAGAAGCCAAGAGAGAAAAATTGAAGAGCACACAGGAAAAAGGAAGAGAAATTTAGAGAAGCTAAGAAAAGGAATTGAAGAGACTGTAAGAGTATACCAGCAAATAAAACAGAAGGGAATCTAAGAGAACAATATGTAAGCAAATACAGAAGAGAGACAGGAATAAGTGAAAACACTACACACTGTAAGACAATATAGGAGAAAATAAGAAAACGTAGGACTACAAAAAAAGGGAAGAGAATATAAAAGAGGGAAGAGACTCTTAAGAGAGTAAAAGAGAAGGGAATAGAAGAGAAAGGAATACATGAGAAGGGACTATAAGAGAATCTAAGATAAGGGAAGAGAACGTAAGAGGAGAGAATTTAAAAGAAAAAGGAAGGGAATGAAAGAGAAGAGAATATAAGGGAGAGGAAGAGACTAAGAGGATACAGGACAAGAGAAGAGAGTAAAGAGAAGGGAATAGAAGAAAATGTGAAAGGATACAAGAGAAGGGAGGAGAAGAGAATAGAGATTAGAAAAGACTAGGAGAATAGATGGAAAGAGAATATAAAAGAATCTGAGAAAACAGAACCAGAAGGGAAGGGAAGAGACTATAAGAAAATGGAAGAGACTAAGAGAATAGAGGGGAACAGGAGAGAAAAGAGTACAAGAGACGGGAAGGGAAGGGAAGGGAAGAGACTGTAAGAGTATTAGAGAAGACAAAAGCAATGTGCTCCTGGCTTGATAAGGTCTTTATTTTTTCAGGACAACTATCTGACTTCATTAAAAGCAGGAATCTTTAAATATAAATAGCCTTGTCTGTCGTGGAGCTCCAAACCTTTGCAGCAGTCATCCAGCTGTGAGAGGCAGCTGCACAAAGGGAATCCTTTCTCTAAGGCGAGCAGCTGAGCAGCGACCTGTTCCAGCCACCCATCAATGTCTAGCTGCGTGGCGACACGAATGCCACCAACGGAGCTGACACACCAGAGGACTGTGCTGCCATTCAGCGAGACCTGGACAGGCTGGAGAGTTGGGCGGGGAGAAACTTGATGAAATTTAACAAGGGCAAGTGTAGAGTCTTGCATCTGGGGAAGAACAACCCCATGTACCAGTACAGGTTGGGGGTTGACCTGCTGGAAAGTAGTGAACGAGAAAGGGACCTGGGGGTCCTGGTGGATAGGAGGATGACCATGAGCCAGCAATGTGCTCTTGTGGCCAAGAAGGCAAATGGCATCTTAGGGTGCATTAGAAAGGGAGTGGTTAGTAGGTCAAGAGAGGTTCTCCTCCCCCTCTACTCAGCCTTGGTGAGGCCGCATCTGGAATATTGCGTCCAGTTCTGGGCCCCTCTGTTCAAGAAGGACAGGGAATTGCTTGAAGGAGTCCAGCGCAGAGCCACAAAGATGATTAAGGGAGTGGAACATCTCCCTTATGAGGAGAGGCTGAGGGAGCTGGGTCTCTTTAGCTTGGAGAAGAGGAGACTGAGGGGTGACCTCATCAATGTTTACAAATATGTAAAGGGTAGGTGTCGGGATGATGGAGCTAGGCTTTTTTCAGTGATATCCAGTGATAGGACAAGGGGCAATGGGTGTAAACTGGAGCATAGGAAGTTCCACGTTAACATCAGGAAGAACTTCTTTACTGTAAGAGTGACAGAGCACTGGAACAGGTTGCCCAGGGGGGTTGTGGAGTCTCCTACACTGGAGATATTCAAGGCCCGCCTGGACAAGTTCCTGTGTGATGTACTGTAGGTTACCCTGCTCTTGCAGGGGGGTTGGACTAGATGATCTTTTTAGGTCCCTTCCAACCCTTGGGATTCTGTGGGATTCTGTGAGATAAGCTCTGGCACCAGCCCCCGAACAGGAGGGGACGCTGCTGCGTGCACGGATCGCAGAGGCAGAGCGCTTGCTGTGTGTGCACTGAGTAGCAATAACAAGAGTTTTCCATTCACATCCCCAGTGGCCTTACCTCTTCCTCCCGTGCTTCACTGCGGCACCCGAGGACCTTGTCCCTATATGGCTGGGTTCGTGAGCACACTGCGCGCCGGGCAGCCCACATCACCTGCGGGACTCTGTGATCTGCATGCCTGGCAGGCTAGGAAAGGTAGATACATTTGGGGTTACGCACACGAAAGCTCTACACCCTGCTGCGGTTCAAGTGCCATTGTTCTTATAGGCAGATGGCAAAGCAGCCTCAGGCCTCCTGCTGGGCTCAGGGGTCCATCAGCTGCACCGGAGGAGCCTTGCTTTCAGGACGTGACACTCGCTATGCTGGTAAGTGACCAGTTCAAATAGGCTGAAATGCAAGCGAATTTGCCCAGAGCTGGGTGTTACTCCCACTGGTACCGGTACTTGTGGTAGCAAACATTTAATGAGAACCACACGCTGAGCAGACCTCAGTATTTCAAACAAGCCAGCTTCCCCTCCCTGGCTGCATTACACTATGTTCCTCCAGATGAACTGAACCTCATGTCAGCAAAGCACTTTAGCTCAAGGTACCAAAGATGAGCTTCAGCAAGGGCACAATCGCACCAGACACACCAAAGAGCGTGAGGAGGAGAAGCCCTTCCGTAAGAAAGAAGGGTAGCTGTGGCTTTGGGGTTTTAAAGAGACCCTCAGCAGCTGCAGGGAAACACCTGCATTCCCTGGGGTTCTAACCATAGGATCACAGAACGGTTTTGGCTGGAAGGAACCTTTAAAGGTCACCTCGTCCAACCCCTCCCCTGCAACGAGCAGGGACATCTCCAACTACATCGGGGGGCTCAGAACCACATCCAGCCTGGCCTCGGATGTCTCCAGGGACGGTGCATCCACCACCTCTCCGGGCAACCTGTGCCGGTGCTTTACCACCCTCATTACAGAAAAATAATGGGACTGACCTGCAGTGCCCGGCTCTCCCTCCCTCCGGCCCTTGCCTTCTCCTCAGCAGTGCAGCTCCTCTGCTGCAGAGCTGGGATCCCCCTCAGGAAAATCAACTCTGAGCCCTGAAACTGCCCCACGAGTCTCCGCTCACACAAGCGGGTCAGGATAGCAACGCTTTGTCACGTTGTCGCGCACATCACCTAGACGGAAGACATCGTAAACAAGGACAACACACTGGGAGTACTCTGGTGGACTCCCATCGGGTTGGAAAGACTGCATGGGTACTAATTCAACAAAGACAATACCAAGAGCTGTAAACTCTGCTGGCAGTACCCGAACGTCAAGAGGAAACTGGGGAGCTGCACTGTTACAACATCCAACAGGATGATGAGAAAAATAGTGGTAATTCCCCGCAGAGCTGCTGCAAAACAGCCTGCAAGCAAACCGATTGCTGCTTAGGCAAAAAGCAATGCAATGGTCTCAAATCAGGAAAGCAAATCAAGCTGAGATTTCCTGTGACAATGCTTTCAATTACATGAATGTACTTGACTGGAAGGGAAAAAAACTTCTTGAATTAAGCACGCAAGCAAGTTGAACAAAATAATTCCCTCCTTGTTCAAGCAGAGGACGTGGTTTTGCTCCGATTTACCGGCCCCAGGTGTTTCTATAGGAGGATCTAGATCTGTCCAGCTGTTGAAGGGACACTCTGCATTTATGCCAATGTAAGAGGAAACAAAGTCCTGCATCCAGATCTTGGGCCCCAACTCCAGAGGGACGTGGAGCCACGCAAGTGAGCCAGAGGAAACCATGGAGATGCTGAGAGGGCTGGAGCACCTCTGCTCCGCAGCCAGGCTGAGAGAGATGGGCTTGTTCGGCCTGGAGAATAAAACGTTCCTTAAGGGGGGGAAACCTTAGAGCAGCTCCAGTGCCTACAGGGGCCACAAGAAACCTGGAGAGGGGCTTTGGACAAGGGCGTGTAGGGACAGACCAAGGGGAATGGCTTGAACCTGCCAGAGGGGAGACTGAGACGGGCTCTCAGGCAGAAGTTCTTCCCTGTGAGGGTGCTGAGGCGCTGGCATGGGGTGCCCAGAGAAGCTGAGGCTGCCCCGTCCCCGGCAGTGTTCTAGGCCAGGTAGGACACAGGGGCTTGGAGCAAGCTGCTCTAGTGTGAGGTGTCCCTGCCCGCCCGTGGGCAGGGGTTGAAACTGGATGAGCTTTAAGGTCCCTTCCAACATGAACCATTCCAGGATTCTGTAAAATGCAGAAGCGGGGAGGATAACTACAGGCAAACTACAGACCAATTGGTGAAAGCAGAGGGTAAATGGATTTCCTCTCTTAGCAACATCTGAGGAGCATCTGCTACAATTACTAGACATACCTCCGCTCTCCTCTGTTGCTTCCCATTAGCAGAAACTTCTCTTTTCTTTTTGGTCTTGAAGCTGAAAGAAAGAGGTTAAAAAATCTTCTGGAGCTCCTGAAAGGGTCTGTTCCGGCACATACAGTGTCCACGCGAGAGCATGCTGCTCTGAAACAGAAGGGTTCTTTTATTTACCGAACAACAAGAACCGTGTTTTTCTTCAGCTCAAGAAACTGCTGACATGAGTCCACCACAGCATCAACACTGACGAGGCTGACAGGCTGGTGCATCTAATACCAGCTATCACATCTTCCACCTCGCTTAGCTTAGGTTTCAGCACAGCTGCTGAGCACCACTGCTCGCCACCAAACACCGGTTTGGGAAGTGCCGAGTGGAAAGTTCTGCCACCATTTATTTAGCCAGCAGATCGACACTGAAGACCAAATGGGGATAAAATCTCCTACACAGGAGGAGGAGGTGCCAGAGAAACCCTTAAGTACCAGTGAGCTGGTGGCGCTGGGCACCAGCCCTGTACACGTAGCCTGTGCCCATCCTGCAGCCCCACAGGCTGGCCCTGCTCCTCCCGGCCGGGATGCTGGGCTGCATGGCCCCCACACGTCCTGCCTCTGCTGACACCTGCTGCCGACTCTGTGGCCCTAAACCTACAGGTAATACCACTTGGGGTTCATTCTCTCTTGCTCTCTGTGAACTGCTGCTCAGGGTCCTGCTGGGGCGGGAGGGAGGCATCAGGTACCTGGTTTCTGTGTGGCAGCGCAGCCCCTGCGATGCAGATATCCATGCAGGAGGTCGTCATCTCTTGCAGTTTCTGTGCTTACTCCAGCGTATTCTCTGGGCACTTTACCTGGAAGATCACAGCGCATCATTTCCTAACAGTAGCTGGGAATCGGAAGCTAAACCCATTCTAACACGGGAAACAAGTGATTCAAAAAACACCCCTTTTATGACCAAATGAGCCCTTGCATCCACTCCCAGGGTCTCCTGAAGCAGTTCCGTGGTTAGGGTGGTGACATTACCGCTTTCAGGGGATGCGGTGACAGATGAGCCTGAAAGAACACAGGTTTCAAGATAAGAAAAGAAGAAAGTGCTGTGCCTTAGGTCACTGTATTTGAGAGCTGTGAACAACAGCAGCAAGGGCAGAGCAGGCAGTTTCCAGATTTCTTTATGCTGTTTGGAAACAGCGAGGAAAAGCCCCTCACCTAAGCGCTGTGGCCCTCACCCAGAGCTCTTCGACCCCAGAGCCAGTGTGTCCACTCACTCTTTCTGGCTGTGCTTCCCTGCCAGGTCAGCTCGCTGCCCAGGGCCTGGCCAGCAGTGCCCACGGTTGCATTAACACCCCCGGGAAGTACTGCCCTGCCCAAGTCTAGTCTCCTACCTGTGCAGCATACATACTACATCTTTGCTGACAGCTACCCGTCCCTTTGAGAGGGAAAACCACGGCTGTTGCCACACATGTGGCAGGTTTGAGGGCAGCTGATGCAGAAAATGCCACGCTGTACACCATGCTTCCCGCCCTGTTTTCTTCTTCTTCTCCTCCCTCTGCTCAGTCCAGGTCCCTTCCCTCACACTGAATGAAGGTCCTCATTCTGCCTTTTAAAGTACGTTTTCAAAGAGAGCGAAAGAAACCAGACACAAACTGTGCCTGAACTGAAAAATAATCCGCTGCTTAAGGCGGCTGCGTGAGCCTTGTCGCCCTTGCAGCTGTCAGCAAGTACACTGCTATTAACTACCCTTGGAAAGCAAAAGGCTTAGGGTCCCCGTTAGCCCGTTCGCCTTTATGGTGTGCTGTCAACGCTCACAACGGGCATCACTTACGTGTCCAGGCGAGAGGTGTTCAGCAAGGAAGACACCTTCTGCTTTCAGAAACAGCACAGAGGGCCTTCAAAAACGCTCTCTCCTGTAGGATCCCCTTCTGGGCTTCTGCATTTCACTGGTTATAATGAATGCCTGTTCCAAACAGATTACCATGAAAATGTTCCCTACTTTGAAGAGAGATGAAGGTTGAGCCGTATCAACCCGTTCTCCTACCGTTAACCCAGAAAGCAAACAACTTACTTGTTCTGCAACCCCTGTCACGCTCCTGGTTTCTGCCTGTTGACATGGGGCACCCTGCCCGATTTCCAGTGAGCTCCACTGAAGTTGTCTACTCTGAAATACTGAAAAACAGTAATGCGTTCGTGCCTGTGGCCTCCTGGATAGGCCCTCTAGGATGGCAAATAAAACCTGCTGTTGAGATACCATTTGCTACTGTTTCGTAACCTAAGAATTTCAGAGCAATTTCTCCTTCCCCAAGCGCAGAGTGTTCTACTCCAGGAAGGACCACAGGCGAGGCGCTCTACTAAATAAACTAAACAGCTTCCATGGTTTCAGCCCAGCCAGCAGCTAAGCACCACACAGACAACCCTTTACTCCCTGTCGATGCCAAAACCAGTGTAAAAGTGCTCAACCATTTATAGTTGGCATTCCTACACAGAGCCAAGCTTGCTGCATTTAGAGCTGTGTGGAGTGAGTGTTTTTCTCTTGTAGGACGCAAACTGAGGCCTCCCACTGTTCGTGTTCTACATAAAAAAATTAAGTGTTTCTTTTTCTCATTGTCAACTAGAAATCTGTTGACGTCGCAATCCCAGTCATCGTGAAGTCATGGTTTTTGTTGTTTGCGCTGACTGCTAGGAAGACAAAAAAGGAAGCATTTTTAGCAAGTGATAATAAAGCTATGTCATGGTATTATACCTAGAAATAAACATTCATTCATCGCCATTATACAGAGACCTCTATGACTAATGCTAAACTTATACCAGAGATTGCGCAGAGAGACTCAGCTAGCACGATATAAAAGCTGCCTTACAACAGGCTACTTAACACTGTAACCCAAAAACGAGCAAGCAACTTCCCGATTACCTGAAGATGCAGACGCTACCTGGGACAAACGTGATTATCTGCTTTACATGCCTAGCTATAATGTTTGTTAACGGTGGGTTTCCAACACCCGTCTTCAGTCAGAACAAAACTTCAGCTCCGTGAGCGCTCCCAGTAAATGGAACAGCGCCTTTGCCACAAGAAACCATGCAACCTGGCCCACGACAAACTAGCAGCCATCACACAGCACTGCAATAGCAAACCGGGAGGACAGCGACACTGCGATCCATGCATCTTTCCGATTTCCTTGCACAGGAGCCTCGCTCGCAATAGGAGGGAGCGGCAGCCACAGTCCAGCAGAGCTCCAACAAGCAGGGCTGGACCACTGCATTCTGCTAATGCTTCAGCAAGACAGAACCCCTCTGTCCCTTGAAAGGAAAAGATGCTGGCAATGGCTTAAACTTTAAATGAGGAAATTGATGCTGCAGTAAAAACTCAGGCTGTGGGGAGCAGGGGGGACGCAAATAAGATGCAAAAGAACACGCAAGGAAAGCAATCCGGATTCTTGCTTCTGTGTGAGCAGCCATCAAATGCAGCAGTTTGGGCCCTTCTAAGCAGAAAAGGCAGGGGCTGGCATGAGGCATTATTTCACTGTGTTGATACTGTGGGAGTAGGAAGATGGCTCTAGTACAGACAGACCTGCAAGGCAGACAAGGCAGAAATATTGCCCGACAGAAAAAGGAGGCAGGAAGCCCATCAAACCTGTCTATTAGCTAACTGTACCAGGAGCACAGGAAAACCTCACGAGAAGGGCTTTCTTTGACAGAGAAACAACCTCAAGCAGGACACCAGGCAGAGCTTACAAAGGAAGGAAAAACAACTGTACAAAACACAGTTAAATCTCAGAAATTAAGAAGTACAAAGATCAAACAGGTCTCAGCAAATTCCTCCCTTAGACATGAAAAGTTACCTACAAATTACAAGCAAAGAAGTGAGATCACCTAGTACTGCTGCTGCTGCTGCTAAAAACAGCAAACTTGTCCAGGTAAGGCCTGAAAACCACCCTATTGCTTTATCACAGCTTTCACTAAGAATGAAGAACCCAGAAAGTCCAGAATTTTAAAGGAACTGGCACATGAAAACTCACACCAGCAACGAGGCTTTTAATAAGTCAGACCAAACAGGGTCGGGGGCAAAGACCACCAAACAGAGCCCCTGCTCTTCGTACAGGCGCCGGTTCCCAGCAGTGTCCCCAGACTACCCCGACGGAGAGCTGCCAGCAAGGAAGGGAGGAAACAGCCCACGTCACCTGCACTGTGCCACACGGCGACAGCGCTCACAGGGCTGAGACAGGCCGAGAACTGCTGGGGCAGGGGACACCACCAAGTGAGCATCACTGGCCCGACACAGAGGGGATAAAACCTGCAACTGGATGGAAGAAAGGAGCCATAAGGAGCTGCAAGAGCCTAGAGGGTAGCTGGTATGGAGCTGAGGTGGAGAAAAGAAAAGCACGAGGAACCTGACCCAGTGCTGTCCAGGAGTCACACAGAGACCCAGGAGCCGCACCAGGAGCTGCACAAGGTCTCTGCAGGTAACACTTCTTCACAGCTTTGCCTCCTGGTAGCTGGTGCCGAGTTGCTCTGACATATCCTGGTGAATGTGACCATCACAACCAGCTGTTTTGCGCCCGGTAACATGGTATGTCCCTCCCTTGAAGCCTCACCAGGCCCACGGGAGACACAGCTGCCCTTGTCTGGCGACCACAGCGCCAAGCTGCAGATGGGAAGCATCGCACCAAAGAGATGTTATGAGCTCAGCTCCCTTCGGGCTTCATTTTGCCTGCTCATGGTCAATACTGCTAGTGATTGCCTCGATACAGACACCAGGAATGTGTGGACAACATCTGAGGATGATGCAAAGCGCTTTCTGTACAGTGGTGAAACTTTCACAACCCAGGAGCTGGGGGACTCGGAAAACTGAAGTACTAACAAAGACCATGACATGAAAATGACAGTGGTTGGGGATCAATGAGCTGGGCGTACTAAGTCAGTAACTAATTTATAAGCTTCCACCAACAAGCAGCCTAAGAAAGGCAAAATCCGTCCCTGGAAACGCAAGAGAAGCATTTAAACCAAGCTCTATGCCGAGCATACTCTAATGACAAGGAATTAATCTCAAAGGCTGGTTTGTAATGCACAGACAGACAATGCACAAACACTTCTGAAGCTGCTTTAAGACAACCTGGGAAGTGGGAAGGGGAAATGCGCTTGCCCAAGACAGCAGTTCAGGGTACTGCAACCCCAGAGCAGTCACAACGTCAGCAGGTACAGGGGCACAGTGTCACGTGTTCTCGGCATTGCTGGTGGAACAGAAATATGGCACGAGAGAATTACCGTGATTCAGAAGTGACGCAAAGACGCGACGTGAGAGAAGGGAGGAGAGAGGGGATTGGGTGTTGCTAGGAGACGGCCGTGAGGGTGACGCCTGGTGGGGAGAATGGGCATTGCATAGAGCCCCATAGGGCCCGAGAGAGCCCCAGAGAGCCCCATAGAGGCCCCGGAGAGACTATAGAGATCCCACAGAACCCCATAGATAGGTCTTGCACCCTAAGCCCGCCCCATAGCGCACCTTGTAGAGCCCCACAGAGAGCAGCGCCAGGAGCAGGAGCCCCCCAACAACCCCCCTAGCATGTGGGGCAGGAGGCTGGGGGGCTCCGAGTGCTCCAGCTGGGTCTGGAGCTGTGGGGCAGAAAGAGGGGGATGGGGGGCTGCCCCATAGAGACCCCAGAGGGACCCATAGAGCCCCACAGAGACACATAGAGCCCCACAGAGACTACATAGGGAACCACAGAGATCCCATAGGGAACCAGAGACCCCATAGGGAACCACAGAGACCCCATAGACACCCCATAAACCCTCCATAGCCCCGCACAGACACCCATATCCCCACTGGACCCCATTAGCCCGGGAGGGGGGGTGGTGTGTCCTTGGCTGACCGCCCCCCCGCGGCCCTTTACCGCCCCCTGCAGGCCACACTGCAAATCCCTGCCTGCACCCCCCATCGACACCCAATAGAGCCCCACAGCGCTCCATAGACGCCCCATAGCGCTCCACAGACACCCCATAGCGCGCCATAAACACTCTTAAGCCCCCTTGACCCCCATTTCCAACCTCCTTCATCCACCCCATAGTGAAGTCCTCCCCGACCCCAAAGCGCAGCACTTCAGGGGGGCTCCATGGGGCCCATTTGGCACCGGAGCTCCTGACACAAGGCTGTGGCGCAGTTCTATGGGGCATAGATGTGGGACAGAGCTTAAGGGGCCCATAGAGCCCCATAGGGACCCACAGAGACCATCAGCACATCAGGTAAACGAAACCCAAACATGCGTTACTGCGAGACTGTTCAGATATAGCACCGCACCTATAAAAAAGCAAGATCAGTGCAAGTGAATGCAGACTAAGCACACCGTGATTAGATAGTTCAGGTTGCTACATCTGGTGCCAAGTACCAGCACAGATGGATTCTTACTAAATTTGACTGCCATTTAAGCCCTTCTCACTTAACTGTTTAAACCTAGGCACTAGTTCTCCCAACTACAGCATCTAATTGATGTAATCACTTACTTTCTGTGCCCAAAATTAAGCAATACATAATACAGCACATAACTCAAGAGCCTTAAGAACTGGTTTGAGACACTCTCCTCTACTGCTGTGGAGTACTTAAGTCCTAAAGGATACTTGCCACAATACCACAACCACATGGAAGTATTCCATCACCTCCTGATACATACAGACCTTGCGAGGACTGATAACACCTGGCTTGCAGAACCACTTGACTATCTTCGTACAACCCATGAAACTAAGCCGCTGCAAACTGCTGCTGCAATTAAACAATAAGTTGGGGTACCACGTGCCTGCCATAGAGTTCTGAAATCGAAACCTAAAAGGACATAAGAAAGAAGAGGAAGGGGCCTGCTGGACACCTGCACAGACAACACACTGCCAGAAGCCTGTCCACACAGCACCAGGACAGTCTATTAACAGGAGACTTCCCCAGAAACAAGTCCTGGAACATTTTCAATTCATCCTCAAGTAACCTCCTGTGACACTACGCTCATTTTCAGCCGCACGCAGAGACCAGCCAGGTCAGACATATTCTGTCCTGTAGGGTGATGGACACAGGCTGCGTACTGGGCCATCCACAGCTGTCTCACACATTAAAAGCACTAGGATTCAAAGGGCGTTTGTAAAGCTTTAACGAGACAAACTCCGTTTCATCTTCAGACGGCATAATTTTTAGACGGAAGAAAATTCCATGAGCAACCCTTAGACCAACTGCTGCCACAACTAAAGCCTTCAGCTCGACGGCCAGGGCAAATCAGCACCAGAGCAGATAAAGATTTTGTCTGTTCTCAACAGGTTGAGACTTTAAATCATTCAGCATAAACAGAGCAGCCCTAAAGCCACCCAGTCTGGTAGCTCGATGCGTCTCCTGCTACAAGCACCTCCCCCAAGACAGATTGAGATCTGGATCAGCTCCCTCACAACGCTGTCTCTGCATCCAGAATACCAAGCATTTATGAAGAAACCTGATGGCTACTGCAGCAAGGCCGGTGTCCAAAGTGGGGGAAACCAGGGGAGCAGCAGCAGCAACTGAAGTCCTCACTGACAGTCTCAAGGGAAAGGCTGCGATGAGCTGGCTGGGGTCCCCTAGGGCACAACGCGGCAAGGTCTATTTGCAGAACAAAAGGAGGGCAATGAGCCCTGCCCCTGCTGCCGCAGACCTGACTCATTTCATGGAGGGAGAATTTCAGGCTCCAGATCTCTCAGCACCTTCAAGCTCCAGTGAACAGTCTCATTTCCAAACCACCCGCACGTTTAGATCAGAGGAAAGAAACAGGGAATTCCTTGGCTGCTTCCTAATCGGGTATTTCCACCTTCGCCCCTTCCCCTGCCAGTGAAGGCACAGTGTGAATTAAGGACCTCCGGGTAACCCCCGCCCCGGGTCTTTACTCCCCCCAGTACCGAGCCCCTGGCGCTGTGAGGCTTCCCGCGCGGGCAGCCAGCGGGCAGGAGCCGCCCCTCTGCGCCCGCCCAAGGCACGGACGGACGGGCGGGCCGCCGGGCCCGCTCGCCTCCTCGATAACCCCGGCGCCCTCGGACCTCAGCTGCTGCCGCCGCTGCCGGGACCCGGACCCGGACCCTGCCCGCCGCCATGCTGCTCCCGGGCGCTGCGCATGCGGCACCGAAACGGCGCGCGGAGGGACCGGAGCCGGCGCGCCAACACCGGGCTGCGGCCACGAGCACCCCGCGGGCATGCCCGCACATCAACCCGCAACCGCGGCGGCCACCACGTGACACGGGCCACTTCCGGGGACAGCAGCGGGGACAAAGGGAGCACCACGGCTCATGCGCGGAGCCCGGGCTGCAGTACCGAACTCTGGACACAAGATGGCAGCAGCGAGACACCCGGGCGCCACACCGCCCCCCCCAGCCCATCATAGTGTGGTCGTTATGTGATCGCTATGGGGTCTGTACGAGTCTCTACCGATTGCTGTGCATCTCTGCCACAGCTCCTTGATGCAAGACTACTTTCATCACGTTGACAACTGATTCATAACAGATATCTGAAAAAACAACTGCAAAATTACCACCGAGTTGCTAAAAAGCAACTCAGTTAATACCCACACAACCTTTTATCGCCAAAGACTATTGATAAGCCCAGAACCTGTAACCTCCATCCCAAGAAAACGCACAAGATTTGCCTCTAATCATAGTACACATAGACTTGCACTACAGATGCTCCACCTGGCCCAACTACTGACCATGAGCAGAGCAACTCAAGGCAATCACACACACACACAAAGAACACTACAGACTCTGAGAAACCAAAATAAGAGAGAAAAATCTGAAGAGGTAGACTACCTCCCAGATGGAACACTACATCCACCCAGATCACCTGCACAGCCGCAAGAGCAACACAACAGGTCTCCTCAGGAGCCTGAGAACAAAGTTCAACATGACCATGTGTTTCCAAAAACAACCACAAAACCTGACATGATGGACATGCAAAAAGCATGAAGACCCATGAGCACGACCCAAAATTCAAGACCCAAGAGCATGAAAATGCACAGACTATGTCCTAACCAATGAAACAGGATGTCAAGATAACAGAGATACGAAAGCAGCCTGGAGACACTCAGACACTCTGGCTCAGACACTGACTCTTGATATACTATCACACCCACTCACAAGCAGACTCTCTGGCCCTGACTCATTAATTACAAGCTTATTCCCAGAGCTCTTCTGTCCATTCACACAGATCACGAGGAGTAGACAGCTACACTGATTATAGAAACCCACCACCTACGTTCCAGAGCGCAAGAGCTCCAGCTAAAAGAAAACCAGAGACAAACAGAGAACTCTCAACTAGTTTATTAACATGGGATACTATAGAGATAGTGAAGGATACTTCTCATGGTTGCTTATCTTACTGTCATGGGTTCTTTTTGGCACCCAATGTGGAGCTCGAAGGGTTGAGATAACAACAGATCTGACAAGATTAATAGTAAAACAACCGTGGTGGTTTATACAAGGTCAGCCATAAGTCACGCAATTGCTCTCTCACTCCCCCCCTTCTTGCCCTCCCCCTACTCCTGGGGGGACAGAGAGGAGAATCGAAAAGAATGCAAATCCCACAAGTTGAGTTAAGAAGAGTTATTAATTAAGGTAGAACACAAGTCACTACTGCTACCACCAATAATGATAATAATAAGGGAAATAACAAGGGAAGAGAATACAACACCTCACCACCAGTCGACTGATAACTCGCCTGCCCCCCAGCCAAACTCAGCACCAACCCATACCTCATCCAACCCTGCAGTCTCTAGCCCTTCCAGGTAACTCACAGTTAGATCCTGGGCATGATGTGCTGTGGTACGGAATACCTCTTTGGCTAGCTTGGGTCAGGTGTCCTGTTCTCTGCTTCCTCCCGGCTTTCCCTCCTCCCTGGCAGAGCATGAGGATCAGAAAGTCCTTGGTCAGACTAAAACATTTGTGTTATCAGCTCTGTTCCCAGGCTGGAAGTCAAAACACAGTGCTGCACCAGCTACTAAGAAAGAGAAAAAAAGACTGCTACTGCTGAACCCATGAGAACACACTTACGAACCCCAAGGACCCTGTGAGGACCATACACAAACCAGCTCCGAGAATCATCATGGCCGTGTGAGGTGGCAGGCTCAACCTTAGCGGGCGTCCCCGCGCAGGCAACGGTCGCCTGGGTGGGATGAGCTTCTGCCTCCCTCACACGGCATGAGGCTCGGGCTTCCATACTCGCAAGCAGGCACGCTCTTTGCCACGCAGGGGGCCAGCCCACGTCGCAAGAAGTGGCCGACAATGTCTAGGAAGGTCTGCAAGGGTCACGACTTTTCCAGGCAGTTCTAAAGCACAACTTCCCGGGTAGGCACCAAAGCCGGACTTTTCGGGAAAAGCCCAAGCAGTACACCACAAGAGGGAGCCAAAGAGAACTAACAGTACTTGCCCATCTTGGTGTGTTTCACCACGGACCATTATTTCCTATTGTCCCCGACACAACACCCCAGACTCTGACCATTTACCTCCAGGCACCCTCTACTGTGTCCTCAGACATTCTGGCTCAAATACTACATTGGAATGCTACATCTCAAACCCCTTCCTGCCACTCTGACATTGTCCCCCACGCCCTCACCTCCTACAGGAGGCCCTCTACTTAGCGTGCGTAGTGCCATGCGTCTCGAGGCGGCCTCACTGCTCGGAACTCCCACAGCAGATGACAGCCATGTTGCTGCCCTTGCCAAGTTCCTCTTCATCATCTGACAGAAACAAAAAAAGGGCAACACGTTGTGCTGGCCGTCATCTCCAGCATCCCAGCCATCTATGCCAGCCTTTCCTGTAACTCTACTTCGCCTTTACATTATGCTCACCTACTCCCAATCTATTGCAGAATACAATGCTGGGCTTCTCCTGCACTCTAGGACCTAGGAGCACAATAGAAAGAAATGACCATGGTGCTTGTAGAAAATGACCAACCCCACAACCATTATTGTTACCTCTCCGACTCACCTCAAATACTCATCTGACTCCAGAAGTAGAACGCAAGACCTGCAATAACCAACACTACTACTGAACCCTTTGCCATGTTATTCTCAGCTCTTACTCACCACTCACGCAGACAACCTTCTGACAGCCCTCCTCAGCTGGCAGCTTCACCTCTCTTGACTTAAGTGTGGCACCTAAAAAGGAAATGGAAACAGGCACTCATGGAGAGAAAAACAGAAGCTTTGGCCGACCCTGAAATAAGTTGCTACTGGGGTGTTCCAAGCATGGCTCACCTTGACTGAGTCATCTGAATGTTATTTTTCAGCTCGAGTGTGAGGATGAGTTTGAGCCAGGGAGTCTTAGCCAGGTAGTCAGAACCAGGAATTCTGTGTTAGAATCAACGTGAGATTTGTGTGGATGCATGAGCCAGTCAGTGTCGGACTGAGCCTAAGTGAGTGTGAGGAGAAATCAGCGCCAGAGAATGTCTGTGGAGCTTAAACGTGAGTATGAGTCTGAGCCAGTCTGTGTGAGAAGGAGCCTGCACTGTCTGCCAGTCTTGAATATGAGTCTAAGCCAATGAAAGCCAGAAAATTAAAGCCGGGGAGCAGGCAATGAACCAGAACCAGATGAAACAAGACCCAGCTGTGGATCGTCAGGGTGCTCTTATCCCAGCTGGGGGTTTGCCCCACCCCTGACCCAGGTCACTGAGGGAAGGGCTGTGGGTGACACCCTCCCTCCCTAACACAGTCAAGCTGTAGCTGCCCTACCCATGTAAGCTCATGCTACAGAGTAACCCCCTGCCTTTCCCTCAGCCCCATGCTACATTTCAAACCCCTTCCTGCCATCCGCACCTTGTCCCTCACCCTCCAGCCCCAAGCAGCAGTCCCTCTACTTAGCTTCCATAGTGCCATGGGTTTCAAGCTGGCCTTGATGCTCAGAACACCCACATCAGAGTCCTGTGATCTTGCCACAGCTGCCAAGTTTCTCTTTATCACCTGCAGCAAACAAACGAGCAAACAGGAACACACTGTGCTGGCCACCATCATCACCACCACCCCACCCACCAGTGCTGGCCTGCTCTGTAACAGCCCTCTTCCTCCTTCAAAGCTCATCAACATTGTGCTTGCCTGTTCCAAACCCACAGTGGAGTCCGACACTGAGCCTCTCCTCACCTCCAGGTCCTAGGAGTACAATAGAGACAAATGATCACCCTGCTTGCAAAAAGGGACCGACCCCACTATCCTCCTTACCTGACTCACTTCAAGCACTCATCCAACTCCAAAGGTAGAGGGCAGCCCTGCAACACCGAGCACAAATACTGAACCCCTTTGCCATGCTCTTCTCAACAATTAAGCACACCCAACACACACAACCCCCGATCTTCTCACAGCCCTCCTGAGTTTGCAGCTTCACCTCCCTCGAGTTATCTGCAGCACCTAGAAAAGTAAAGGGAACATGCACACACTGACAGAGATACAGAAGCTGCACCCTTCCCTCAGGAAGTCCCATCTCTCTCTCCTGTCACTTTACTACTCATCCACTAGCCCTCAGAGCTTTTCCATCCCTTTATTCTAACGTGTACACCCCCTGGAATACACCACCAACAAAAAGTAATTGCAGCTTTATGAAAATGACAAGACCCTAAAATAAATTGCTGCTTGGGTGGTCTAAGCTTTGCTCACCTTGGCTAAATCACCTGAATGTCTTTAGTTAGAATGTGAGAGCGAGTCTGAACCAGGAAGCCTGTGTTAGTCTCGATGTGAGACTCGTGTGGTTGGGTGAGCCAGTCAATGCCAAATTGAGCCTAAATCTGAACTAGAGTGTCTGTGCTGTTTAAGTATATGAGCCTGAGCCAGTCTGTGTGGAAGAAAACCTCTTTGAGACTAAGCCCTAGAATGTGAGACAGAAAACCCCCACCCAGTCTGAAACCAAGTATAGTTTTGAGCCCAGCTTCATAAAAGTGAAGCTATGGAATCTGAGAATTTTGAATGTAAATCTAAGCCCCAAAAAGAAACCCAAGAAGTTAAAATCAGAGAGCAACCAAGAAACCAAACCCAAAACAACAAAAACCAGGTGCACCTTGTCAGGCTGTTTTTATCCCAGCAGCTGGTTTGCCCCACACCTGAGCCAGGGCACTGGGGGGGGTTGTGGGTAGGGCCTGGGGTATATAAGGCACAGCTTCGGAGTAAGGGTCTTCTTTAGGATTTGTTGCTTTTCAAGGTAAGGTCTTTGGGGTGTTTTGTGGTTTTAATGATGTGTGTATTGCTTTTGTTTTTTGAGTTCTTTGAAATGATTTTTTCTGAGCTAAATTTTTTAAGCTATCTTTGGTTTTGCATCTTCTTGTATTAATGAATTTTTTTGTGCTGTGGTTTTACTTAAGATGCTGTTGTTAGTGGTGGTGTTCAGGTAAGTGTTTTTATTGCTCTTAGCCACAGAACTTAAAGAAAAATTTGTTTACAGTTTATGTTCTTATTACTTGTCTTTTATTTCTCATAAAATAGTTATAACAGTGGTTACTAAACAAACATTCCATTTATATGTTTAAGAGTTACTTCAAGAGTGCCTTTGGGTTTGTGCTCTTTCAAAAACTAAGTTGGACACTTGGGTCTAAAGAATACCAAACATAATATTAATGTTCTTTTAGGATGTAGTGACTGTTAAATAACTGATGACTTTTGGCAGGGAAAGATAAAAGAATGCTTTTCAGCTTGTATATTTCTCATTTTAAAACTCTAAATTACAGAGTGCTTGTTCATTACAGTCTGCATATAATAAATATTTCAGGGAATTTCCTTGTCTTAGTCTACAGAATGTTGTGTGGCAGTTCTTTTATTTTTTCCTTTTACTCCTGTTACTGCAAATGATAAAAATAAATTGGGTGGGTGCAGTAAACACCCATGTGTCTAGTGTGGGAGATCTGAGCAACAACTTTAGTTTGAGACTTATGACACTATAAAAACTAAGCAGAAAGAAAAGTTTTCCACAGAACAGACGGGGGAAACAGCATCAGGATAGCAGAAAGAGATTTGAAATACACCATGGGGATGAGAAAAAATAAGTGGGACTTTTTTTAGCACCATCTTATAGTGGGCAGGGTAGTACAGCTTGACTGTTTTAATGAGTGCATTAGCTTGTGAGCTGTTTTGGTGCTTCCAACTCACTGCTAGAACTGAAAGTGTTAAGCTTGTTCTTGGAACTTAGTCCTTTATATACTGAGTGCTTGTGTTGGCTGGTTAAAAGCTGGTCAGGCATTCGTGTTCCTTACTTACAAACATAAAGCAGAGGACAGCTTTTTTTTCAGTCACATCAGCAGGAGCCTTCTAAGGGTTTCATCCAGCTTCCAGTTCCAGCTATGAAAAGGTAAAGGGTTTCATTTTGTGTGATGCCCTCATGTTTAGAAGAACATGGCAAAAAGATTCAGTATTTGTGTTTGGTATTGCAGGTCTTGTCTTTTATGTTGGGAGTCGGATGAGTGCTTGAAGTGAGTCAGAGGGATAAGCAGAAGGATTGTGGAGTTGATCACTTACGCAAGAACCATGGCAATTGGCTTCTGTTGAACTCCTAGGGCACGCAGGGGAGAAGAGGCCCTGCATCAGACTCTGGAGTTGCTTTGAGACAAGCAAGCATGGTGTGAGGAGCTTGGGAGGAGGCAGAAGGAAAGTAAGGAAAAGGCTGGGCTGGATGCCTGGGGTGCTGGAGATGATGGCCAGCACAACGTGTTGCCCTTTTTTTGCTTCTGTCAGATAATGAAGAGCAACTTGGCAAGGGCAGCAACATGACAGGCGTCTGCTGTGGGAGTTCTGAGCAGAGAGGCGGCCTCGACAAGAATGGCACTACGCAAGGTAAGTAGAGGGCCTCCTGTAGGAGGCGAGGGCGTGGGGGACAATGTCAGAATGGCAGGAAGGGGTTTGAGATGTAGCATTCCAATGTAGTATTTGAGCCAGAATGTCTGAGGACACAGTAGAGGGTACCTGGAGGCAAATGGTTAGCTCTAGAAAAAGCCAAAATGTGCTGGAGTGGGCTAAACTGTTCTTGGGTGGGCTTAATTGCACTGGACTGAGCTAAGGTGGGCTGGACTGGTCTGAATTGGGTCAAAGTAGTGCCAAGCCATGCTGTGTAGCAAACGAGCCGTTTTGCCTGTAGCAAACGAGGGTGGGCTGAGCTCTGCTGGGCTGGACAAGGCTAAACTGTGCTGAAGTGGGCTAAACTGGGCTGGACTGGTCTGAAGTGGGCCAAAGTGGTCTAAACTCTCCTGAAGTGGGCCAAACTGGGCTGAACGGTGCTGGAGTGGCTGAAGTGGGCTGAAGGGGGCTTCACTGGGTTAGACAGATCTGAGCTTGTCTGAAAGTGACTGGACTGGGCCGAATTGGAGTAAATTTTGCTGGGCTGGGCTGAACTGGGCTGAACTGAGGTAAAGTGGCTTGAAGTGGCTGATCATGTCTTGGCTGGGCTGTGCTAAACCAGGCTGAACTGTGCTAAAGTGGTCCTAATTGGGCTCAGCTTGTCTGCGCTGAGCTGCAGTGGGCTGGGCTGTAAAGTGGGCTGAACTGGGTTAACTTGGGCAGGGATAAGATGGATTGGGCTAAACTGGGCTGGACTGAGCTGGCCTAAAGTACGCAACGTTGGTCTGGGAAGGGCTAAAGTGGGCTAAACTGTAGTGGGCTGGGCTGCGTTGGGCTAAAGTGGGCTGGACTGGTCTGAATTGGGCTTAACTGTGACAAAGTGTTCTGGATAGATGTGAATTGGGATAAACTAGGCTGAAGTGGTCTAAAGTGTGCTGGGCTGGTCTGAAGTGGGCTGAAGTGTGCTCAAAAGGGCTATGGTGTGCTGGATGGTCTGAATTGGGCTAAACGCTGCAGAACTGTGCTAAATTGGTTGGGACAGGTCTGAACTGGGCTGGGCTGAGCTAAGTTGGTCTGGCCAGGGCAAAACTGGTCTGAAGTGGGCTAAAGTGGGCTGGGCTGGGCTAAAGTGGAACGGACCTTGCTAAAGCTGGCTGCGCTGGGCTGAAGTGGGCTGAAGGGGCTGGGGTGAGCTGGAATGGGCTGGACGGGGCTAATGTGGCCTGGACTGAAGTGGGGTAAAGTGTCTGAAGTGAGATAAGCTGGGCTGGACTGGTGTGCACTGGGCTAAACTGGGCTGTGCTGGGCTAAAGTGGTCTGGAGAGGTCTGAAGTGGGCCAAAATGTGCTGGACTGGGCTAAACTGTTCTTGGGTGGGCTTAATTGCACCGGACTGAGCTAAAGTGGGCTGGACTGGTCTGAATTGGGCCAAAGTAGTGCCAAGCCATGCTGTGTAGCAAACGAGCCGTTTTGCCTGTAGCAAGCGAGGGTGGGCTGGGCTCTGCTGGGCTGGACAAGGCTAAACCGTGCTGACGTGGGCTAAACTGGGCTGGACTGGTCTGAGGTGGGCCAAAGTGGTCTAAACTCTCCTGAAGTGGGCCAAACTGGGCTGAACGGTGCTGGAGTGGCTGAAGTGGGCTGAAGGGGGCTTCACTGGGTTAGACAGATCTGAGCTTGTCTGAAAGTGACTGGACTGGGCCGAATAGGAGTAAATTTTGCTGGGCTGGGCTGAACTGGGCTGAACTGAGGTGAAGTGGCTTGAAGTGGCTGATCATGTCTTGGCTGGGCTGTGCTAAACCAGGCTGAACTGTGCTAAAGTGGGCCTAATTGGGCTCAGCTTGTCTGCGCTGAGCTGCAGTGGGCTGGGCTGTAAAGTGGGCTGAACTGGGTTAACTTGGGCAGGGATAAGATGGATTGGGCTAAACTGGGCTGGACTGAGCTGGCCTAAAGTACGCTACGTTGGTCTGGGAAGGGCTAAAGTGGGCTAAACTGTAGTGGGCTGGGCTGCGTTGGGCTAAAGTGGGCTGGACTGGTCTGAATTGGGCTTAACTGTGACAAAGTGTTCTGGATAGATGTGAATTGGGATAAACTAGGCTGAAGTGGTCTAAAGTGTGCTGGGCTGGTCTGAAGTGGGCTGAAGTGTGCTCAAAAGGGCTATGGTGTGCTGGATGGTCTGAATTGGGCTAAATGCTGCAGAACTGTGCTAAATTGGTTGGGACAGGTCTGAACTGGGCTGGGCTGAGCTAAGTTGGTCTGGCCAGGGCAAAACTGGTCTGAAGTGGGCTAAAGTGGGCTGGGCTGGGCTAAAGTGGAACGGACCTTGCTAAAGCTGGCTGCGCTGGGCTGAAGTGGGCTGAAGGGGCTGGGGTGAGCTGGAATGGGCTGGACAGGGCTAATGTGGCCTGGACTGAAGTGGGGTAAAGTGTCTGAAGTGAGATAAGCTGGGCTGGACTGGTGTGCACTGGGCTAAACTGGGCTGTGCTGGGCTAAAGTGGTCTGGAGAGGTCTGAAGTGGGCCAAAATGTGCTGGACTGGGCTAAACTGTTCTTGGGTGGGCTTAATTGCACCGGACTGAGCTAAAGTGGGCTGGACTGGTCTGAATTGGGTCAAAGTAGTGCCAAGCCATGCTGTGCAGCAAACGAGCCGTTTTGCCTGTAGCAAGCGAGGGTGGGCTGGGCTCTGCTGGGCTGGACAAGGCTAAACCGTGCTGACGTGGGCTAAACTGGGCTGGACTGGTCTGAGGTGGGCCAAAGTGGTCTAAACTCTCCTGAAGTGGGCCAAACTGGGCTGAACGGTGCTGGAGTGGCTGAAGTGGGCTGAAGGGGGCTTCACTGGGTTAGACAGATCTGAGCTTGTCTGAAAGTGACTGGACTGGGCCGAATTGGAGTAAATTTTGCTGGGCTGGGCTGAACTGGGCTGAACTGAGGTAAAGTGGCTTGAAGTGGCTGATCATGTCTTGGCTGGGCTGTGCTAAACCAGGCTGAACTGTGCTAAAGTGGGCCTAATTGGGCTCAGCTTGTCTGCGCTGAGCTGCAGTGGGCTGGGCTGTAAAGTGGGCTGAACTGGGTTAACTTGGGCAGGGATAAGATGGATTGGGCTAAACTGGGCTGGACTGAGCTGGCCTAAAGTACGCTACGTTGGTCTGGGAAGGGCTAAAGTGGGCTAAACTGTAGTGGGCTGGGCTGCGTTGGGCTAAAGTGGGCTGGACTGGTCTGAATTGGGCTTAACTGTGACAAAGTGTTCTGGATAGATGTGAATTGGGATAAACTAGGCTGAAGTGGTCTAAAGTGTGCTGGGCTGGTCTGAAGTGGGCTGAAGTGTGCTCAAAAGGGCTATGGTGTGCTGGATGGTCTGAATTGGGCTAAATGCTGCAGAACTGTGCTAAATTGGTTGGGACAGGTCTGAACTGGGCTGGGCTGAGCTAAGTTGGTCTGGCCAGGGCAAAACTGGTCTGAAGTGGGCTAAAGTGGGCTGGGCTGGGCTAAAGTGGAACGGACCTTGCTAAAGCTGGCTGCGCTGGGCTGAAGTGGGCTGAAGGGGCTGGGGTGAGCTGGAATGGGCTGGACAGGGCTAATGGGGCCTGGACTGAAGTGGGGTAAAGTGTCTGAAGTGAGATAAGCTGGGCTGGACTGGTGTGCACTGGGCTAAACTGGGCTGTGCTGGGCTAAAGTGGTCTGGAGAGGTCTGAAGTGGGCCAAAATGTGCTGGACTGGGCTAAACTGTTCTTGGGTGGGCTTAATTGCACCGGACTGAGCTAAAGTGGGCTGGACTGGTCTGAATTGGGTCAAAGTAGTGCCAAGCCATGCTGTGTAGCAAACGAGCCGTTTTGCCTGTAGCAAGCGAGGGTGGGCTGGGCTCTGCTGGGCTGGACAAGGCTAAACCGTGCTGACGTGGGCTAAACTGGGCTGGACTGGTCTGAGGTGGGCCAAAGTGGTCTAAACTCTCCTGAAGTGGGCCAAACTGGGCTGAACGGTGCTGGAGTGGCTGAAGTGGGCTGAAGGGGGCTTCACTGGGTTAGACAGATCTGAGCTTGTCTGAAAGTGACTGGACTGGGCCGAATAGGAGTAAATTTTGCTGGGCTGGGCTGAACTGGGCTGAACTGAGGTGAAGTGGCTTGAAGTGGCTGATCATGTCTTGGCTGGGCTGTGCTAAACCAGGCTGAACTGTGCTAAAGTGGGCCTAATTGGGCTCAGCTTGTCTGCGCTGAGCTGCAGTGGGCTGGGCTGTAAAGTGGGCTGAACTGGGTTAACTTGGGCAGGGATAAGATGGATTGGGCTAAACTGGGCTGGACTGAGCTGGCCTAAAGTACGCTACGTTGGTCTGGGAAGGGCTAAAGTGGGCTAAACTGTAGTGGGCTGGGCTGCGTTGGGCTAAAGTGGGCTGGACTGGTCTGAATTGGGCTTAACTGTGACAAAGTGTTCTGGATAGATGTGAATTGGGATAAACTAGGCTGAAGTGGTCTAAAGTGTGCTGGGCTGGTCTGAAGTGGGCTGAAGTGTGCTCAAAAGGGCTATGGTGTGCTGGATGGTCTGAATTGGGCTAAATGCTGCAGAACTGTGCTAAATTGGTTGGGACAGGTCTGAACTGGGCTGGGCTGAGCTAAGTTGGTCTGGCCAGGGCAAAACTGGTCTGAAGTGGGCTAAAGTGGGCTGGGCTGGGCTAAAGTGGAACGGACCTTGCTAAAGCTGGCTGCGCTGGGCTGAAGTGGGCTGAAGGGGCTGGGGTGAGCTGGAATGGGCTGGACAGGGCTAATGTGGCCTGGACTGAAGTGGGGTAAAGTGTCTGAAGTGAGATAAGCTGGGCTGGACTGGTGTGCACTGGGCTAAACTGGGCTGTGCTGGGCTAAAGTGGTCTGGAGAGGTCTGAAGTGGGCCAAAATGTGCTGGACTGGGCTAAACTGTTCTTGGGTGGGCTTAATTGCACCGGACTGAGCTAAAGTGGGCTGGACTGGTCTGAATTGGGTCAAAGTAGTGCCAAGCCATGCTGTGCAGCAAACGAGCCGTTTTGCCTGTAGCAAGCGAGGGTGGGCTGGGCTCTGCTGGGCTGGACAAGGCTAAACCGTGCTGACGTGGGCTAAACTGGGCTGGACTGGTCTGAGGTGGGCCAAAGTGGTCTAAACTCTCCTGAAGTGGGCCAAACTGGGCTGAACGGTGCTGGAGTGGCTGAAGTGGGCTGAAGGGGGCTTCACTGGGTTAGACAGATCTGAGCTTGTCTGAAAGTGACTGGACTGGGCCGAATTGGAGTAAATTTTGCTGGGCTGGGCTGAACTGGGCTGAACTGAGGTAAAGTGGCTTGAAGTGGCTGATCATGTCTTGGCTGGGCTGTGCTAAACCAGGCTGAACTGTGCTAAAGTGGGCCTAATTGGGCTCAGCTTGTCTGCGCTGAGCTGCAGTGGGCTGGGCTGTAAAGTGGGCTGAACTGGGTTAACTTGGGCAGGGATAAGATGGATTGGGCTAAACTGGGCTGGACTGAGCTGGCCTAAAGTACGCAACGTTGGTCTGGGAAGGGCTAAAGTGGGCTAAACTGTAGTGGGCTGGGCTGCGTTGGGCTAAAGTGGGCTGGACTGGTCTGAATTGGGCTTAACTGTGACAAAGTGTTCTGGATAGATGTGAATTGGGATAAACTAGGCTGAAGTGGTCTAAAGTGTGCTGGGCTGGTCTGAAGTGGGCTGAAGTGTGCTCAAAAGGGCTATGGTGTGCTGGATGGTCTGAATTGGGCTAAATGCTGCAGAACTGTGCTAAATTGGTTGGGACAGGTCTGAACTGGGCTGGGCTGAGCTAAGTTGGTCTGGCCAGGGCAAAACTGGTCTGAAGTGGGCTAAAGTGGGCTGGGCTGGGCTAAAGTGGAACGGACCTTGCTAAAGCTGGCTGCGCTGGGCTGAAGTGGGCTGAAGGGGCTGGGGTGAGCTGGAATGGGCTGGACAGGGCTAATGGGGCCTGGACTGAAGTGGGGTAAAGTGTCTGAAGTGAGATAAGCTGGGCTGGACTGGTGTGCACTGGGCTAAACTGGGCTGTGCTGGGCTAAAGTGGTCTGGAGAGGTCTGAAGTGGGCCAAAATGTGCTGGACTGGGCTAAACTGTTCTTGGGTGGGCTTAATTGCACCGGACTGAGCTAAAGTGGGCTGGACTGGTCTGAATTGGGTCAAAGTAGTGCCAAGCCATGCTGTGCAGCAAACGAGCCGTTTTGCCTGTAGCAAGCGAGGGTAGGCTGAGCTCTGCTGGGCTGGACAAGGCTAAACTGTGCTGAAGTGGGCTAAACTGGGCTGGACTGGTCTGAAGTGGGCCAAAGTGGTCTAAACTCTCCTGAAGTGGGCCAAACTGGGCTGAACGGTGCTGGAGTGGCTGAAGTGGGCTGAAGGGGGCTTCACTGGGTTAGACAGATCTGAGCTTGTCTGAAAGTGACTGGACTGGGCCGAATTGGAGTAAATTTTGCTGGGCTGGGCTGAACTGGGCTGAACTGAGGTAAAGTGGCTTGAAGTGGCTGATCATGTCTTGGCTGGGCTGTGCTAAACCAGGCTGAACTGTGCTAAAGTGGGCCTAATTGGGCTCAGCTTGTCTGCGCTGAGCTGCAGTGGGCTGGGCTGTAAAGTGGGCTGAACTGGGTTAAATTGGGCAGGGATAAGATGGATTGGGCTAAACTGGGCTGGACTGAGCTGGCCTAAAGTACGCAACGTTGGTCTGGGAAGGGCTAAAGTGGGCTAAACTGTAGTGGGCTGGGCTGCGTTGGGCTAAAGTGGGCTGGACTGGTCTGAATTGGGCTTAACTGTGACAAAGTGTTCTGGATAGATGTGAATTGGGATAAACTAGGCTGAAGTGGTCTAAAGTGTGCTGGGCTGGTCTGAAGTGGGCTGAAGTGTGCTCAAAAGGGCTATGGTGTGCTGGATGGTCTGAATTGGGCTAAACGCTGCAGAACTGTGCTAAATTGGTTGGGACAGGTCTGAACTGGGCTGGGCTGAGCTAAGTTGGTCTGGCCAGGGCAAAACTGGTCTGAAGTGGGCTAAAGTGGGGTGGGCTGGGCTAAAGTGGAACGGACCTTGCTAAAGCTGGCTGCGCTGGGCTGAAGTGGGCTGAAGGGGCTGGGGTGAGCTGGAATGGGCTGGACGGGGCTAATGTGGCCTGGACTGAAGTGGGGTAAAGTGTCTGAAGTGAGATAAGCTGGGCTGGACTGGTGTGCACTGGGCTAAACTGGGCTGTGCTGGGCTAAAGTGGTCTGGAGAGGTCTGAAGTGGGCCAAAATGTGCTGGACTGGGCTAAACTGTTCTTGGGTGGGCTTAATTGCACCGGACTGAGCTAAAGTGGGCTGGACTGGTCTGAATTGGGCCAAAGTAGTGCCAAGCCATGCTGTGTAGCAAACGAGCCGTTTTGCCTGTAGCAAGCGAGGGTGGGCTGGGCTCTGCTGGGCTGGACAAGGCTAAACCGTGCTGACGTGGGCTAAACTGGGCTGGACTGGTCTGAGGTGGGCCAAAGTGGTCTAAACTCTCCTGAAGTGGGCCAAACTGGGCTGAACGGTGCTGGAGTGGCTGAAGTGGGCTGAAGGGGGCTTCACTGGGTTAGACAGATCTGAGCTTGTCTGAAAGTGACTGGACTGGGCCGAATTGGAGTAAATTTTGCTGGGCTGGGCTGAACTGGGCTGAACTGAGGTAAAGTGGCTTGAAGTGGCTGATCATGTCTTGGCTGGGCTGTGCTAAACCAGGCTGAACTGTGCTAAAGTGGGCCTAATTGGGCTCAGCTTGTCTGCGCTGAGCTGCAGTGGGCTGGGCTGTAAAGTGGGCTGAACTGGGTTAACTTGGGCAGGGATAAGATGGATTGGGCTAAACTGGGCTGGACTGAGCTGGCCTAAAGTACGCTACGTTGGTCTGGGAAGGGCTAAAGTGGGCTAAACTGTAGTGGGCTGGGCTGCGTTGGGCTAAAGTGGGCTGGACTGGTCTGAATTGGGCTTAACTGTGACAAAGTGTTCTGGATAGATGTGAATTGGGATAAACTAGGCTGAAGTGGTCTAAAGTGTGCTGGGCTGGTCTGAAGTGGGCTGAAGTGTGCTCAAAGGGCTATGGTGTGCTGGATGGTCTGAATTGGGCTAAATGCTGCAGAACTGTGCTAAATTGGTTGGGACAGGTCTGAACTGGGCTGGGCTGAGCTAAGTTGGTCTGGCCAGGGCAAAACTGGTCTGAAGTGGGCTAAAGTGGGCTGGGCTGGGCTAAAGTGGAACGGACCTTGCTAAAGCTGGCTGCGCTGGGCTGAAGTGGGCTGAAGGGGCTGGGGTGAGCTGGAATGGGCTGGACAGGGCTAATGGGGCCTGGACTGAAGTGGGGTAAAGTGTCTGAAGTGAGATAAGCTGGGCTGGACAGGTGTGCACTGGGCTAAACTGGGCTGTGCTGGGCTAAAGTGGTCTGGAGAGGTCTGAAGTGGGCCAAATGTGCTGGACTGGGCTAAACTGTTCTTGGGTGGGCTTAATTGCACCGGACTGAGCTAAAGTGTGCTGGACTGGTCTGAATTGGGTCAAAGTAGTGCCAAGCCATGCTGTGCAGCAAACGAGCCGTTTTGCCTGTAGCAAGCGAGGGTAGGCTGAGCTCTGCTGGGCTGGACAAGGCTAAACTGTACTGAAGTGGGCTAAACTGGGCTGGACTGGTCTGAAGTGGGCCAAAGTGGTCTAAACTCTCCTGAAGTGGGCCAAACTGGGCTGAACGGTGCTGGAGTGGCTGAAGTGGGCTGAAGGGGGCTTCACTGGGTTAGACAGATCTGAGCTTGTCTGAAAGTGACTGGACTGGGCCGAATTGGAGTAAATTTTGCTGGGCTGGGCTGAACTGGGCTGAACTGAGGTAAACTGGCTTGAAGTGGCTGATCATGTCTTGGCTGGGCTGGGCTGTGCTAAACCAGGCTGAACTGTGCTAAAGTGGGCCTAATTGGGCTCAGCTTGTCTGCGCTGAGCTGCAGTGGGCTGGGCTGTAAAGTGGGCTGAACTGGGTTAAATTGGGCAGGGATAAGATGGATGGGCTAAAGTGGGCCTGACTGAGCTGGCCTAAAGTACGCTACGTTGGTCTGGGAAGGGCTAAAGTGGGCTAAACTGTAGTGGGCTGGGCTGCGTTGGGCTAAAGTGGCTGGACTGGTCTGAATTGGCTTAACTGTGACAAAGTGTTCTGGATAGATGTGAATTGGGATAAACTAGGCTGAAGTGGTCTAAAGTGTGCTGGGCTGGTCTGAAGTGGCTGAAGTGTGCTCAAAAGGGCTATGGTGTGCTGGATGGTCTGAATTGGGCTAAACGCTGCAGAACTGTGCTAAATTGGTTGGACAGGTCTGAACTGGGCTGGGCTGAGCTAAGTTGGTCTGGCCAGGGCAAAACTGGTCTGAAGTGGGCTAAAGTGGGCTGGGCTGGGCTAAAGTGGAACGGACCTTGCTAAAGCTGGCTGCGCTGGGCTGAAGTGGGCTGAAGGGGCTGGGGTGAGCTGGAATGGGCTGGGACAGGGCTAATGGGGCCTGGACTGAAGTGGGGTAAAGTGTCTGAAGTGAGATAAGCTGGCTGGACTGGTGTGCACTAGGGCTAAACTGGGCTGTGCTGGGCTAAAGTGGTCTGGAGAGGTCTGAAGTGGGCCAAAATGTGCTGGACTGGGCTAAACTGTTCTTGGGTGGGCTTAATTGCACCGGACTGAGCTAAAGTGGGGCTGGACTGGTCTGAATTGGGCCAAAGTAGTGCCAAGCCATGCTGTGTAGCAAACGAGCCGTTTTGCCTGTAGCAAGCGAGGGTGGGCTGGGCTCTGCTGGGCTGGACAAGGCTAAACTGTGTTTAAGTGGGCTAAACTGGGCTGGACTGGTCTGAGGTGGGCCAAAGTGGTCTAAACTCTCCTGAAGTGGGCCAAACTGGGCTGAACGGTGCTGGAGTGGCTGAAGTGGGCTGAAGGGGGCTTCACTGGGTTAGACAGATCTGAGCTTGTCTGAAAGTGACTGGACTGGGCCGAATTGGAGTAAATTTTGCTGGGCTGGGCTGAACTGGGCTGAACTGAGGTAAAGTGGCTTGAAGTGGCTGATCATGTCTTGGCTGGGCTGTGCTAAACCAGGCTGAACTGTGCTAAAGTGGGCCTAATTGGGCTCAGCTTGTCTGCGCTGAGCTGCAGTGGGCTGGGCTGTAAAGTGGGCTGAACTGGGTTAAATTGGGCAGGGATAAGATGGATTGGGCTAAACTGGGCTGGACTGAGCTGGCCTAAAGTACGCTACGTTGGTCTGGGTAGGGCTAAAGTGGGCTAAACTGTAGTGGGCTGGGCTGCGTTGGGCTAAAGTGGGCTGGACTGGTCTGAATTGGGCTTAACTGTGATAAAGTGTTCTGGATAGATGTGAATTGGGATAAACTAGGCTGAAGTGGTCTAAAGTGTGCTGGGCTGGTCTGAAGTGGGCTGAAGTGTGCTCAAAAGGGCTATGGTGTGCTGGATGGTCTGAATTGGGCTAAACGCTGCAGAACTGTGCTAAATTGGTTGGGACAGGTCTGAACTGGGCTGGGCTGAGCTAAGTTGGTCTGGCCAGGGCAAAACTGGTCTGAAGTGGGCTAAAGTGGGCTGGGCTGGGCTAAAGTGGAACGGACCTTGCTAAAGCTGGCTGCGCTGGGCTGAAGTGGGCTGAAGGGGCTGGGGTGAGCTGGAATGGGCTGGACGGGGCTAATGGGGCCTGGACTGAAGTGGGGTAAAGTGTCTGAAGTGAGATAAGCTGGGCTGGACTGGTGTGCACTGGGCTAAACTGGGCTGTGCTGGGCTAAAGTGGTCTGGAGAGGTCTGAAGTGGGCCAAAATGTGCTGGACTGGGCTAAACTGTTCTTGGGTGGGCTTAATTGCACTGGACTGAGCTAAAGTGGGCTGGACTGGTCTGAATTGGGTCAAAGTAGTGCCAAGCCATGCTGTGTAGCAAACGAGCCGTTTTGCCTGTAGCAAGCGAGGGTGGGCTGGGCTCTGCTGGGCTGGACAAGGCTAAACCGTGCTGACGTGGGCTAAACTGGGCTGGACTGGTCTGAGGTGGGCCAAAGTGGTCTAAACTCTCCTGAAGTGGGCCAAACTGGGCTGAACGGTGCTGGAGTGGCTGAAGTGGGCTGAAGGGGGCTTCACTGGGTTAGACAGATCTGAGCTTGTCTGAAAGTGACTGGACTGGGCCGAATTGGAGTAAATTTTGCTGGGCTGGGCTGAACTGGGCTGAACTGAGGTAAAGTGGCTTGAAGTGGCTGATCATGTCTTGGCTGGGCTGTGCTAAACCAGGCTGAACTGTGCTAAAGTGGGCCTAATTGGGCTCAGCTTGTCTGCGCTGAGCTGCAGTGGGCTGGGCTGTAAAGTGGGCTGAACTGGGTTAAATTGGGCAGGGATAAGATGGATTGGGCTAAACTGGGCTGGACTGAGCTGGCCTAAAGTACGCTACGTTGGTCTGGGAAGGGCTAAAGTGGGCTAAACTGTAGTGGGCTGGGCTGCGTTGGGCTAAAGTGGGCTGGACTGGTCTGAATTGGGCTTAACTGTGACAAAGTGTTCTGGATAGATGTGAATTGGGATAAACTAGGCTGAAGTGGTCTAAAGTGTGCTGGGCTGGTCTGAAGTGGGCTGAAGTGTGCTCAAAAGGGCTATGGTGTGCTGGATGGTCTGAATTGGGCTAAACGCTGCAGAACTGTGCTAAATTGGTTGGGACAGGTCTGAACTGGGCTGGGCTGAGCTAAGTTGGTCTGGCCAGGGCAAAACTGGTCTGAAGTGGGCTAAAGTGGGCTGGGCTGGGCTAAAGTGGAACGGACCTTGCTAAAGCTGGCTGCGCTGGGCTGAAGTGGGCTGAAGGGGCTGGGGTGAGATGGAATGGGCTGGACAGGGCTAATGGGGCCTGGACTGAAGTGGGGTAAAGTGTCTGAAGTGAGATAAGCTGGGCTGGACTGGTGTGCACTGGGCTAAACTGGGCTGTGCTGGGCTAAAGTGGTCTGGAGAGGTCTGAAGTGGGCCAAAATGTGCTGGACTGGGCTAAACTGTTCTTGGGTGGGCTTAATTGCACCGGACTGAGCTAAAGTGGGCTGGACTGGTCTGAATTGGGTCAAAGTAGTGCCAAGCCATGCTGTGCAGCAAACGAGCCGTTTTGCCTGTAGCAAGCGAGGGTAGGCTGAGCTCTGCTGGGCTGGACAAGGCTAAACTGTGCTGAAGTGGGCTAAACTGGGCTGGACTGGTCTGAAGTGGGCCAAAGTGGTCTAAACTCTCCTGAAGTGGGCCAAACTGGGCTGAACGGTGCTGGAGTGGCTGAAGTGGGCTGAAGGGGGCTTCACTGGGTTAGACAGATCTGAGCTTGTCTGAAAGTGACTGGACTGGGCCGAATTGGAGTAAATTTTGCTGGGCTGGCCTGAACTGGGCTGAACTGAGGTAAAGTGGCTTGAAGTGGCTGATCATGTCTTGGCTGGGCTGTGCTAAACCAGGCTGAACTGTGCTAAAGTGGGCCTAATTGGGCTCAGCTTGTCTGCGCTGAGCTGCAGTGGGCTGGGCTGTAAAGTGGGCTGAACTGGGTTAAATTGGGCAGGGATAAGATGGATTGGGCTAAACTGGGCTGGACTGAGCTGGCCTAAAGTACGCAACGTTGGTCTGGGAAGGGCTAAAGTGGGCTAAACTGTAGTGGGCTGGGCTGCGTTGGGCTAAAGTGGGCTGGACTGGTCTGAATTGGGCTTAACTGTGACAAAGTGTTCTGGATAGATGTGAATTGGGATAAACTAGGCTGAAGTGGTCTAAAGTGTGCTGGGCTGGTCTGAAGTGGGCTGAAGTGTGCTCAAAAGGGCTATGGTGTGCTGGATGGTCTGAATTGGGCTAAACGCTGCAGAACTGTGCTAAATTGGTTGGGACAGGTCTGAACTGGGCTGGGCTGAGCTAAGTTGGTCTGGCCAGGGCAAAACTGGTCTGAAGTGGGCTAAAGTGGGCTGGGCTGGGCTAAAGTGGAACGGACCTAGCTAAAGCTGGCTGCGCTGGGCTGAAGTGGGCTGAAGGGGCTGGGGTGAGCTGGAATGGGCTGGACGGGGCTAATGTGGCCTGGACTGAAGTGGGGTAAAGTGTCTGAAGTGAGATAAGCTGGGCTGGACTGGTGTGCACTGGGCTAAACTGGGCTGTGCTGGGCTAAAGTGGTCTGGAGAGGTCTGAAGTGGGCCAAAATGTGCTGGACTGGGCTAAACTGTTCTTGGGTGGGCTTAATTGCACCGGACTGAGCTAAAGTGGGCTGGACTGGTCTGAATTGGGCCAAAGTAGTGCCAAGCCATGCTGTGTAGCAAACGAGCCGTTTTGCCTGTAGCAAGCGAGGGTGGGCTGGGCTCTGCTGGGCTGGACAAGGCTAAACCGTGCTGACGTGGGCTAAACTGGGCTGGACTGGTCTGAGGTGGGCCAAAGTGGTCTAAACTCTCCTGAAGTGGGCCAAACTGGGCTGAACGGTGCTGGAGTGGCTGAAGTGGGCTGAAGGGGGCTTCACTGGGTTAGACAGATCTGAGCTTGTCTGAAAGTGACTGGACTGGGCCGAATTGGAGTAAATTTTGCTGGGCTGGGCTGAACTGGGCTGAACTGAGGTAAAGTGGCTTGAAGTGGCTGATCATGTCTTGGCTGGGCTGTGCTAAACCAGGCTGAACTGTGCTAAAGTGGGCCTAATTGGGCTCAGCTTGTCTGCGCTGAGCTGCAGTGGGCTGGGCTGTAAAGTGGGCTGAACTGGGTTAACTTGGGCAGGGATAAGATGGATTGGGCTAAACTGGGCTGGACTGAGCTGGCCTAAAGTACGCTACGTTGGTCTGGGAAGGGCTAAAGTGGGCTAAACTGTAGTGGGCTGGGCTGCGTTGGGCTAAAGTGGGCTGGACTGGTCTGAATTGGGCTTAACTGTGACAAAGTGTTCTGGATAGATGTGAATTGGGATAAACTAGGCTGAAGTGGTCTAAAGTGTGCTGGGCTGGTCTGAAGTGGGCTGAAGTGTGCTCAAAAGGGCTATGGTGTGCTGGATGGTCTGAATTGGGCTAAATGCTGCAGAACTGTGCTAAATTGGTTGGGACAGGTCTGAACTGGGCTGGGCTGAGCTAAGTTGGTCTGGCCAGGGCAAAACTGGTCTGAAGTGGGCTAAAGTGGGCTGGGCTGGGCTAAAGTGGAACGGACCTTGCTAAAGCTGGCTGCGCTGGGCTGAAGTGGGCTGAAGGGGCTGGGGTGAGCTGGAATGGGCTGGACAGGGCTAATGTGGCCTGGACTGAAGTGGGGTAAAGTGTCTGAAGTGAGATAAGCTGGGCTGGACTGGTGTGCACTGGGCTAAACTGGGCTGTGCTGGGCTAAAGTGGTCTGGAGAGGTCTGAAGTGGGCCAAAATGTGCTGGACTGGGCTAAACTGTTCTTGGGTGGGCTTAATTGCACCGGACTGAGCTAAAGTGGGCTGGACTGGTCTGAATTGGGCCAAAGTAGTGCCAAGCCATGCTGTGTAGCAAACGAGCCGTTTTGCCTGTAGGAAGCGAGGGTGGGCTGGGCTCTGCTGGGCTGGACAAGGCTAAACTGTGTTTAAGTGGGCTAAACTGGGCTGGACTGGTCTGAGGTGGGCCAAAGTGGTCTAAACTCTCCTGAAGTGGGCCAAACTGGGCTGAACGGTGCTGGAGTGGCTGAAGTGGGCTGAAGGGGGCTTCACTGGGTTAGACAGATCTGAGCTTGTCTGAAAGTGACTGGACTGGGCCGAATTGGAGTAAATTTTGCTGGGCTGGGCTGAACTGGGCTGAACTGAGGTAAAGTGGCTTGAAGTGGCTGATCATGTCTTGGCTGGGCTGTGCTAAACCAGGCTGAACTGTGCTAAAGTGGGCCTAATTGGGCTCAGCTTGTCTGCGCTGAGCTGCAGTGGGCTGGGCTGTAAAGTGGGCTGAACTGGGTTAAATTGGGCAGGGATAAGATGGATTGGGCTAAACTGGGCTGGACTGAGCTGGCCTAAAGTACGCAACGTTGGTCTGGGAAGGGCTAAAGTGGGCTAAACTGTAGTGGGCTGGGCTGCGTTGGGCTAAAGTGGGCTGGACTGGTCTGAATTGGGCTTAACTGTGACAAAGTGTTCTGGATAGATGTGAATTGGGATAAACTAGGCTGAAGTGGTCTAAAGTGTGCTGGGCTGGTCTGAAGTGGGCTGAAGTGTGCTCAAAAGGGCTATGGTGTGCTGGATGGTCTGAATTGGGCTAAACGCTGCAGAACTGTGCTAAATTGGTTGGGACAGGTCTGAACTGGGCTGGGCTGAGCTAAGTTGGTCTGGCCAGGGCAAAACTGGTCTGAAGTGGGCTAAAGTGGGCTGGGCTGGGCTAAAGTGGAACGGACCTTGCTAAAGCTGGCTGCGCTGGGCTGAAGTGGGCTGAAGGGGCTGGGGTGAGCTGGAATGGGCTGGACAGGGCTAATGGGGCCTGGACTGAAGTGGGGTAAAGTGTCTGAAGTGAGATAAGCTGGGCTGGACTGGTGTGCACTGGGCTAAACTGGGCTGTGCTGGGCTAAAGTGGTCTGGAGAGGTCTGAAGTGGGCCAAAATGTGCTGGACTGGGCTAAACTGTTCTTGGGTGGGCTTAATTGCACCGGACTGAGCTAAAGTGGGCTGGACTGGTCTGAATTGGGTCAAAGTAGTGCCAAGCCATGCTGTGCAGCAAACGAGCCGTTTTGCCTGTAGCAAGCGAGGGTGGGCTGAGCTCTGCTGGGCTGGACAAGGCTAAACTGTGCTGAAGTGGGCTAAACTGGGCTGGACTGGTCTGAAGTGGGCCAAAGTGGTCTAAACTCTCCTGAAGTGGGCCAAACTGGGCTGAACGGTGCTGGAGTGGCTGAAGTGGGCTGAAGGGGGCTTCACTGGGTTAGACAGATCTGAGCTTGTCTGAAAGTGACTGGACTGGGCCGAATTGGAGTAAATTTTGCTGGGCTGGCCTGAACTGGGCTGAACTGAGGTAAAGTGGCTTGAAGTGGCTGATCATGTCTTGGCTGGGCTGTGCTAAACCAGGCTGAACTGTGCTAAAGTGGGCCTAATTGGGCTCAGCTTGTCTGCGCTGAGCTGCAGTGGGCTGGGCTGTAAAGTGGGCTGAACTGGGTTAAATTGGGCAGGGATAAGATGGATTGGGCTAAACTGGGCTGGACTGAGCTGGCCTAAAGTACGCAACGTTGGTCTGGGAAGGGCTAAAGTGGGCTAAACTGTAGTGGGCTGGGCTGCGTTGGGCTAAAGTGGGCTGGACTGGTCTGAATTGGGCTTAACTGTGACAAAGTGTTCTGGATAGATGTGAATTGGGATAAACTAGGCTGAAGTGGTCTAAAGTGTGCTGGGCTGGTCTGAAGTGGGCTGAAGTGTGCTCAAAAGGGCTATGGTGTGCTGGATGGTCTGAATTGGGCTAAACGCTGCAGAACTGTGCTAAATTGGTTGGGACAGGTCTGAACTGGGCTGGGCTGAGCTAAGTTGGTCTGGCCAGGGCAAAACTGGTCTGAAGTGGGCTAAAGTGGGCTGGGCTGGGCTAAAGTGGAACGGACCTAGCTAAAGCTGGCTGCGCTGGGCTGAAGTGGGCTGAAGGGGCTGGGGTGAGCTGGAATGGGCTGGACGGGGCTAATGTGGCCTGGACTGAAGTGGGGTAAAGTGTCTGAAGTGAGATAAGCTGGGCTGGACTGGTGTGCACTGGGCTAAACTGGGCTGTGCTGGGCTAAAGTGGTCTGGAGAGGTCTGAAGTGGGCCAAAATGTGCTGGACTGGGCTAAACTGTTCTTGGGTGGGCTTAATTGCACCGGACTGAGCTAAAGTGGGCTGGACTGGTCTGAATTGGGCCAAAGTAGTGCCAAGCCATGCTGTGTAGCAAACGAGCCGTTTTGCCTGTAGCAAGCGAGGGTGGGCTGGGCTCTGCTGGGCTGGACAAGGCTAAACCGTGCTGACGTGGGCTAAACTGGGCTGGACTGGTCTGAGGTGGGCCAAAGTGGTCTAAACTCTCCTGAAGTGGGCCAAACTGGGCTGAACGGTGCTGGAGTGGCTGAAGTGGGCTGAAGGGGGCTTCACTGGGTTAGACAGATCTGAGCTTGTCTGAAAGTGACTGGACTGGGCCGAATTGGAGTAAATTTTGCTGGGCTGGGCTGAACTGGGCTGAACTGAGGTAAAGTGGCTTGAAGTGGCTGATCATGTCTTGGCTGGGCTGTGCTAAACCAGGCTGAACTGTGCTAAAGTGGGCCTAATTGGGCTCAGCTTGTCTGCGCTGAGCTGCAGTGGGCTGGGCTGTAAAGTGGGCTGAACTGGGTTAACTTGGGCAGGGATAAGATGGATTGGGCTAAACTGGGCTGGACTGAGCTGGCCTAAAGTACGCTACGTTGGTCTGGGAAGGGCTAAAGTGGGCTAAACTGTAGTGGGCTGGGCTGCGTTGGGCTAAAGTGGGCTGGACTGGTCTGAATTGGGCTTAACTGTGACAAAGTGTTCTGGATAGATGTGAATTGGGATAAACTAGGCTGAAGTGGTCTAAAGTGTGCTGGGCTGGTCTGAAGTGGGCTGAAGTGTGCTCAAAAGGGCTATGGTGTGCTGGATGGTCTGAATTGGGCTAAATGCTGCAGAACTGTGCTAAATTGGTTGGGACAGGTCTGAACTGGGCTGGGCTGAGCTAAGTTGGTCTGGCCAGGGCAAAACTGGTCTGAAGTGGGCTAAAGTGGGCTGGGCTGGGCTAAAGTGGAACGGACCTTGCTAAAGCTGGCTGCGCTGGGCTGAAGTGGGCTGAAGGGGCTGGGGTGAGCTGGAATGGGCTGGACAGGGCTAATGTGGCCTGGACTGAAGTGGGGTAAAGTGTCTGAAGTGAGATAAGCTGGGCTGGACTGGTGTGCACTGGGCTAAACTGGGCTGTGCTGGGCTAAAGTGGTCTGGAGAGGTCTGAAGTGGGCCAAAATGTGCTGGACTGGGCTAAACTGTTCTTGGGTGGGCTTAATTGCACCGGACTGAGCTAAAGTGGGCTGGACTGGTCTGAATTGGGCCAAAGTAGTGCCAAGCCATGCTGTGTAGCAAACGAGCCGTTTTGCCTGTAGGAAGCGAGGGTGGGCTGGGCTCTGCTGGGCTGGACAAGGCTAAACTGTGTTTAAGTGGGCTAAACTGGGCTGGACTGGTCTGAGGTGGGCCAAAGTGGTCTAAACTCTCCTGAAGTGGGCCAAACTGGGCTGAACGGTGCTGGAGTGGCTGAAGTGGGCTGAAGGGGGCTTCACTGGGTTAGACAGATCTGAGCTTGTCTGAAAGTGACTGGACTGGGCCGAATTGGAGTAAATTTTGCTGGGCTGGGCTGAACTGGGCTGAACTGAGGTAAAGTGGCTTGAAGTGGCTGATCATGTCTTGGCTGGGCTGTGCTAAACCAGGCTGAACTGTGCTAAAGTGGGCCTAATTGGGCTCAGCTTGTCTGCGCTGAGCTGCAGTGGGCTGGGCTGTAAAGTGGGCTGAACTGGGTTAAATTGGGCAGGGATAAGATGGATTGGGCTAAACTGGGCTGGACTGAGCTGGCCTAAAGTACGCAACGTTGGTCTGGGAAGGGCTAAAGTGGGCTAAACTGTAGTGGGCTGGGCTGCGTTGGGCTAAAGTGGGCTGGACTGGTCTGAATTGGGCTTAACTGTGACAAAGTGTTCTGGATAGATGTGAATTGGGATAAACTAGGCTGAAGTGGTCTAAAGTGTGCTGGGCTGGTCTGAAGTGGGCTGAAGTGTGCTCAAAAGGGCTATGGTGTGCTGGATGGTCTGAATTGGGCTAAACGCTGCAGAACTGTGCTAAATTGGTTGGGACAGGTCTGAACTGGGCTGGGCTGAGCTAAGTTGGTCTGGCCAGGGCAAAACTGGTCTGAAGTGGGCTAAAGTGGGCTGGGCTGGGCTAAAGTGGAACGGACCTTGCTAAAGCTGGCTGCGCTGGGCTGAAGTGGGCTGAAGGGGCTGGGGTGAGCTGGAATGGGCTGGACAGGGCTAATGGGGCCTGGACTGAAGTGGGGTAAAGTGTCTGAAGTGAGATAAGCTGGGCTGGACTGGTGTGCACTGGGCTAAACTGGGCTGTGCTGGGCTAAAGTGGTCTGGAGAGGTCTGAAGTGGGCCAAAATGTGCTGGACTGGGCTAAACTGTTCTTGGGTGGGCTTAATTGCACCGGACTGAGCTAAAGTGGGCTGGACTGGTCTGAATTGGGTCAAAGTAGTGCCAAGCCATGCTGTGCAGCAAACGAGCCGTTTTGCCTGTAGCAAGCGAGGGTAGGCTGAGCTCTGCTGGGCTGGACAAGGCTAAACTGTGCTGAAGTGGGCTAAACTGGGCTGGACTGGTCTGAAGTGGGCCAAAGTGGTCTAAACTCTCCTGAAGTGGGCCAAACTGGGCTGAACGGTGCTGGAGTGGCTGAAGTGGGCTGAAGGGGGCTTCACTGGGTTAGACAGATCTGAGCTTGTCTGAAAGTGACTGGACTGGGCCGAATTGGAGTAAATTTTGCTGGGCTGGGCTGAACTGGGCTGAACTGAGGTAAAGTGGCTTGAAGTGGCTGATCATGTCTTGGCTGGGCTGTGCTAAACCAGGCTGAACTGTGCTAAAGTGGGCCTAATTGGGCTCAGCTTGTCTGCGCTGAGCTGCAGTGGGCTGGGCTGTAAAGTGGGCTGAACTGGGTTAAATTGGGCAGGGATAAGATGGATTGGGCTAAACTGGGCTGGACTGAGCTGGCCTAAAGTACGCAACGTTGGTCTGGGAAGGGCTAAAGTGGGCTAAACTGTAGTGGGCTGGGCTGCGTTGGGCTAAAGTGGGCTGGACTGGTCTGAATTGGGCTTAACTGTGACAAAGTGTTCTGGATAGATGTGAATTGGGATAAACTAGGCTGAACTGGTCTAAAGTGTGCTGGGCTGGTCTGAAGTGGGCTGAAGTGTGCTCAAAAGGGCTATGGTGTGCTGGATGGTCTGAATTGGGCTAAACACTGCAGAACTGTGCTAAATTGGTTGGGACAGGTCTGAACTGGGCTGGGCTGAGCTAAGTTGGTCTGGCCAGGGCAAAACTGGTCTGAAGTGGGCTAAAGTGGGCTGGGCTGGGCTAAAGTGGAACGGACCTTGCTAAAGCTGGCTGCGCTGGGCTGAAGTGGGCCTAAGGGGCTGGGGTGAGCTGGAATGGGCTGGACAGGGCTAATGGGGCCTGGACTGAAGTGGGGTAAAGTGTCTGAAGTGAGATAAGCTGGGCTGGACTGGTGTGCACTGGGCTAAACTGGGCTGTGCTGGGCTAAAGTGGTCTGGAGAGGTCTGAAGTGGGCCAAAATGTGCTGGACTGGGCTAAACTGTTCTTGGGTGGGCTTAATTGCACCGGACTGAGCTAAAGTGGGCTGGACTGGTCTGAATTGGGCCAAAGTAGTGCCAAGCCATGCTGTGTAGCAAACGAGCCGTTTTGCCTGTAGCAAGCGAGGGTGGGCTGGGCTCTGCTGGGCTGGACAAGGCTAAACTGTGTTTAAGTGGGCTAAACTGGGCTGGACTGGTCTGAGGTGGGCCAAAGTGGTCTAAACTCTCCTGAAGTGGGCCAAACTGGGCTGAACGGTGCTGGAGTGGCTGAAGTGGGCTGAAGGGGGCTTCACTGGGTTAGACAGATCTGAGCTTGTCTGAAAGTGACTGGACTGGGCCGAATTGGAGTAAATTTTGCTGGGCTGGGCTGAACTGGGCTGAACTGAGGTAAAGTGGCTTGAAGTGGCTGATCATGTCTTGGCTGGGCTGTGCTAAACCAGGCTGAACTGTGCTAAAGTGGGCCTAATTGGGCTCAGCTTGTCTGCGCTGAGCTGCAGTGGGCTGGGCTGTAAAGTGGGCTGAACTGGGTTAAATTGGGCAGGGATAAGATGGATTGGGCTAAACTGGGCTGGACTGAGCTGGCCTAAAGTACGCAACGTTGGTCTGGGAAGGGCTAAAGTGGGCTAAACTGTAGTGGGCTGGGCTGCGTTGGGCTAAAGTGGGCTGGACTGGTCTGAATTGGGCTTAACTGTGATAAAGTGTTCTGGATAGATGTGAATTGGGATAAACTAGGCTGAAGTGGTCTAAAGTGTGCTGGGCTGGTCTGAAGTGGGCTGAAGTGTGCTCAAAAGGGCTATGGTGTGCTGGATGGTCTGAATTGGGCTAAACGCTGCAGAACTGTGCTAAATTGGTTGGGACAGGTCTGAACTGGGCTGGGCTGAGCTAAGTTGGTCTGGCCAGGGCAAAACTGGTCTGAAGTGGGCTAAAGTGGGCTGGGCTGGGCTAAAGTGGAACGGACCTTGCTAAAGCTGGCTGCGCTGGGCTGAAGTGGGCTGAAGGGGCTGGGGTGAGCTGGAATGGGCTGGACGGGGCTAATGGGGCCTGGACTGAAGTGGGGTAAAGTGTCTGAAGTGAGATAAGCTGGGCTGGACTGGTGTGCACTGGGCTAAACTGGGCTGTGCTGGGCTAAAGTGGTCTGGAGAGGTCTGAAGTGGGCCAAAATGTGCTGGACTGGGCTAAACTGTTCTTGGGTGGGCTTAATTGCACCGGACTGAGCTAAAGTGGGCTGGACTGGTCTGAATTGGGCCAAAGTAGTGCCAAGCCATGCTGTGTAGCAAACGAGCCGTTTTGCCTGTAGCAAGCGAGGGTGGGCTGGGCTCTGCTGGGCTGGACAAGGCTAAACCGTGCTGACGTGGGCTAAACTGGGCTGGACTGGTCTGAGGTGGGCCAAAGTGGTCTAAACTCTCCTGAAGTGGGCCAAACTGGGCTGAACGGTGCTGGAGTGGCTGAAGTGGGCTGAAGGGGGCTTCACTGGGTTAGACAGATCTGAGCTTGTCTGAAAGTGACTGGACTGGGCCGAATAGGAGTAAATTTTGCTGGGCTGGGCTGAACTGGGCTGAACTGAGGTGAAGTGGCTTGAAGTGGCTGATCATGTCTTGGCTGGGCTGTGCTAAACCAGGCTGAACTGTGCTAAAGTGGGCCTAATTGGGCTCAGCTTGTCTGCGCTGAGCTGCAGTGGGCTGGGCTGTAAAGTGGGCTGAACTGGGTTAACTTGGGCAGGGATAAGATGGATTGGGCTAAACTGGGCTGGACTGAGCTGGCCTAAAGTACGCTACGTTGGTCTGGGAAGGGCTAAAGTGGGCTAAACTGTAGTGGGCTGGGCTGCGTTGGGCTAAAGTGGGCTGGACTGGTCTGAATTGGGCTTAACTGTGACAAAGTGTTCTGGATAGATGTGAATTGGGATAAACTAGGCTGAAGTGGTCTAAAGTGTGCTGGGCTGGTCTGAAGTGGGCTGAAGTGTGCTCAAAAGGGCTATGGTGTGCTGGATGGTCTGAATTGGGCTAAATGCTGCAGAACTGTGCTAAATTGGTTGGGACAGGTCTGAACTGGGCTGGGCTGAGCTAAGTTGGTCTGGCCAGGGCAAAACTGGTCTGAAGTGGGCTAAAGTGGGCTGGGCTGGGCTAAAGTGGAACGGACCTTGCTAAAGCTGGCTGCGCTGGGCTGAAGTGGGCTGAAGGGGCTGGGGTGAGCTGGAATGGGCTGGACAGGGCTAATGTGGCCTGGACTGAAGTGGGGTAAAGTGTCTGAAGTGAGATAAGCTGGGCTGGACTGGTGTGCACTGGGCTAAACTGGGCTGTGCTGGGCTAAAGTGGTCTGGAGAGGTCTGAAGTGGGCCAAAATGTGATGGACTGGGCTAAACTGTTCTTGGGTGGGCTTAATTGCACCGGACTGAGCTAAAGTGGGCTGGACTGGTCTGAATTGGGCCAAAGTAGTGCCAAGCCATGCTGTGTAGCAAACGAGCCGTTTTGCCTGTAGCAAGCGAGGGTGGGCTGGGCTCTGCTGGGCTGGACAAGGCTAAACTGTGTTTAAGTGGGCTAAACTGGGCTGGACTGGTCTGAGGTGGGCCAAAGTGGTCTAAACTCTCCTGAAGTGGGCCAAACTGGGCTGAACGGTGCTGGAGTGGCTGAAGTGGGCTGAAGGGGGCTTCACTGGGTTAGACAGATCTGAGCTTGTCTGAAAGTGACTGGACTGGGCCGAATAGGAGTAAATTTTGCTGGGCTGGGCTGAACTGGGCTGAACTGAGGTGAAGTGGCTTGAAGTGGCTGATCATGTCTTGGCTGGGCTGTGCTAAACCAGGCTGAACTGTGCTAAAGTGGGCCTAATTGGGCTCAGCTTGTCTGCGCTGAGCTGCAGTGGGCTGGGCTGTAAAGTGGGCTGAACTGGGTTAACTTGGGCAGGGATAAGATGGATTGGGCTAAACTGGGCTGGACTGAGCTGGCCTAAAGTACGCTACGTTGGTCTGGGAAGGGCTAAAGTGGGCTAAACTGTAGTGGGCTGGGCTGCGTTGGGCTAAAGTGGGCTGGACTGGTCTGAATTGGGCTTAACTGTGACAAAGTGTTCTGGATAGATGTGAATTGGGATAAACTAGGCTGAAGTGGTCTAAAGTGTGCTGGGCTGGTCTGAAGTGGGCTGAAGTGTGCTCAAAAGGGCTATGGTGTGCTGGATGGTCTGAATTGGGCTAAATGCTGCAGAACTGTGCTAAATTGGTTGGGACAGGTCTGAACTGGGCTGGGCTGAGCTAAGTTGGTCTGGCCAGGGCAAAACTGGTCTGAAGTGGGCTAAAGTGGGCTGGGCTGGGCTAAAGTGGAACGGACCTTGCTAAAGCTGGCTGCGCTGGGCTGAAGTGGGCTGAAGGGGCTGGGGTGAGCTGGAATGGGCTGGACAGGGCTAATGTGGCCTGGACTGAAGTGGGGTAAAGTGTCTGAAGTGAGATAAGCTGGGCTGGACTGGTGTGCACTGGGCTAAACTGGGCTGTGCTGGGCTAAAGTGGTCTGGAGAGGTCTGAAGTGGGCCAAAATGTGATGGACTGGGCTAAACTGTTCTTGGGTGGGCTTAATTGCACCGGACTGAGCTAAAGTGGGCTGGACTGGTCTGAATTGGGCCAAAGTAGTGCCAAGCCATGCTGTGTAGCAAACGAGCCGTTTTGCCTGTAGCAAGCGAGGGTGGGCTGGGCTCTGCTGGGCTGGACAAGGCTAAACTGTGTTTAAGTGGGCTAAACTGGGCTGGACTGGTCTGAGGTGGGCCAAAGTGGTCTAAACTCTCCTGAAGTGGGCCAAACTGGGCTGAACGGTGCTGGAGTGGCTGAAGTGGGCTGAAGGGGGCTTCACTGGGTTAGACAGATCTGAGCTTGTCTGAAAGTGACTGGACTGGGCCGAATTGGAGTAAATTTTGCTGGGCTGGGCTGAACTGGGCTGAACTGAGGTAAAGTGGCTTGAAGTGGCTGATCATGTCTTGGCTGGGCTGTGCTAAACCAGGCTGAACTGTGCTAAAGTGGGCCTAATTGGGCTCAGCTTGTCTGCGCTGAGCTGCAGTGGGCTGGGCTGTAAAGTGGGCTGAACTGGGTTAAATTGGGCAGGGATAAGATGGATTGGGCTAAACTGGGCTGGACTGAGCTGGCCTAAAGTACGCAACGTTGGTCTGGGAAGGGCTAAAGTGGGCTAAACTGTAGTGGGCTGGGCTGCGTTGGGCTAAAGTGGGCTGGACTGGTCTGAATTGGGCTTAACTGTGATAAAGTGTTCTGGATAGATGTGAATTGGGATAAACTAGGCTGAAGTGGTCTAAAGTGTGCTGGGCTGGTCTGAAGTGGGCTGAAGTGTGCTCAAAAGGGCTATGGTGTGCTGGATGGTCTGAATTGGGCTAAACGCTGCAGAACTGTGCTAAATTGGTTGGGACAGGTCTGAACTGGGCTGGGCTGAGCTAAGTTGGTCTGGCCAGGGCAAAACTGGTCTGAAGTGGGCTAAAGTGGGCTGGGCTGGGCTAAAGTGGAACGGACCTTGCTAAAGCTGGCTGCGCTGGGCTGAAGTGGGCTGAAGGGGCTGGGGTGAGCTGGAATGGGCTGGACGGGGCTAATGGAGCCTGGACTGAAGTGGGGTAAAGTGTCTGAAGTGAGATAAGCTGGGCTGGACTGGTGTGCACTGGGCTAAACTGGGCTGTGCTGGGCTAAAGTGGTCTGGAGAGGTCTGAAGTGGGCCAAAATGTGCTGGACTGGGCTAAACTGTTCTTGGGTGGGCTTAATTGCACCGGACTGAGCTAAAGTGGGCTGGACTGGTCTGAATTGGGCCAAAGTAGTGCCAAGCCATGCTGTGTAGCAAACGAGCCGTTTTGCCTGTAGCAAGCGAGGGTGGGCTGGGCTCTGCTGGGCTGGACAAGGCTAAACCGTGCTGACGTGGGCTAAACTGGGCTGGACTGGTCTGAGGTGGGCCAAAGTGGTCTAAACTCTCCTGAAGTGGGCCAAACTGGGCTGAACGGTGCTGGAGTGGCTGAAGTGGGCTGAAGGGGGCTTCACTGGGTTAGACAGATCTGAGCTTGTCTGAAAGTGACTGGACTGGGCCGAATAGGAGTAAATTTTGCTGGGCTGGGCTGAACTGGGCTGAACTGAGGTGAAGTGGCTTGAAGTGGCTGATCATGTCTTGGCTGGGCTGTGCTAAACCAGGCTGAACTGTGCTAAAGTGGGCCTAATTGGGCTCAGCTTGTCTGCGCTGAGCTGCAGTGGGCTGGGCTGTAAAGTGGGCTGAACTGGGTTAACTTGGGCAGGGATAAGATGGATTGGGCTAAACTGGGCTGGACTGAGCTGGCCTAAAGTACGCTACGTTGGTCTGGGAAGGGCTAAAGTGGGCTAAACTGTAGTGGGCTGGGCTGCGTTGGGCTAAAGTGGGCTGGACTGGTCTGAATTGGGCTTAACTGTGACAAAGTGTTCTGGATAGATGTGAATTGGGATAAACTAGGCTGAAGTGGTCTAAAGTGTGCTGGGCTGGTCTGAAGTGGGCTGAAGTGTGCTCAAAAGGGCTATGGTGTGCTGGATGGTCTGAATTGGGCTAAATGCTGCAGAACTGTGCTAAATTGGTTGGGACAGGTCTGAACTGGGCTGGGCTGAGCTAAGTTGGTCTGGCCAGGGCAAAACTGGTCTGAAGTGGGCTAAAGTGGGCTGGGCTGGGCTAAAGTGGAACGGACCTTGCTAAAGCTGGCTGCGCTGGGCTGAAGTGGGCTGAAGGGGCTGGGGTGAGCTGGAATGGGCTGGACAGGGCTAATGTGGCCTGGACTGAAGTGGGGTAAAGTGTCTGAAGTGAGATAAGCTGGGCTGGACTGGTGTGCACTGGGCTAAACTGGGCTGTGCTGGGCTAAAGTGGTCTGGAGAGGTCTGAAGTGGGCCAAAATGTGCTGGACTGGGCTAAACTGTTCTTGGGTGGGCTTAATTGCACCGGACTGAGCTAAAGTGGGCTGGACTGGTCTGAATTGGGCCAAAGTAGTGCCAAGCCATGCTGTGTAGCAAACGAGCCGTTTTGCCTGTAGGAAGCGAGGGTGGGCTGGGCTCTGCTGGGCTGGACAAGGCTAAACTGTGTTTAAGTGGGCTAAACTGGGCTGGACTGGTCTGAGGTGGGCCAAAGTGGTCTAAACTCTCCTGAAGTGGGCCAAACTGGGCTGAACGGTGCTGGAGTGGCTGAAGTGGGCTGAAGGGGGCTTCACTGGGTTAGACAGATCTGAGCTTGTCTGAAAGTGACTGGACTGGGCCGAATAGGAGTAAATTTTGCTGGGCTGGGCTGAACTGGGCTGAACTGAGGTAAAGTGGCTTGAAGTGGCTGATCATGTCTTGGCTGGGCTGTGCTAAACCAGGCTGAACTGTGCTAAAGTGGGCCTAATTGGGCTCAGCTTGTCTGCGCTGAGCTGCAGTGGGCTGGGCTGTAAAGTGGGCTGAACTGGGTTAACTTGGGCAGGGATAAGATGGATTGGGCTAAACTGGGCTGGACTGAGCTGGCCTAAAGTACGCTACGTTGGTCTGGGAAGGGCTAAAGTGGGCTAAACTGTAGTGGGCTGGGCTGCGTTGGGCTAAAGTGGGCTGGACTGGTCTGAATTGGGCTTAACTGTGACAAAGTGTTCTGGATAGATGTGAATTGGGATAAACTAGGCTGAAGTGGTCTAAAGTGTGCTGGGCTGGTCTGAAGTGGGCTGAAGTGTGCTCAAAAGGGCTATGGTGTGCTGGATGGTCTGAATTGGGCTAAATGCTGCAGAACTGTGCTAAATTGGTTGGGACAGGTCTGAACTGGGCTGGGCTGAGCTAAGTTGGTCTGGCCAGGGCAAAACTGGTCTGAAGTGGGCTAAAGTGGGCTGGGCTAAAGTGGAACGGACCTTGCTAAAGCTGGCTGCGCTGGGCTGAAGTGGGCTGAAGGGGCTGGGGTGAGCTGGAATGGGCTGGACAGGGCTAATGTGGCCTGGACTGAAGTGGGGTAAAGTGTCTGAAGTGAGATAAGCTGGGCTGGACTGGTGTGCACTGGGCTAAACTGGGCTGTGCTGGGCTAAAGTGGTCTGGAGAGGTCTGAAGTGGGCCAAAATGTGCTGGACTGGGCTAAACTGTTCTTGGGTGGGCTTAATTGCACCGGACTGAGCTAAAGTGGGCTGGACTGGTCTGAATTGGGCCAAAGTAGTGCCAAGCCATGCTGTGTAGCAAACGAGCCGTTTTGCCTGTAGGAAGCGAGGGTGGGCTGGGCTCTGCTGGGCTGGACAAGGCTAAACTGTGTTTAAGTGGGCTAAACTGGGCTGGACTGGTCTGAGGTGGGCCAAAGTGGTCTAAACTCTCCTGAAGTGGGCCAAACTGGGCTGAACGGTGCTGGAGTGGCTGAAGTGGGCTGAAGGGGGCTTCACTGGGTTAGACAGATCTGAGCTTGTCTGAAAGTGACTGGACTGGGCCGAATAGGAGTAAATTTTGCTGGGCTGGGCTGAACTGGGCTGAACTGAGGTAAAGTGGCTTGAAGTGGCTGATCATGTCTTGGCTGGGCTGTGCTAAACCAGGCTGAACTGTGCTAAAGTGGGCCTAATTGGGCTCAGCTTGTCTGCGCTGAGCTGCAGTGGGCTGGGCTGTAAAGTGGGCTGAACTGGGTTAAATTGGGCAGGGATAAGATGGATTGGGCTAAACTGGGCTGGACTGAGCTGGCCTAAAGTACGCAACGTTGGTCTGGGAAGGGCTAAAGTGGGCTAAACTGTAGTGGGCTGGGCTGCGTTGGGCTAAAGTGGGCTGGACTGGTCTGAATTGGGCTTAACTGTGACAAAGTGTTCTGGATAGATGTGAATTGGGATAAACTAGGCTGAACTGGTCTAAAGTGTGCTGGGCTGGTCTGAAGTGGGCTGAAGTGTGCTCAAAAGGGCTATGGTGTGCTGGATGGTCTGAATTGGGCTAAACGCTGCAGAACTGTGCTAAATTGGTTGGGACAGGTCTGAACTGGGCTGGGCTGAGCTAAGTTGGTCTGGCCAGGGCAAAACTGGTCTGAAGTGGGCTAAAGTGGGCTGGGCTGGGCTAAAGTGGAACGGACCTTGCTAAAGCTGGCTGCGCTGGGCTGAAGTGGGCTGAAGGGGCTGGGGTGAGCTGGAATGGGCTGGACGGGGCTAATGTGGCCTGGACTGAAGTGGGGTAAAGTGTCTGAAGTGAGATAAGCTGGGCTGGACTGGTGTGCACTGGGCTAAACTGGGCTGTGCTGGGCTAAAGTGGTCTGGAGAGGTCTGAAGTGGGCCAAAATGTGCTGGACTGGGCTAAACTGTTCTTGGGTGGGCTTAATTGCACCGGACTGAGCTAAAGTGGGCTGGACTGGTCTGAATTGGGCCAAAGTAGTGCCAAGCCATGCTGTGTAGCAAACGAGCCGTTTTGCCTGTAGCAAGCGAGGGTGGGCTGGGCTCTGCTGGCTGGACAAGGCTAAACTGTGCTGACGTGGGCTAAACTGGGCTGGACTGGTCTGAGGTGGGCCAAAGTGGTCTAAACTCTCCTGAAGTGGGCCAAACTGGGCTGAACGGTGCTGGAGTGGCTGAAGTGGGCTGAAGGGGGCTTCACTGGGTTAGACAGATCTGAGCTTGTCTGAAAGTGACTGGACTGGGCCGAATTGGAGTAAATTTTGCTGGGCTGGGCTGAACTGGGCTGAACTGAGGTAAAGTGGCTTGAAGTGGCTGATCATGTCTTGGCTGGGCTGTGCTAAACCAGGCTGAACTGTGCTAAAGTGGGCCTAATTGGGCTCAGCTTGTCTGCGCTGAGCTGCAGTGGGCTGGGCTGTAAAGTGGGCTGAACTGGGTTAACTTGGGCAGGGATAAGATGGATTGGGCTAAACTGGGCTGGACTGAGCTGGCCTAAAGTACGCTACGTTGGTCTGGGAAGGGCTAAAGTGGGGCTAACTGTAGTGGGCTGGGCTGCGTTGGGCTAAAGTGGGCTGGACTGGTCCTGAATTGGGCTTAACTGTGACAAAGTGTTCTGGATAGATGTGAATTGGGATAAACTAGGCTGAAGTGGTCTAAAGTGTGCTGGGCTGGTCTGAAGTGGGCTGAAGTGTGCTCAAAAGGGCTATGGTGTGCTGGATGGTCTGAATTGGGCTAAATGCTGCAGAACTGTGCTAAATTGGTTGGGACAGGTCTGAACTGGGCTGGGCTGAGCTAAGTTGGTCTACCAAGGCAAAACTGGTCTGAAGTGGGCTAAAGTGGGCTGGGCTGGGCTAAAGTGGAACGGACCTTGCTAAAGCTGGCTGCGCTGGGCTGAAGTGGGCTGAAGGGGCTGGGGTGAGCTGGAATGGGCTGGACAGGGCTAATGTGGCCTGGACTGAAGTGGGGTAAAGTGTCTGAAGTGAGATAAGCTGGGCTGGACTGGTGTGCACTGGGCTAAACTGGGCTGTGCTGGGCTAAAGTGGTCTGGAGAGGTCTGAAGTGGGCCAAAATGTGCTGGACTGGGCTAAACTGTTCTTGGGTGGGCTTAATTGCACCGGACTGAGCTAAAGTGGGCTGGACTGGTCTGAATTGGGCCAAAGTAGTGCCAAGCCATGCTGTGTAGCAAACGAGCCGTTTTGCCTGTAGGAAGCGAGGGTGGGCTGGGCTCTGCTGGGCTGGACAAGGCTAAACTGTGTTTAAGTGGGCTAAACTGGGCTGGACTGGTCTGAGGTGGGCCAAAGTGGTCTAAACTCTCCTGAAGTGGGCCAAACTGGGCTGAACGGTGCTGGAGTGGCTGAAGTGGGCTGAAGGGGGCTTCACTGGGTTAGACAGATCTGAGCTTGTCTGAAAGTGACTGGACTGGGCCGAATTGGAGTAAATTTTGCTGGGCTGGGCTGAACTGGGCTGAACTGAGGTAAAGTGGCTTGAAGTGGCTGATCATGTCTTGGCTGGGCTGTGCTAAACCAGGCTGAACTGTGCTAAAGTGGGCCTAATTGGGCTCAGCTTGTCTGCGCTGAGCTGCAGTGGGCTGGGCTGTAAAGTGGGCTGAACTGGGTTAAATTGGGCAGGGATAAGATGGATTGGGCTAAACTGGGCTGGACTGAGCTGGCCTAAAGTACGCAACGTTGGTCTGGGAAGGGCTAAAGTGGGCTAAACTGTAGTGGGCTGGGCTGCGTTGGGCTAAAGTGGGCTGGGCTGGTCTGAATTGGGCTTAACTGTGACAAAGTGTTCTGGATAGATGTGAATTGGGATAAACTAGGCTGAAGTGGTCTAAAGTGTGCTGGGCTGGTCTGAAGTGGGCTGAAGTGTGCTCAAAAGGGCTATGGTGTGCTGGATGGTCTGAATTGGGCTAAACGCTGCAGAACTGTGCTAAATTGGTTGGGACAGGTCTGAACTGGGCTGGGCTGAGCTAAGTTGGTCTGGCCAGGGCAAAACTGGTCTGAAGTGGGCTAAAGTGGGCTGGGCTGGGCTAAAGTGGAACGGACCTTGCTAAAGCTGGCTGCGCTGGGCTGAAGTGGGCTGAAGGGGCTGGGGTGAGCTGGAATGGGCTGGACGGGGCTAATGTGGCCTGGACTGAAGTGGGGTAAAGTGTCTGAAGTGAGATAAGCTGGGCTGGACTGGTGTGCACTGGGCTAAACTGGGCTGTGCTGGGCTAAAGTGGTCTGGAGAGGTCTGAAGTGGGCCAAAATGTGCTGGACTGGGCTAAACTGTTCTTGGGTGGGCTTAATTGCACCGGACTGAGCTAAAGTGGGCTGGACTGGTCTGAATTGGGTCAAAGTAGTGCCAAGCCATGCTGTGTAGCAAACGAGCCGTTTTGCCTGTAGCAAGCGAGGGTGGGCTGGGCTCTGCTGGGCTGGACAAGGCTAAACTGTGTTTAAGTGGGCTAAACTGGGCTGGACTGGTCTGAGGTGGGCCAAAGTGGTCTAAACTCTCCTGAAGTGGGCCAAACTGGGCTGAACGGTGCTGGAGTGGCTGAAGTGGGCTGAAGGGGGCTTCACTGGGTTAGACAGATCTGAGCTTGTCTGAAAGTGACTGGACTGGGCCGAATTGGAGTAAATTTTGCTGGGCTGGGCTGAACTGGGCTGAACTGAGGTAAAGTGGCTTGAAGTGGCTGATCATGTCTTGGCTGGGCTGTGCTAAACCAGGCTGAACTGTGCTAAAGTGGGCCTAATTGGGCTCAGCTTGTCTGCGCTGAGCTGCAGTGGGCTGGGCTGTAAAGTGGGCTGAACTGGGTTAAATTGGGCAGGGATAAGATGGATTGGGCTAAACTGGGCTGGACTGAGCTGGCCTAAAGTACGCAACGTTGGTCTGGGAAGGGCTAAAGTGGGCTAAACTGTAGTGGGCTGGGCTGCGTTGGGCTAAAGTGGGCTGGACTGGTCTGAATTGGGCTTAACTGTGACAAAGTGTTCTGGATAGATGTGAATTGGGATAAACTAGGCTGAAGTGGTCTAAAGTGTGCTGGGCTGGTCTGAAGTGGGCTGAAGTGTGCTCAAAAGGGCTATGGTGTGCTGGATGGTCTGAATTGGGCTAAACGCTGCAGAACTGTGCTAATTGGTTGGGGACAGGTCTGAACTGGGCTGGGCTGAGCTAAGTTGGTCTGGCCAGGGCAAAACTGGTCTGAAGTGGGCTAAAGTGGGCTGGGCTGGGCTAAAGTGGAACGGACCTTGCTAAAGCTGGCTGCGCTGGGCTGAAGTGGGCTGAAGGGGCTGGGGTGAGCTGGAATGGGCTGGACAGGGCTAATGGGGCCTGGACTGAAGTGGGGTAAAGTGTCTGAAGTGAGATAAGCTGGGCTGGACTGGTGTGCACTGGGCTAAACTGGGCTGTGCTGGGCTAAAGTGGTCTGGAGAGGTCTGAAGTGGGCCAAAATGTGCTGGACTGGGCTAAACTGTTCTTGGGTGGGCTTAATTGCACCGGACTGAGCTAAAGTGGGCTGGACTGGTCTGAATTGGGCCAAAGTAGTGCCAAGCCATGCTGTGCAGCAAACGAGCCGTTTTGCCTGTAGCAAGCGAGGGTAGGCTGAGCTCTGCTGGGCTGGACAAGGCTAAACTGTGCTGAAGTGGGCTAAACTGGGCTGGACTGGTCTGAAGTGGGCCAAAGTGGTCTAAACTCTCCTGAAGTGGGCCAAACTGGGCTGAACGGTGCTGGAGTGGCTGAAGTGGGCTGAAGGGGGCTTCACTGGGTTAGACAGATCTGAGCTTGTCTGAAAGTGACTGGACTGGGCCGAATTGGAGTAAATTTTGCTGGGCTGGGCTGAACTGAGGTAAAGTGGCTTGAAGTGGCTGATCATGTCTTGGCTGGGCTGTGCTAAACCAGGCTGAACTGTGCTAAAGTGGGCCTAATTGGGCTCAGCTTGTCTGCGCTGAGCTGCAGTGGGCTGGGCTGTAAAGTGGGCTGAACTGGGTTAAATTGGGCAGGGATAAGATGGATTGGGCTAAACTGGGCTGGACTGAGCTGGCCTAAAGTACGCAACGTTGGTCTGGGAAGGGCTAAAGTGGGCTAAACTGTAGTGGGCTGGGCTGCGTTGGGCTAAAGTGGGGCTGGACTGGTCTGAATTGGGCTTAACTGTGACAAAGTGTTCTGGATAGATGTGAATTGGGATAAACTAGGCTGAACTGGTCTAAAGTGTGCTGGGCTGGTCTGAAGTGGGCTGAAGTGTGCTCAAAAGGGCTATGGTGTGCTGGATGGTCTGAATTGGGCTAAACGCTGCAGAACTGTGCTAAATTGGTTGGGACAGGTCTGAACTGGGCTGGGCTGAGCTAAGTTGGTCTGGCCAGGGCAAAACTGGTCTGAAGTGGGCTAAAGTGGGCTGGGCTGGGCTAAAGTGGAACGGACCTTGCTAAAGCTGGCTGCGCTGGGCTGAAGTGGGCTGAAGGGGCTGGGGTGAGCTGGAATGGGCTGGACGGGGCTAATGTGGCCTGGACTGAAGTGGGGTAAAGTGTCTGAAGTGAGATAAGCTGGGCTGGACTGGTGTGCACTGGGCTAAACTGGGCTGTGCTGGGCTAAAGTGGTCTGGAGAGGTCTGAAGTGGGCCAAAATGTGCTGGACTGGGCTAAACTGTTCTTGGGTGGGCTTAATTGCACCGGACTGAGCTAAAGTGGGCTGGACTGGTCTGAATTGGGCCAAAGTAGTGCCAAGCCATGCTGTGTAGCAAACGAGCCGTTTTGCCTGTAGCAAGCGAGGGTGGGCTGGGCTCTGCTGGGCTGGACAAGGCTGAACCGTGCTGACGTGGGCTAAACTGGGCTGGACTGGTCTGAGGTGGGCCAAAGTGGTCTAAACTCTCCTGAAGTGGGCCAAACTGGGCTGAACGGTGCTGGAGTGGCTGAAGTGGGCTGAAGGGGGCTTCACTGGGTTAGACAGATCTGAGCTTGTCTGAAAGTGACTGGACTGGGCCGAATTGGAGTAAATTTTGCTGGGCTGGGCTGAACTGGGCTGAACTGAGGTAAAGTGGCTTGAAGTGGCTGATCATGTCTTGGCTGGGCTGTGCTAAACCAGGCTGAACTGTGCTAAAGTGGGCCTAATTGGGCTCAGCTTGTCTGCGCTGAGCTGCAGTGGGCTGGGCTGTAAAGTGGGCTGAACTGGGTTAACTTGGGCAGGGATAAGATGGATTGGGCTAAACTGGGCTGGACTGAGCTGGCCTAAAGTACGCTACGTTGGTCTGGGAAGGGCTAAAGTGGGCTAAACTGTAGTGGGCTGGGCTGCGTTGGGCTAAAGTGGGCTGGACTGGTCTGAATTGGGCTTAACTGTGACAAAGTGTTCTGGATAGATGTGAATTGGGATAAACTAGGCTGAAGTGGTCTAAAGTGTGCTGGGCTGGTCTGAAGTGGGCTGAAGTGTGCTCAAAAGGGCTATGGTGTGCTGGATGGTCTGAATTGGGCTAAATGCTGCAGAACTGTGCTAAATTGGTTGGGACAGGTCTGAACTGGGCTGGGCTGAGCTAAGTTGGTCTGGCCAGGGCAAAACTGGTCTGAAGTGGGCTAAAGTGGGCTGGGCTGGGCTAAAGTGGAACGGACCTTGCTAAAGCTGGCTGCGCTGGGCTGAAGTGGGCTGAAGGGGCTGGGGTGAGCTGGAATGGGCTGGACAGGGCTAATGTGGCCTGGACTGAAGTGGGGTAAAGTGTCTGAAGTGAGATAAGCTGGGCTGGACTGGTGTGCACTGGCTAAACTGGGCTGTGCTGGGCTAAAGTGGTCTGGAGAGGTCTGAAGTGGGCCAAAATGTGCTGGACTGGGCTAAACTGTTCTTGGGTGGGCTTAATTGCACCGGACTGAGCTAAAGTGGGCTGGACTGGTCTGAATTGGGCCAAAGTAGTGCCAAGCCATGCTGTGTAGCAAACGAGCCGTTTTGCCTGTAGGAAGCGAGGGTGGGCTGGGCTCTGCTGGGCTGGACAAGGCTAAACTGTGTTTAAGTGGGCTAAACTGGGCTGGACTGGTCTGAGGTGGGCCAAAGTGGTCTAAACTCTCCTGAAGTGGGCCAAACTGGGCTGAACGGTGCTGGAGTGGCTGAAGTGGGCTGAAGGGGGCTTCACTGGGTTAGACAGATCTGAGCTTGTCTGAAAGTGACTGGACTGGGCCGAATTGGAGTAAATTTTGCTGGGCTGGGCTGAACTGGGCTGAACTGAGGTAAAGTGGCTTGAAGTGGCTGATCATGTCTTGGCTGGGCTGTGCTAAACCAGGCTGAACTGTGCTAAAGTGGGCCTAATTGGGCTCAGCTTGTCTGCGCTGAGCTGCAGTGGGCTGGGCTGTAAAGTGGGCTGAACTGGGTTAAATTGGGCAGGGATAAGATGGATTGGGCTAAACTGGGCTGGACTGAGCTGGCCTAAAGTACGCAACGTTGGTCTGGGAAGGGCTAAAGTGGGCTAAACTGTAGTGGGCTGGGCTGCGTTGGGCTAAAGTGGGCTGGACTGGTCTGAATTGGGCTTAACTGTGACAAAGTGTTCTGGATAGATGTGAATTGGGATAAACTAGGCTGAAGTGGTCTAAAGTGTGCTGGGCTGGTCTGAAGTGGGCTGAAGTGTGCTCAAAAGGGCTATGGTGTGCTGGATGGTCTGAATTGGGCTAAACGCTGCAGAACTGTGCTAAATTGGTTGGGACAGGTCTGAACTGGGCTGGGCTGAGCTAAGTTGGTCTGGCCAGGGCAAAACTGGTCTGAAGTGGGCTAAAGTGGGCTGGGCTGGGCTAAAGTGGAACGGACCTTGCTAAAGCTGGCTGCGCTGGGCTGAAGTGGGCTGAAGGGGCTGGGGTGAGCTGGAATGGGCTGGACAGGGCTAATGGGGCCTGGACTGAAGTGGGGTAAAGTGTCTGAAGTGAGATAAGCTGGGCTGGACTGGTGTGCACTGGGCTAAACTGGGCTGTGCTGGGCTAAAGTGGTCTGGAGAGGTCTGAAGTGGGCCAAAATGTGCTGGACTGGGCTAAACTGTTCTTGGGTGGGCTTAATTGCACCGGACTGAGCTAAAGTGGGCTGGACTGGTCTGAATTGGGTCAAAGTAGTGCCAAGCCATGCTGTGCAGCAAACGAGCCGTTTTGCCTGTAGCAAGCGAGGGTAGGCTGAGCTCTGCTGGGCTGGACAAGGCTAAACTGTGCTGAAGTGGGCTAAACTGGGCTGGACTGGTCTGAAGTGGGCCAAAGTGGTCTAAACTCTCCTGAAGTGGGCCAAACTGGGCTGAACGGTGCTGGAGTGGCTGAAGTGGGCTGAAGGGGGCTTCACTGGGTTAGACAGATCTGAGCTTGTCTGAAAGTGACTGGACTGGGCCGAATTGGAGTAAATTTTGCTGGGCTGGGCTGAACTGGGCTGAACTGAGGTAAAGTGGCTTGAAGTGGCTGATCATGTCTTGGCTGGGCTGTGCTAAACCAGGCTGAACTGTGCTAAAGTGGGCCTAATTGGGCTCAGCTTGTCTGCGCTGAGCTGCAGTGGGCTGGGCTGTAAAGTGGGCTGAACTGGGTTAAATTGGGCAGGGATAAGATGGATTGGGCTAAACTGGGCTGGACTGAGCTGGCCTAAAGTACGCAACGTTGGTCTGGGAAGGGCTAAAGTGGGCTAAACTGTAGTGGGCTGGGCTGCGTTGGGCTAAAGTGGGCTGGACTGGTCTGAATTGGGCTTAACTGTGACAAAGTGTTCTGGATAGATGTGAATTGGGATAAACTAGGCTGAAGTGGTCTAAAGTGTGCTGGGCTGGTCTGAAGTGGGCTGAAGTGTGCTCAAAAGGGCTATGGTGTGCTGGATGGTCTGAATTGGCTAAACGCTGCAGAACTGTGCTAAATTGGTTGGGACAGGTCTGAACTGGGCTGGGCTGAGCTAAGTTGGTCTGGCCAGGGCAAAACTGGTCTGAAGTGGGCTAAAGTGGGCTGGGCTGGGCTAAAGTGGAACGGACCTTGCTAAAGCTGGCTGCGCTGGGCTGAAGTGGGCTGAAGGGGCTGGGGTGAGCTGGAATGGGCTGGACGGGGCTAATGTGGCCTGGACTGAAGTGGGGTAAAGTGTCTGAAGTGAGATAAGCTGGCTGGACTGGTGTGCACTGGGCTAAACTGGGCTGTGCTGGGCTAAAGTGGTCTGGAGAGGTCTGAAGTGGGCCAAAATGTGCTGGACTGGGCTAAACTGTTCTTGGGTGGGCTTAATTGCACCGGACTGAGCTAAAGTGGGCTGGACTGGTCTGAATTGGGCCAAAGTAGTGCCAAGCCATGCTGTGTAGCAAACGAGCCGTTTTGCCTGTAGCAAGCGAGGGTGGGCTGGGCTCTGCTGGGCTGGACAAGGCTAAACCGTGCTGACGTGGGCTAAACTGGGCTGGACTGGTCTGAGGTGGGCCAAAGTGGTCTAAACTCTCCTGAAGTGGGCCAAACTGGGCTGAACGGTGCTGAGGAGTGGCTGAAGTGGGCTGAAGGGGGCTTCACTGGGTTAGACAGATCTGAGCTTGTCTGAAAGTGACTGGACTGGGCCGAATTGGAGTAAATTTTGCTGGGCTGGGCTGAACTGGGCTGAACTGAGGTAAAGTGGCTTGAAGTGGCTGATCATGTCTTGGCTGGGCTGTGCTAAACCAGGCTGAACTGTGCTAAAGTGGGCCTAATTGGGCTCAGCTTGTCTGCGCTGAGCTGCAGTGGGCTGGGCTGTAAAGTGGGCTGAACTGGGTTAACTTGGGCAGGGATAAGATGGATTGGGCTAAACTGGGCTGGACTGAGCTGGCCTAAAGTACGCTACGTTGGTCTGGGAAGGGCTAAAGTGGGCTAAACTGTAGTGGGCTGGGCTGCGTTGGGCTAAAGTGGGCTGGACTGGTCTGAATTGGGCTTAACTGTGACAAAGTGTTCTGGATAGATGTGAATTGGGATAAACTAGGCTGAAGTGGTCTAAAGTGTGCTGGGCTGGTCTGAAGTGGGCTGAAGTGTGCTCAAAAGGGCTATGGTGTGCTGGATGGTCTGAATTGGGCTAAACACTGCAGAACTGTGCTAAATTGGTTGGGACAGGTCTGAACTGGGCTGGGCTGAGCTAAGTTGGTCTGGCCAGGGCAAAACTGGTCTGAAGTGGGCTAAAGTGGGCTGGGCTGGGCTAAAGTGGAACGGACCTTGCTAAAGCTGGCTGCGCTGGGCTGAAGTGGGCCTAAGGGGCTGGGGTGAGCTGGAATGGGCTGGACAGGTCTAATGGGGCCTGGACTGAAGTGGGGTAAAGTGTCTGAAGTGAGATAAGCTGGGCTGGACTGGTGTGCACTGGGCTAAACTGGGCTGTGCTGGGCTAAAGTGGTCTGGAGAGGTCTGAAGTGGGCCAAAATGTGCTGGACTGGGCTAAACTGTTCTTGGGTGGGCTTAATTGCACCGGACTGAGCTAAAGTGGGCTGGACTGGTCTGAATTGGGCCAAAGTAGTGCCAAGCCATGCTGTGTAGCAAACGAGCCGTTTTGCCTGTAGCAAGCGAGGGTGGGCTGGGCTCTGCTGGGCTGGACAAGGCTAAACTGTGTTTAAGTGGGCTAAATTGGGCTGGACTGGTCTGAGGTGGGCCAAAGTGGTCTAAACTCTCCTGAAGTGGGCCAAACTGGGCTGAACGGTGCTGGAGTGGCTGAAGTGGGCTGAAGGGGGCTTCACTGGGTTAGACAGATCTGAGCTTGTCTGAAAGTGACTGGACTGGGCCGAATTGGAGTAAATTTTGCTGGGCTGGGCTGAACTGAGGTAAAGTGGCTTGAAGTGGCTGATCATGTCTTGGCTGGGCTGGGCTGTGCTAAACCAGGCTGAACTGTGCTAAAGTGGGCCTAATTGGGCTCAGCTTGTCTGCGCTGAGCTGCAGTGGGCTGGGCTGTAAAGTGGGCTGAACTGGGTTAAATTGGGCAGGGATAAGATGGACTGGGCTAAACTGGGCTGGACTGAGCTGGCCTAAAGTACGCTACATTGGTCTGGGAAGGGCTAAAGTGGGCTAAACTGTAGTGGGCTGGGCTGTGTTGGGCTAAAGTGGGCTGGACTGGTCTGAATTGGGCTTAACTGTGACAGAGTGTTCTGGATAGATGCGAATTGGGATAAACTAGGCTGAAGTGGTCTAAAGTGTGCTGGGCTGGTCTGAAGTGGGCTGAAGTGTGCTCAAAAGGGCTATGGTGTGCTGGATGGTCTGAATTGGGCTAAACGCTGCAGAACTGTGCTAAATTGGTTGGGACAGGTCTGAACTGGGCTGGGCTGAGCTAAGTTGGTCTGGCCAGGGCAAAACTGGTCTGAAGTGGGCTAAAGTGGGCTGGGCTGGGCTAAAGTGGAACGGACCTTGCTAAAGCTGGCTGCGCTGGGCTGAAGTGGGCCTAAGGGGCTGGGGTGAGCTGGAATGGGCTGGACAGGGCTAATGGGGCCTGGACTGAAGTGGGGTAAAGTGTCTGAAGTGAGATAAGCTGGGCTGGACTGGTGTGCACTGGGCTAAACTGGGCTGTGCTGGGCTAAAGTGGTCTGGAGAGGTCTGAAGTGGGCCAAAATGTGCTGGACTGGGCTAAACTGTTCTTGGGTGGGCTTAATTGCACCGGACTGAGCTAAAGTGGGCTGGACTGGTCTGAATTGGGTCAAAGTAGTGCCAAGCCATGCTGTGTAGCAAACGAGCCGTTTTGCCTGTAGCAAGCGAGGGTGGGCTGGGCTCTGCTGGGCTGGACAAGGCTAAACTGTGTTTAAGTGGGCTAAATTGGGCTGGACTGGTCTGAGGTGGGCCAAAGTGGTCTAAACTCTCCTGAAGTGGGCCAAACTGGGCTGAACGGTGCTGGAGTGGCTGAAGTGGGCTGAAGGGGGCTTCACTGGGTTAGACAGATCTGAGCTTGTCTGAAAGTGACTGGACTGGGCCGAATTGGAGTAAATTTTGCTGGGCTGGGCTGAACTGAGGTAAAGTGGCTTGAAGTGGCTGATCATGTCTTGGCTGGGCTGGGCTGTGCTAAACCAGGCTGAACTGTGCTAAAGTGGGCCTAATTGGGCTCAGCTTGTCTGCGCTGAGCTGCAGTGGGCTGGGCTGTAAAGTGGGCTGAACTGGGTTAAATTGGGCAGGGATAAGATGGACTGGGCTAAACTGGGCTGGACTGAGCTGGCCTAAAGTACGCTACGTTGGTCTGGGAAGGGCTAAAGTGGGCTAAACTGTAGTGGGCTGGGCTGTGTTGGGCTAAAGTGGGCTGGACTGGTCTGAATTGGGCTTAACTGTGACAGAGTGTTCTGGATAGATGTGAATTGGGATAAACTAGGCTGAAGTGGTCTAAAGTGTGCTGGGCTGGTCTGAAGTGGGCTGAAGTGTGCTCAAAAGGGCTATGGTGTGCTGGATGGTCTGAATTGGGCTAAACGCTGCAGAACTGTGCTAAATTGGTTGGGACAGGTCTGAACTGGGCTGGGCTGAGCTAAGTTGGTCTGGCCAGGGCAAAACTGGTCTGAAGTGGGCTAAAGTGGGCTGGGCTGGGCTAAAGTGGAACGGACCTTGCTAAAGCTGGCTGCGCTGGGCTGAAGTGGGCTGAAGGGGCTGGGGTGAGCTGGAATGGGCTGGACGGGGCTAATGGAGCCTGGACTGAAGTGGGGTAAAGTGTCTGAAGTGAGATAAGCTGGGCTGGACTGGTGTGCACTGGGCTAAACTGGGCTGTGCTGGGCTAAAGTGGTCTGGAGAGGTCTGAAGTGGGCCAAAATGTGCTGGACTGGGCTAAACTGTTCTTGGGTGGGCTTAATTGCACTGGACTGAGCTAAAGTGGGCTGGACTGGTCTGAATTGGGCCAAAGTAGTGCCAAGCCATGCTGTGTAGCAAACGAGCCGTTTTGCCTGTAGCAAGCGAGGGTGGGCTGAGCTCTGCTGGGCTGGACAAGGCTAAACTGTGCTGAAGTGGGCTAAAGTGGGGTGGACTGGTCTGAAGTGGGCCAAAGTGGTCTAAACTCTCCTGAAGTGGGCCAAACTGGGCTTAACGGTGCTGGAGTGGCTAAAGGGGGCTTCACTGGGTTAGACAGATCTGAGCTTGTCTGAAAGTGACTGGACTGGGCCGAATTAGAGTAAATTTTGCTGGGCTGGGCTGAACTGGGCTGAACTGAGGTAAAGTGGCTTGAAGTGGCTGATCATGTCTTGGCTGGGCTGTGCTAAACCAGGCTGAACTGTGCTAAAGTGGGCCTAATTGGGCTCAGCTTGTCTGCGCTGAGCTGCAGTGGGCTGGGCTGTAAAGTGGGCTGAACTGGGTTAAATTGGGCAGGGATAAGATGGACTGGGCTAAACTGGGCTGGACTGAGCTGGCCTAAAGTACGCTACGTTGGTCTGGGAAGGGCTAAAGTGGGCTAAACTGTAGTGGGCTGGGCTGTGTTGGGCTAAAGTGGGCTGGACTGGTCTGAATTGGGCTTAACTGTGACAGAGTGTTCTGGATAGATGTGAATTGGGATAAACTAGGCTGAAGTGGTCTAAAGTGTGCTGGGCTGGTCTGAAGTGGGCTGAAGTGTGCTCAAAAGGGCTATGGTGTGCTGGATGGTCTGAATTGGGCTAAACGCTGCAGAACTGTGCTAAATTGGTTGGGACAGGTCTGAACTGGGCTGGGCTGAGCTAAGTTGGTCTGGCCAGGGCAAAACTGGTCTGAAGTGGGCTAAAGTGGGCTGGGCTGGGCTAAAGTGGAACGGACCTTGCTAAAGCTGGCTGCGCTGGGCTGAAGTGGGCTGAAGGGGCTGGGGTGAGCTGGAATGGGCTGGACGGGGCTAATGGAGCCTGGACTGAAGTGGGGTAAAGTGTCTGAAGTGAGATAAGCTGGGCTGGACTGGTGTGCACTGGGCTAAACTGGGCTGTGCTGGGCTAAAGTGGTCTGGAGAGGTCTGAAGTGGGCCAAAATGTGCTGGACTGGGCTAAACTGTTCTTGGGTGGGCTTAATTGCACCGGACTGAGCTAAAGTGGGCTGGACTGGTCTGAATTGGGCCAAAGTAGTGCCAAGCCATGCTGTGTAGCAAACGAGCCGTTTTGCCTGTAGCAAGCGAGGGTGGGCTGGGCTCTGCTGGGCTGGACAAGGCTAAACCGTGCTGACGTGGGCTAAACTGGGCTGGACTGGTCTGAGGTGGGCCAAAGTGGTCTAAACTCTCCTGAAGTGGGCCAAACTGGGCTGAACGGTGCTGGAGTGGCTGAAGTGAGCTGAAGGGGGCTTCACTGGGTTAGACAGATCTGAGCTTGTCTGAAAGTGACTGGACTGGGCCGAATTGGAGTAAATTTTGCTGGGCTGGGCTGAACTGGGCTGAACTGAGGTAAAGTGGCTTGAAGTGGCTGATCATGTCTTGGCTGGGCTGTGCTAAACCAGGCTGAACTGTGCTAAAGTGGGCCTAATTGGGCTCAGCTTGTCTGCGCTGAGCTGCAGTGGGCTGGGCTGTAAAGTGGGCTGAACTGGGTTAACTTGGGCAGGGATAAGATGGATTGGGCTAAACTGGGCTGGACTGAGCTGGCCTAAAGTACGCTACGTTGGTCTGGGAAGGGCTAAAGTGGGCTAAACTGTAGTGGGCTGGGCTGCGTTGGGCTAAAGTGGGCTGGACTGGTCTGAATTGGGCTTAACTGTGACAAAGTGTTCTGGATAGATGTGAATTGGGATAAACTAGGCTGAAGTGGTCTAAAGTGTGCTGGGCTGGTCTGAAGTGGGCTGAAGTGTGCTCAAAAGGGCTATGGTGTGCTGGATGGTCTGAATTGGGCTAAACACTGCAGAACTGTGCTAAATTGGTTGGGACAGGTCTGAACTGGGCTGGGCTGAGCTAAGTTGGTCTGGCCAGGGCAAAACTGGTCTGAAGTGGGCTAAAGTGGGCTGGGCTGGGCTAAAGTGGAACGGACCTTGCTAAAGCTGGCTGCGCTGGGCTGAAGTGGGCCTAAGGGGCTGGGGTGAGCTGGAATGGGCTGGACAGGGCTAATGGGGCCTGGACTGAAGTGGGGTAAAGTGTCTGAAGTGAGATAAGCTGGGCTGGACTGGTGTGCACTGGGCTAAACTGGGCTGTGCTGGGCTAAAGTGGTCTGGAGAGGTCTGAAGTGGGCCAAAATGTGCTGGACTGGGCTAAACTGTTCTTGGGTGGGCTTAATTGCACCGGACTGAGCTAAAGTGGGCTGGACTGGTCTGAATTGAGCCAAAGTAGTGCCAAGCCATGCTGTGTAGCAAACGAGCCGTTTTGCCTGTAGCAAGCGAGGGTGGGCTGGGCTCTGCTGGGCTGGACAAGGCTAAACTGTGTTTAAGTGGGCTAAATTGGGCTGGACTGGTCTGAGGTGGGCCAAAGTGGTCTAAACTCTCCTGAAGTGGGCCAAACTGGGCTGAACGGTGCTGGAGTGGCTGAAGTGGGCTGAAGGGGGCTTCACTGGGTTAGACAGATCTGAGCTTGTCTGAAAGTGACTGGACTGGGCCGAATTGGAGTAAATTTTGCTGGGCTGGGCTGAACTGAGGTAAAGTGGCTTGAAGTGGCTGATCATGTCTTGGCTGGGCTGGGCTGTGCTAAACCAGGCTGAACTGTGCTAAAGTGGGCCTAATTGGGCTCAGCTTGTCTGCGCTGAGCTGCAGTGGGCTGGGCTGTAAAGTGGGCTGAACTGGGTTAAATTGGGCAGGGATAAGATGGACTGGGCTAAACTGGGCTGGACTGAGCTGGCCTAAAGTACGCTACGTTGGTCTGGGAAGGGCTAAAGTGGGCTAAACTGTAGTGGGCTGGGCTGTGTTGGGCTAAAGTGGGCTGGACTGGTCTGAATTGGGCTTAACTGTGACAGAGTGTTCTGGATAGATGTGAATTGGGATAAACTAGGCTGAAGTGGTCTAAAGTGTGCTGGGCTGGTCTGAAGTGGGCTGAAGTGTGCTCAAAAGGGCTATGGTGTGCTGGATGGTCTGAATTGGGCTAAACGCTGCAGAACTGTGCTAAATTGGTTGGGACAGGTCTGAACTGGGCTGGGCTGAGCTAAGTTGGTCTGGCCAGGGCAAAACTGGTCTGAAGTGGGCTAAAGTGGGCTGGGCTGGGCTAAAGTGGAACGGACCTTGCTAAAGCTGGCTGCGCTGGGCTGAAGTGGGCTGAAGGGGCTGGGGTGAGCTGGAATGGGCTGGACGGGGCTAATGGAGCCTGGACTGAAGTGGGGTAAAGTGTCTGAAGTGAGATAAGCTGGGCTGGACTGGTGTGCACTGGGCTAAACTGGGCTGTGCTGGGCTAAAGTGGTCTGGAGAGGTCTGAAGTGGGCCAAAATGTGCTGGACTGGGCTAAACTGTTCTTGGGTGGGCTTAATTGCACCGGACTGAGCTAAAGTGGGCTGGACTGGTCTGAATTGGGCCAAAGTAGTGCCAAGCCATGCTGTGTAGCAAACGAGCCGTTTTGCCTGTAGCAAGCGAGGGTGGGCTGGGCTCTGCTGGGCTGGACAAGGCTAAACCGTGCTGACGTGGGCTAAACTGGGCTGGACTGGTCTGAGGTGGGCCAAAGTGGTCTAAACTCTCCTGAAGTGGGCCAAACTGGGCTGAACGGTGCTGGAGTGGCTGAAGTGAGCTGAAGGGGGCTTCACTGGGTTAGACAGATCTGAGCTTGTCTGAAAGTGACTGGACTGGGCCGAATTGGAGTAAATTTTGCTGGGCTGGGCTGAACTGGGCTGAACTGAGGTAAAGTGGCTTGAAGTGGCTGATCATGTCTTGGCTGGGCTGTGCTAAACCAGGCTGAACTGTGCTAAAGTGGGCCTAATTGGGCTCAGCTTGTCTGCGCTGAGCTGCAGTGGGCTGGGCTGTAAAGTGGGCTGAACTGGGTTAACTTGGGCAGGGATAAGATGGATTGGGCTAAACTGGGCTGGACTGAGCTGGCCTAAAGTACGCTACGTTGGTCTGGGAAGGGCTAAAGTGGGCTAAACTGTAGTGGGCTGGGCTGCGTTGGGCTAAAGTGGGCTGGACTGGTCTGAATTGGGCTTAACTGTGACAAAGTGTTCTGGATAGATGTGAATTGGGATAAACTAGGCTGAACTGGTCTAAAGTGTGCTGGGCTGGTCTGAAGTGGGCTGAAGTGTGCTCAAAAGGGCTATGGTGTGCTGGATGGTCTGAATTGGGCTAAACACTGCAGAACTGTGCTAAATTGGTTGGGACAGGTCTGAACTGGGCTGGGCTGAGCTAAGTTGGTCTGGCCAGGGCAAAACTGGTCTGAAGTGGGCTAAAGTGGGCTGGGCTGGGCTAAAGTGGAACGGACCTTGCTAAAGCTGGCTGCGCTGGGCTGAAGTGGGCCTAAGGGGCTGGGGTGAGCTGGAATGGGCTGGACAGGGCTAATGGGGCCTGGACTGAAGTGGGGTAAAGTGTCTGAAGTGAGATAAGCTGGGCTGGACTGGTGTGCACTGGGCTAAACTGGGCTGTGCTGGGCTAAAGTGGTCTGGAGAGGTCTGAAGTGGGCCAAAATGTGCTGGACTGGGCTAAACTGTTCTTGGGTGGGCTTAATTGCACCGGACTGAGCTAAAGTGGGCTGGACTGGTCTGAATTGAGCCAAAGTAGTGCCAAGCCATGCTGTGTAGCAAACGAGCCGTTTTGCCTGTAGCAAGCGAGGGTGGGCTGGGCTCTGCTGGGCTGGACAAGGCTAAACTGTGTTTAAGTGGGCTAAATTGGGCTGGACTGGTCTGAGGTGGGCCAAAGTGGTCTAAACTCTCCTGAAGTGGGCCAAACTGGGCTGAACGGTGCTGGAGTGGCTGAAGTGGGCTGAAGGGGGCTTCACTGGGTTAGACAGATCTGAGCTTGTCTGAAAGTGACTGGACTGGGCCGAATTGGAGTAAATTTTGCTGGGCTGGGCTGAACTGAGGTAAAGTGGCTTGAAGTGGCTGATCATGTCTTGGCTGGGCTGGGCTGTGCTAAACCAGGCTGAACTGTGCTAAAGTGGGCCTAATTGGGCTCAGCTTGTCTGCGCTGAGCTGCAGTGGGCTGGGCTGTAAAGTGGGCTGAACTGGGTTAAATTGGGCAGGGATAAGATGGACTGGGCTAAACTGGGCTGGACTGAGCTGGCCTAAAGTACGCTACGTTGGTCTGGGAAGGGCTAAAGTGGGCTAAACAGTAGTGGGCTGGGCTGTGTTGGGCTAAAGTGGGCTGGACTGGTCTGAATTGGGCTTAACTGTGACAGAGTGTTCTGGATAGATGTGAATTGGGATAAACTAGGCTGAAGTGGTCTAAAGTGTGCTGGGCTGGTCTGAAGTGGGCTGAAGTGTGCTCAAAAGGGCTATGGTGTGCTGGATGGTCTGAATTGGGCTAAACGCTGCAGAACTGTGCTAAATTGGTTGGGACAGGTCTGAACTGGGCTGGGCTGAGCTAAGTTGGTCTGGCCAGGGCAAAACTGGTCTGAAGTGGGCTAAAGTGGGCTGGGCTGGGCTAAAGTGGAACGGACCTTGCTAAAGCTGGCTGCGCTGGGCTGAAGTGGGCTGAAGGGGCTGGGGTGAGCTGGAATGGGCTGGACGGGGCTAATGGAGCCTGGACTGAAGTGGGGTAAAGTGTCTGAAGTGAGATAAGCTGGGCTGGACTGGTGTGCACTGGGCTAAACTGGGCTGTGCTGGGCTAAAGTGGTCTGGAGAGGTCTGAAGTGGGCCAAAATGTGCTGGACTGGGCTAAACTGTTCTTGGGTGGGCTTAATTGCACTGGACTGAGCTAAAGTGGGCTGGACTGGTCTGAATTGGGTCAAAGTAGTGCCAAGCCATGCTGTGTAGCAAACGAGCCGTTTTGCCTGTAGCAAGCGAGGGTGGGCTGAGCTCTGCTGGGCTGGACAAGGCTAAACTGTGCTGAAGTGGGCTAAAGTGGGGTGGACTGGTCTGAAGTGGGCCAAAGTGGTCTAAACTCTCCTGAAGTGGGCCAAACTGGGCTTAACGGTGCTGGAGTGGCTAAAGGGGGCTTCACTGGGTTAGACAGATCTGAGCTTGTCTGAAAGTGACTGGACTGGGCCGAATTAGAGTAAATTTTGCTGGGCTGGGCTGAACTGGGCTGAACTGAGGTAAAGTGGCTTGAAGTGGCTGATCATGTCTTGGCTGGGCTGTGCTAAACCAGGCTGAACTGTGCTAAAGTGGGCCTAATTGGGCTCAGCTTGTCTGCGCTGAGCTGCAGTGGGCTGGGCTGTAAAGTGGGCTGAACTGGGTTAAATTGGGCAGGGATAAGATGGATTGGGCTAAACTGGGCTGGACTGAGCTGGCCTAAAGTACGCTACGTTGGTCTGGGAAGGGCTAAAGTGGGCTAAACTGTAGTGGGCTGGGCTGCGTTGGGCTAAAGTGGGCTGGACTGGTCTGAATTGGGCTTAACTGTGACAAAGTGTTCTGGATAGATGTGAATTGGGATAAACTAGGCTGAAGTGGTCTAAAGTGTGCTGGGCTGGTCTGAAGTGGGCTGAAGTGTGCTCAAAAGGGCTATGGTGTGCTGGATGGTCTGAATTGGGCTAAACGCTGCAGAACTGTGCTAAATTGGTTGGGACAGGTCTGAACTGGGCTGGGCTGAGCTAAGTTGGTCTGGCCAGGGCAAAACTGGTCTGAAGTGGGCTAAAGTGGGCTGGGCTGGGCTAAAGTGGAACGGACCTTGCTAAAGCTGGCTGCGCTGGGCTGAAGTGGGCTGAAGGGGCTGGGGTGAGCTGGAATGGGCTGGACAGGGCTAATGGGGCCTGGACTGAAGTGGGGTAAAGTGTCTGAAGTGAGATAAGCTGGGCTGGACTGGTGTGCACTGGGCTAAACTGGGCTGTGCTGGGCTAAAGTGGTCTGGAGAGGTCTGAAGTGGGCCAAAATGTGCTGGACTGGGCTAAACTGTTCTTGGGTGGGCTTAATTGCACCGGACTGAGCTAAAGTGGGCTGGACTGGTCTGAATTGGGCCAAAGTAGTGCCAAGCCATGCTGTGTAGCAAACGAGCCGTTTTGCCTGTAGCAAGCGAGGGTGGGCTGGGCTCTGCTGGGCTGGACAAGGCTAAACTGTGTTTAAGTGGGCTAAACTGGGCTGGACTGGTCTGAGGTGGGCCAAAGTGGTCTAAACTCTCCTGAAGTGGGCCAAACTGGGCTGAACGGTGCTGGAGTGGCTGAAGTGGGCTGAAGGGGGCTTCACTGGGTTAGACAGATCTGAGCTTGTCTGAAAGTGACTGGACTGGGCCGAATTGGAGTAAATTTTGCTGGGCTGGGCTGAACTGGGCTGAACTGAGGTAAAGTGGCTTGAAGTGGCTGATCATGTCTTGGCTGGGCTGGGCTGTGCTAAACCAGGCTGAACTGTGCTAAAGTGGGCCTAATTGGGCTCAGCTTGTCTGCGCTGAGCTGCAGTGGGCTGGGCTGTAAAGTGGGCTGAACTGGGTTAAATTGGGCAGGGATAAGATGGACTGGGCTAAACTGGGCTGGACTGAGCTGGCCTAAAGTACGCTACGTTGGTCTGGGAAGGGCTAAAGTGGGCTAAACTGTAGTGGGCTGGGCTGTGTTGGGCTAAAGTGGGCTGGACTGGTCTGAATTGGGCTTAACTGTGACAGAGTGTTCTGGATAGATGTGAATTGGGATAAACTAGGCTGAAGTGGTCTAAAGTGTGCTGGGCTGGTCTGAAGTGGGCTGAAGTGTGCTCAAAAGGGCTATGGTGTGCTGGATGGTCTGAATTGGGCTAAACGCTGCAGAACTGTGCTAAATTGGTTGGGACAGGTCTGAACTGGGCTGGGCTGAGCTAAGTTGGTCTGGCCAGGGCAAAACTGGTCTGAAGTGGGCTAAAGTGGGCTGGGCTGGGCTAAAGTGGAACGGACCTTGCTAAAGCTGGCTGCGCTGGGCTGAAGTGGGCTGAAGGGGCTGGGGTGAGCTGGAATGGGCTGGACGGGGCTAATGGAGCCTGGACTGAAGTGGGGTAAAGTGTCTGAAGTGAGATAAGCTGGGCTGGACTGGTGTGCACTGGGCTAAACTGGGCTGTGCTGGGCTAAAGTGGTCTGGAGAGGTCTGAAGTGGGCCAAAATGTGCTGGACTGGGCTAAACTGTTCTTGGGTGGGCTTAATTGCACTGGACTGAGCTAAAGTGGGCTGGACTGGTCTGAATTGGGTCAAAGTAGTGCCAAGCCATGCTGTGTAGCAAACGAGCCGTTTTGCCTGTAGCAAGCGAGGGTGGGCTGAGCTCTGCTGGGCTGGACAAGGCTAAACTGTGCTGAAGTGGGCTAAAGTGGGGTGGACTGGTCTGAAGTGGGCCAAAGTGGTCTAAACTCTCCTGAAGTGGGCCAAACTGGGCTGAACGGTGCTGGAGTGGCTAAAGGGGGCTTCACTGGGTTAGACAGATCTGAGCTTGTCTGAAAGTGACTGGACTGGGCCGAATTGGAGTAAATTTTGCTGGGCAGGGCTGAACTGGGCTGAACTGAGGTAAAGTGGCTTGAAGTGGCTGATCATGTCTTGGCTGGGCTGTGCTAAACCAGGCTGAACTGTGCTAAAGTGGGCCTAATTGGGCTCAGCTTGTCTGCGCTGAGCTGCAGTGGGCTGGGCTGTAAAGTGGGCTGAACTGGGTTAAATTGGGCAGGGATAAGATGGACTGGGCTAAACTGGGCTGGACTGAGCTGGCCTAAAGTATGCTACGTTGGTCTGGGAAGGGCTAAAGTGGGCTAAACTGTAGTGGGCTGGGCTGCGTTGGGCTAAAGTGGGCTGGACTGGTCTGAATTGGGCTTAACTGTGACAAAGTGTTCTGGATAGATGTGAATTGGGATAAACTAGGCTGAAGTGGTCTAAAGTGTGCTGGGCTGGTCTGAAGTGGGCTGAAGTGTGCTCAAAAGGGCTATGGTGTGCTGGATGGTCTGAATTGGGCTAAACGCTGCAGAACTGTGCTAAATTGGTTGGGACAGGTCTGAACTGGGCTGGGCTGAGCTAAGTTGGTCTGGCCAGGGCAAAACTGGTCTGAAGTGGGCTAAAGTGGGCTGGGCTGGGCTAAAGTGGAACGGACCTTGCTAAAGCTGGCTGCGCTGGGCTGAAGTGGGCTGAAGGGGCTGGGGTGAGCTGGAATGGGCTGGACGGGGCTAATGGGGCCTGGACTGAAGTGGGGTAAAGTGTCTGAAGTGAGATAAGCTGGGCTGGACTGGTGTGCACTGGGCTAAACTGGGCTGTGCTGGGCTAAAGTGGTCTGGAGAGGTCTGAAGTGGGCCAAAATGTGCTGGACTGGGCTAAACTGTTCTTGGGTGGGCTTAATTGCACCGGACTGAGCTAAAGTGGGCTGGACTGGTCTGAATTGGGCCAAAGTAGTGCCAAGCCATGCTGTGTAGCAAACGAGCCGTTTTGCCTGTAGCAAGCGAGGGTGGGCTGGGCTCTGCTGGGCTGGACAAGGCTAAACTGTGTTTAAGTGGGCTAAACTGGGCTGGACTGGTCTGAGGTGGGCCAAAGTGGTCTAAACTCTCCTGAAGTGGGCCAAACTGGGCTGAACGGTGCTGGAGTGGCTGAAGTGGGCTGAAGGGGGCTTCACTGGGTTAGACAGATCTGAGCTTGTCTGAAAGTGACTGGACTGGGCCGAATTGGAGTAAATTTTGCTGGGCTGGGCTGAACTGGGCTGAACTGAGGTAAAGTGGCTTGAAGTGGCTGATCATGTCTTGGCTGGGCTGGGCTGTGCTAAACCAGGCTGAACTGTGCTAAAGTGGGCCTAATTGGGCTCAGCTTGTCTGCGCTGAGCTGCAGTGGGCTGGGCTGTAAAGTGGGCTGAACTGGGTTAAATTGGGCAGGGATAAGATGGACTGGGCTAAACTGGGCTGGACTGAGCTGGCCTAAAGTACGCTACGTTGGTCTGGGAAGGGCTAAAGTGGGCTAAACTGTAGTGGGCTGGGCTGTGTTGGGCTAAAGTGGGCTGGACTGGTCTGAATTGGGCTTAACTGTGACAGAGTGTTCTGGATAGATGTGAATTGGGATAAACTAGGCTGAAGTGGTCTAAAGTGTGCTGGGCTGGTCTGAAGTGGGCTGAAGTGTGCTCAAAAGGGCTATGGTGTGCTGGATGGTCTGAATTGGGCTAAACGCTGCAGAACTGTGCTAAATTGGTTGGGACAGGTCTGAACTGGGCTGGGCTGAGCTAAGTTGGTCTGGCCAGGGCAAAACTGGTCTGAAGTGGGCTAAAGTGGGCTGGGCTGGGCTAAAGTGGAACGGACCTTGCTAAAGCTGGCTGCGCTGGGCTGAAGTGGGCTGAAGGGGCTGGGGTGAGCTGGAATGGGCTGGACGGGGCTAATGGAGCCTGGACTGAAGTGGGGTAAAGTGTCTGAAGTGAGATAAGCTGGGCTGGACTGGTGTGCACTGGGCTAAACTGGGCTGTGCTGGGCTAAAGTGGTCTGGAGAGGTCTGAAGTGGGCCAAAATGTGCTGGACTGGGCTAAACTGTTCTTGGGTGGGCTTAATTGCACTGGACTGAGCTAAAGTGGGCTGGACTGGTCTGAATTGGGTCAAAGTAGTGCCAAGCCATGCTGTGTAGCAAACGAGCCGTTTTGCCTGTAGCAAGCGAGGGTGGGCTGAGCTCTGCTGGGCTGGACAAGGCTAAACTGTGCTGAAGTGGGCTAAAGTGGGGTGGACTGGTCTGAAGTGGGCCAAAGTGGTCTAAACTCTCCTGAAGTGGGCCAAACTGGGCTGAACGGTGCTGGAGTGGCTAAAGGGGGCTTCACTGGGTTAGACAGATCTGAGCTTGTCTGAAAGTGACTGGACTGGGCCGAATTGGAGTAAATTTTGCTGGGCAGGGCTGAACTGGGCTGAACTGAGGTAAAGTGGCTTGAAGTGGCTGATCATGTCTTGGCTGGGCTGTGCTAAACCAGGCTGAACTGTGCTAAAGTGGGCCTAATTGGGCTCAGCTTGTCTGCGCTGAGCTGCAGTGGGCTGGGCTGTAAAGTGGGCTGAACTGGGTTAAATTGGGCAGGGATAAGATGGACTGGGCTAAACTGGGCTGGACTGAGCTGGCCTAAAGTATGCTACGTTGGTCTGGGAAGGGCTAAAGTGGGCTAAACTGTAGTGGGCTGGGCTGCGTTGGGCTAAAGTGGGCTGGACTGGTCTGAATTGGGCTTAACTGTGACAAAGTGTTCTGGATAGATGTGAATTGGGATAAACTAGGCTGAAGTGGTCTAAAGTGTGCTGGGCTGGTCTGAAGTGGGCTGAAGTGTGCTCAAAAGGGCTATGGTGTGCTGGATGGTCTGAATTGGGCTAAACGCTGCAGAACTGTGCTAAATTGGTTGGGACAGGTCTGAACTGGGCTGGGCTGAGCTAAGTTGGTCTGGCCAGGGCAAAACTGGTCTGAAGTGGGCTAAAGTGGGCTGGGCTGGGCTAAAGTGGAACGGACCTTGCTAAAGCTGGCTGCGCTGGGCTGAAGTGGGCTGAAGGGGCTGGGGTGAGCTGGAATGGGCTGGACGGGGCTAATGGGGCCTGGACTGAAGTGGGGTAAAGTGTCTGAAGTGAGATAAGCTGGGCTGGACTGGTGTGCACTGGGCTAAACTGGGCTGTGCTGGGCTAAAGTGGTCTGGAGAGGTCTGAAGTGGGCCAAAATGTGCTGGACTGGGCTAAAACTGTTCTTGGTGGGCTTAATTGCACCGGACTGAGCTAAAGTGGGCTGGACTGGTCTGAATTGGGCCAAAGTAGTGCCAAGCCATGCTGTGTAGCAAACGAGCCGTTTTGCCTGTAGCAAGCGAGGGTGGGCTGAGCTCTGCTGGGCTGGACAAGGCTAAAATGTGTTTAAGTGGGCTAAACTGGGCTGGACTGGTCTGAGGTGGGCCAAAGTGGTCTAAACTCTCCTGAAGTGGGCCAAACTGGGCTGAACGGTGCTGGAGTGGCTGAAGTGGGCTGAAGGGGGCTTCACTGGGTTAGACAGATCTGAGCTTGTCTGAAAGTGACTGGACTGGGCCGAATTGGAGTAAATTTTGCTGGGCTGGGCTGAACTGGGCTGAACTGAGGTAAAGTGGCTTGAAGTGGCTGATCATGTCTTGGCTGGGCTGGGCTGTGCTAAACCAGGCTGAACTGTGCTAAAGTGGGCCTAATTGGGCTCAGCTTGTCTGCGCTGAGCTGCAGTGGGCTGGGCTGTAAAGTGGGCTGAACTGGGTTAAATTGGGCAGGGATAAGATGGATTGGGCTAAACTGGGCTGGACTGAGCTGGCCTAAAGTACGCTACGTTGGTCTGGGAAGGGCTAAAGTGGGCTAAACTGTAGTGGGCTGGGCTGCGTTGGGCTAAAGTGGGCTGGACTGGTCTGAATTGGGCTTAACTGTGACAAAGTGTTCTGGATAGATGTGAATTGGGATAAACTAGGCTGAAGTGGTCTAAAGTGTGCTGGGCTGGTCTGAAGTGGGCTGAAGTGTGCTCAAAAGGGCTATGGTGTGCTGGATGGTCTGAATTGGGCTAAACGCTGCAGAACTGTGCTAAATTGGTTGGGACAGGTCTGAACTGGGCTGGGCTGAGCTAAGTTGGTCTGGCCAGGGCAAAACTGGTCTGAAGTGGGCTAAAGTGGGCTGGGCTGGGCTAAAGTGGAACGGACCTTGCTAAAGCTGGCTGCGCTGGGCTGAAGTGGGCTGAAGGGGCTGGGGTGAGCTGGAATGGGCTGGACAGGGCTAATGGGGCCTGGACTGAAGTGGGGTAAAGTGTCTGAAGTGAGATAAGCTGGGCTGGACTGGTGTGCACTGGGCTAAACTGGGCTGTGCTGGGCTAAAGTGGTCTGGAGAGGTCTGAAGTGGGCCAAAATGTGCTGGACTGGGCTAAACTGTTCTTGGGTGGGCTTAATTGCACCGGACTGAGCTAAAGTGGGCTGGACTGGTCTGAATTGGGCCAAAGTAGTGCCAAGCCATGCTGTGTAGCAAACGAGCCGTTTTGCCTGTAGCAAGCGAGGGTGGGCTGGGCTCTGCTGGGCTGGACAAGGCTAAACTGTGTTTAAGTGGGCTAAACTGGGCTGGACTGGTCTGAGGTGGGCCAAAGTGGTCTAAACTCTCCTGAAGTGGGCCAAACTGGGCTGAACGGTGCTGGAGTGGCTGAAGTGGGCTGAAGGGGGCTTCACTGGGTTAGACAGATCTGAGCTTGTCTGAAAGTGACTGGACTGGGCCGAATTGGAGTAAATTTTGCTGGGCTGGGCTGAACTGGGCTGAACTGAGGTAAAGTGGCTTGAAGTGGCTGATCATGTCTTGGCTGGGCTGGGCTGTGCTAAACCAGGCTGAACTGTGCTAAAGTGGGCCTAATTGGGCTCAGCTTGTCTGCGCTGAGCTGCAGTGGGCTGGGCTGTAAAGTGGGCTGAACTGGGTTAAATTGGGCAGGGATAAGATGGACTGGGCTAAACTGGGCTGGACTGAGCTGGCCTAAAGTACGCTACGTTGGTCTGGGAAGGGCTAAAGTGGGCTAAACTGTAGTGGGCTGGGCTGCGTTGGGCTAAAGTGGGCTGGACTGGTCTGAATTGGGCTTAACTGTGACAGAGTGTTCTGGATAGATGTGAATTGGGATAAACTAGGCTGAAGTGGTCTAAAGTGTGCTGGGCTGGTCTGAAGTGGGCTGAAGTGTGCTCAAAAGGGCTATGGTGTGCTGGATGGTCTGAATTGGGCTAAACGCTGCAGAACTGTGCTAAATTGGTTGGGACAGGTCTGAACTGGGCTGGGCTGAGCTAAGTTGGTCTGGCCAGGGCAAAACTGGTCTGAAGTGGGCTAAAGTGGGCTGGGCTGGGCTAAAGTGGAACGGACCTTGCTAAAGCTGGCTGCGCTGGGCTGAAGTGGGCTGAAGGGGCTGGGGTGAGCTGGAATGGGCTGGACGGGGCTAATGGAGCCTGGACTGAAGTGGGGTAAAGTGTCTGAAGTGAGATAAGCTGGGCTGGACTGGTGTGCACTGGGCTAAACTGGGCTGTGCTGGGCTAAAGTGGTCTGGAGAGGTCTGAAGTGGGCCAAAATGTGCTGGACTGGGCTAAACTGTTCTTGGGTGGGCTTAATTGCACTGGACTGAGCTAAAGTCGGCTGGACTGGTCTGAATTGGGTCAAAGTAGTGCCAAGCCATGCTGTGTAGCAAACGAGCCGTTTTGCCTGTAGCAAGCGAGGGTGGGCTGAGCTCTGCTGGGCTGGACAAGGCTAAACTGTGCTGAAGTGGGCTAAAGTGGGGTGGACTGGTCTGAAGTGGGCCAAAGTGGTCTAAACTCTCCTGAAGTGGGCCAAACTGGGCTGAACGGTGCTGGAGTGGCTGAAGGGGGCTTCACTGGGTTAGACAGATCTGAGCTTGTCTGAAAGTGACTGGACTGGGCCGAATTGGAGTAAATTTTGCTGGGCAGGGCTGAACTGGGCTGGACTGGTCTGAGGTGGGCCAAAGTGGTCTAAACTCTCCTGAAGTGGGCCAAACTAGGCTGAACGGTGTTGGAGTGGCTGAAGTGGGCTGAAGGGGGCTTCACTGGGTTAGACAGATCTGAGCTTGTCTGAAAGTGACTGGACTGGGCCGAATTGGAGTAAATTTTGCTGGGCTGGGCTGAACTGGGCTGAACTGAGGTAAACTGGCTTGAAGTGGCTGATCATGTCTTGGCTGGGCTGTGCTAAACCAGGCTGAACTGTGCTAAAGTGGGCCTAATTGGGCTCAGCTTGTCTGCGCTGAGCTGCAGTGGGCTGGGCTGTAAAGTGGGCTGAACTGGGTTAACTTGGGCAGGGATAAGATGGACTGGGCTAAACTGGGCTGGACTGAGCTGGCCTAAAGTACGCTACGTTGGTCTGGGAAGGGCTAAAGTGGGCTAAACTGTAGTGGGCTGGGCTGCGTTGGGCTAAAGTGGGCTGGACTGGTCTGAATTGGGCTTAACTGTGACAAAGTGTTCTGGATAGATGTGAATTGGGATAAACTAGGCTGAAGTGGTCTAAAGTGTGCTGGGCTGGTCTGAAGTGGGCTGAAGTGTGCTCAAAAGGGCTATGGTGTGCTGGATGGTCTGAATTGGGCTAAACGCTGCAGAACTGTGCTAAATTGGTTGGGACAGGTCTGAACTGGGCTGGGCTGAGCTAAGTTGGTCTGGCCAGGGCAAAACTGGTCTGAAGTGGGCTAAAGTGGGCTGGGCTGGGCTAAAGTGGAACGGACCTTGCTAAAGCTGGCTGCGCTGGGCTGAAGTGGGCTGAAGGGGCTGGGGTGAGCTGGAATGGGCTGGACGGGGCTAATGGGGCCTGGACTGAAGTGGGGTAAAGTGTCTGAAGTGAGATAAGCTGGGCTGGACTGGTGTGCACTGGGCTAAACTGGGCTGTGCTGGGCTAAAGTGGTCTGGAGAGGTCTGAAGTGGGCCAAAATGTGCTGGACTGGGCTAAACTGTTCTTGGGTGGGCTTAATTGCACTGGACTGAGCTAAAGTGGGCTGGACTGGTCTGAATTGGGTCAAAGTAGTGCCAAGCCATGCTGTGTAGCAAACGAGCCGTTTTGCCTGTAGCAAGCGAGGGTGGGCTGGGCTCTGCTGGGCTGGACAAGGCTAAACTGTGTTGAAGTGGGCTAAACTGGGCTGGACTGGTCTGAAGTGGGCCAAAGTGGTCTAAACTCTCCTGAAGAGGGCCAAACTGGGCTGAACGGTGCTGGAGTGGCTGAAGTGGGCTGAAGGGGGCTTCACTGCGTTAGAGAGATCTGAGCTTGTCTGAAAGTGACTGGACTGGGCCGAATTGGAGTAAATTTTGCTGGGCTGGGCTGAACTGGGCTGAACTGAGGTAAACTGGCTTGAAGTGGCTGATCATGTCATGGCTGGGCTGTGCTAAAAAAGGCTGAACTGTGCTAAACTGGGCCTAATTGGGCTCAGCTTGTCTGCACTGAGCTGCAGTGGGCTGGGCTGTAAAGTGGGCTGAACTGGGTTAAATTGGGCAGGGATAAGATGGACTGGGCTAAACTGGGCTGGACTGAGCTGGCCTAAAGTACGCTACGTTGGTCTGGGAAGGGCTAAAGTGGGCTAAACTGTAGTGGGCTGGGCTGCGTTGGGCTAAAGTGGGCTGGACTGGTCTGAATTGGGCTTAACTGTGACAAAGTGTTCTGGATAGATGTGAATTGGGATAAACTAGGCTGAAGTGGTCTAAAGTGTGCTGGGCTGGTCTGAAGTGGGCTGAAGTGTGCTCAAAAGGGCTATGGTGTGCTGGATGGTCTGAATTGGGCTAAACGCTGCAGAACTGTGCTAAATTGGTTGGGACAGGTCTGAACTGGGCTGGGCTGAGCTAAGTTGGTCTGGCCAGGGCAAAACTGGTCTGAAGTGGGCTAAAGTGGGCTGGGCTGGGCTAAAGTGGAACGGACCTTGCTAAAGCTGGTTGCGCTGGGCTGAAGTGGGCTGAAGGGGCTGGGGTGAGCTGGAATGGGCTGGACAGGGCTAATGTGGCCTGGACTGAAGTGGGGTAAAGTGTCTGAAGTGAGATAAGCTGGGCTGGACTGGTGTGCACTGGGCTAAACTGGGCTGTGCTGGGCTAAAGTGGTCTGGAGAGGTCTGAAGTGGGCCAAAATGTGCTGGACTGGGCTAAACTGTTCTTGGGTGGGCTTAATTGCACCGGACTGAGCTAAAGTGGGCTGGACTGGTCTGAATTGGGTCAAAGTAGTGCCAAGCCATGCTGTGTAGCAAACGAGCCGTTTTGCCTGTAGCAAGCGAGGGTGGGCTGGGCTCTGCTGGGCTGGACAAGGCTAAACTGTGTTGAAGTGGGCTAAACTGGGCTGGACTGGTCTGAGGTGGGCCAAAGTGGTCTAAACTCTCCTGAAGTGAGCCAAACTGGGCTGAACGGTGCTGGAGTGGCTGAAGTGGGCTGAAGGGGGCTTCACTGGGTTAGAGAGATCTGAGCTTGTCTGAAAGTGACTGGACTGGGCCGAATTGGAGTAAATTTTGCTGGGCTGGGCTGAACTGGGCTGAACTGAGGTAAAGTGGCTTGAAGTGGCTGATCATGTCTTGGCTGGGCTGGGCTGTGCTAAACCAGGCTGAACTGTGCTAAAGTGGGCCTAATTGGGCTCAGCTTGTCTGCGCTGAGCTGCAGTGGGCTGGGCTGTAAAGTGGGCTGAACTGGGTTAACTTGGGCAGGGATAAGATGGATTGGGCTAAACTGGGCTGGACTGAGCTGGCCTAAAGTACGCTACGTTGGTCTGGGAAGGGCTAAAGTGGGATAAACTGTAGTGGGCTGGGCTGCGTTGGGCTAAAGTGGGCTGGACTGGTCTGAATTGGGCTTAACTGTGACAAAGTGTTCTGGATAGATGTGAATTGGGATAAACTAGGCTGAACTGGTCTAAAGTGTGCTGGGCTGGTCTGAAGTGGGCTGAAGTGTGCTCAAAAGGGCTATGGTGTGCTGGATGGTCTGAATTGGGCTAAACACTGCAGAACTGTGCTAAATTGGTTGGGACAGGTCTGAACTGGGCTGGGCTGAGCTAAGTTGGTCTGGCCAGGGCAAAACTGGTCTGAAGTGGGCTAAAGTGGGCTGGGCTGGGCTAAAGTGGAACGGACCTTGCTAAAGCTGGCTGCGCTGGGCTGAAGTGGGCTGAAGGGGCTGGGGTGAGCTGGAATGGGCTGGACGGGGCTAATGGGGCCTGGACTGAAGTGGGGTAAAGTGTCTGAAGTGAGATAAGCTGGCTGGACTGGTGTGCACTGGGCTAAACTGGGCTGTGCTGGGCTAAAGTGGTCTGGAGAGGTCTGAAGTGGGCCAAAATGTGCTGGACTGGGCTAAACTGTTCTTGGGTGGGCTTAATTGCACCGGACTGAGCTAAAGTGGGCTGGACTGGTCTGAATTGGGTCAAAGTAGTGCCAAGCCATGCTGTGTAGCAAACGAGCCGTTTTGCCTGTAGCAAGCGAGGGTGGGCTGGGCTCTGCTGGGCTGGACAAGGCTAAACTGTGTTGAAGTGGGCTAAACTGGGCTGGACTGGTCTGAAGTGGGCCAAAGTGGTCTAAACTCTCCTGAAGTGGGCCAAACTGGGCTGAACGGTGCTGGAGTGGCTGAAGTGGGCTGAAGGGGGCTTCACTGGGTTAGGGAGATCTGAGCTTGTCTGAAAGTGACTGGACTGGGCCGAATTGGAGTAAATTTTGCTGGGCTGGGCTGAACTGGGCTGAACTGAGGTAAAGTGGCTTGAAGTGGCTGATCATGTCTTGGCTGGGCTGTGCTAAACCAGGCTGAACTGTGCTAAAGTGGGCCTAATTGGGCTCAGCTTGTCTGCGCTGAGCTGCAGTGGGCTGGGCTGTAAAGTGGGCTGAACTGGGTTAAATTGGGCAGGGATAAGATGGATTGGGCTAAACTGGGCTGGACTGAGCTGGCCTAAAGTACGCTACGTTGGTCTGGGAAGGGCTAAAGTGGGCTAAACTGTAGTGGGCTGGGCTGCGTTGGGCTAAAGTGGGCTGGACTGGTCTGAATTGGGCTTAACTGTGACAAAGTGTTCTGGATAGATGTGAATTGGGATAAACTAGGCTGAAGTGGTCTAAAGTGTGCTGGGCTGGTCTGAAGTGGGCTGAAGTGTGCTCAAAAGGGCTATGGTGTGCTGGATGGTCTGAATTGGGCTAAACACTGCAGAACTGTGCTAAATCGGTTGGGACAGGTCTGAACTGGGCTGGGCTGAGCTAAGTTGGTCTGGCCAGGGCAAAACTGGTCTGAAGTGGGCTAAAGTGGGCTGGGCTGGGCTAAAGTGGAACGGACCTTGCTAAAGCTGGCTGCGCTGGGCTGAAGTGGGCTGAAGGGGCTGGGGTGAGCTGGAATGGGCTGGACGGGGCTAATGTGGCCTGGACTGAAGTGGGGTAAAGTGTCTGAAGTGAGATAAGCTGGGCTGGACTGGTGTGCACTGGGCTAAACTGGGCTGTGCTGGGCTAAAGTGGTCTGGAGAGGTCTGAAGTGGGCCAAAATGTGCTGGACTGGGCTAAACTGTTCTTGGGTGGGCTTAATTGCACTGGACTGAGCTAAAGTGGGCTGGACTGGTCTGAATTGGGTCAAAGTAGTGCCAAGCCATGCTGTGTAGCAAACGAGCCGTTTTGCCTGTAGCAAGCGAGGGTGGGCTGAGCTCTGCTGGGCTGGACAAGGCTAAACTGTGCTGAAGTGGGCTAAAGTGGGCTGGACTGGTCTGAAGTGGGCCAAAGTGGTCTAAACTCTCCTGAAGTGGGCCAAACTGGGCTGAACGGTGCTGGAGTGGCTGAAGTGGGCTGAAGGGGGCTTCACTGGGTTAGAGAGATCTGAGCTTGTCTGAAAGTGACTGGACTGGGCCGAATTGGAGTAAATTTTGCTGGGCTGGGCTGAACTGGGCTGAACTGAGGTAAAGTGGCTTGAAGTGGCTGATCATGTCTTGGCTGGGCTGTGCTAAACCAGGCTGAACTGTGCTAAAGTGGGCCTAATTGGGCTCAGCTTGTCTGCGCTGAGCTGCAGTGGGCTGGGCTGTAAAGTGGGCTGAACTGGGTTAAATTGGGCAGGGATAAGATGGATTGGGCTAAACTGGGCTGGACTGAGCTGGCCTAAAGTACGCTACGTTGGTCTGGGAAGGGCTAAAGTGGGCTAAACTGTAGTGGGCTGGGCTGCGTTGGGCTAAAGTGGGCTGGACTGGTCTGAATTGGGCTTAACTGTGACAAAGTGTTCTGGATAGATGTGAATTGGGATAAACTAGGCTGAAGTGGTCTAAAGTGTGCTGGGCTGGTCTGAAGTGGGCTGAAGTGTGCTCAAAAGGGCTATGGTGTGCTGGATGGTCTGAACTGGGCTAAACGCTGCAGAACTGTGCTAAATCGGTTGGGACAGGTCTGAACTGGGCTGGGCTGAGCTAAGTTGGTCTGGCCAGGGCAAAACTGGTCTGAAGTGGGCTAAAGTGGGCTGGGCTGGGCTAAAGTGGAACGGACCTTGCTAAAGCTGGCTGCGCTGGGCTGAAGTGGGCTGAAGGGGCTGGGGTGAGCTGGAATGGGCTGGACGGGGCTAATGGGGCCTGGACTGAAGTGGGGTAAAGTGTCTGAAGTGAGATAAGCTGGGCTGGACTGGTGTGCACTGGGCTAAACTGGGCTGTGCTGGGCTAAAGTGGTCTGGAGAGGTCTGAAGTGGGCCAAAATGTGCTGGACTGGGCTAAACTGTTCTTGGGTGGGCTTAATTGCACCGGACTGAGCTAAAGTGGGCTGGACTGGTCTGAATTGGGTCAAAGTAGTGCCAAGCCATGCTGTGTAGCAAACGAGCCGTTTTGCCTGTAGCAAGCGAGGGTGGGCTGAGCTCTGCTGGGCTGGACAAGGCTAAACTGTGCTGAAGTGGGCTAAACTGGGCTGGACTGGTCTGAAGTGGGCCAAAGTGGTCTAAACTCTCCTGAAGTGGGCCAAACTAGGCTGAACGGTGTTGGAGTGGGTGAAGTGGGCTGAAGGGGGCTTCACTGGGTTAGACAGATCTGAGCTTGTCTGAAAGTGACTGGACTGAGCCGAATTGGAGTAAATTTTGCTGGGCTGGGCTGAACTGGGCTGAACTGAGGTAAAGTGGCTTGAAGTGGCTGATCATGTCTTGGCTGGGCTGTGCTAAACCAGGCTGAACTGTGCTAAAGTGGGCCTAATTGGGCTCAGCTTGTCTGCGCTGAGCTGCAGTGGGCTGGGCTGTAAAGTGGGCTGAACTGGGTTAAATTGGGCAGGGATAAGATGGATTGGGCTAAACTGGGCTGGACTGAGCTGGCCTAAAGTACGCTACGTTGGTCTGGGAAGGGCTAAAGTGGGCTAAACTGCAGTGGGCTGGGCTGCGTTGGGCTAAAGTGGGCTGGACTGGTCTGAATTGGGCTTAACTGTGACAAAGTGTTCTGGATAGATGTGAATTGGGATAAACTAGGCTGAAGTGGTCTAAAGTGTGCTGGGCTGGTCTGAAGTGGGCTGAAGTGTGCTCAAAAGGGCTATGGTGTGCTGGATGGTCTGAACTGGGCTAAACGCTGCAGAACTGTGCTAAATTGGTTGGGACAGGTCTGAACTGGGCTGGGCTGAGCTAAGTTGGTCTGGCCAGGGCAAAACTGGTCTGAAGTGGGCTAAAGTGGGCTGGGCTGGGCTAAAGTGGAACGGACCTTGCTAAAGCTGGCTGCGCTGGGCTGAAGTGCGCTGAAGGGGCTGGGGTGAGCTGGAATGGGCTGGACAGGGCTAATGTGGCCTGGACTGAAGTGGGGTAAAGTGTCTGAAGTGAGATAAGCTGGGCTGGACTGGTGTGCACTGGGCTAAACTGGGCTGTGCTGGGCTAAAGTGGTCTGGAGAGGTCTGAAGTGGGCCAAAATGTGCTGGACTGGGCTAAACTGTTCTTGGGTGGGCTTAATTGCACCGGACTGAGCTAAAGTGGGCTGGACTGGTCTGAATTGGGCCAAAGTAGTGCCAAGCCATGCTGTGTAGGAAACGAGCCGTTTTGCCTGTAGCAAGCGAGGGTGGGCTGGGCTTTGCTGGGCTGGACAAGGCTAAACTGTGCTGAAGTGGGCTAAACTGGGCTGGACTGGTCTGAAGTGGGCCAAAGTGGTCTAAACTCTCCTGAAGTGGGCCAAACTGGGCTGAACGGTGCTGGAGTGGCTGAAGTGGGCTGAAGGGGGCTTCACTGGGTTAGACAGATCTGAGCTTGTCTGAAAGTGACTGGACTGGGCCGAATTGGAGTAAATTTTGCTGGGCTGGGCTGAACTGGGCTGAACTGAGGTAAAGTGGCTTGAAGTGGCTGATCATGTCTTGGCTGGGCTGGGCTGTGCTAAACCAGGCTGAACTGTGCTAAAGTGGGCCTAATTGGGCTCAGCTTGTCTGCGCTGAGCTGCAGTGGGCTGGGCTGTAAAGTGGGCTGAACTGGGTTAAATTGGGCAGGGATAAGATGGATTGGGCTAAACTGGGCTGGACTGAGCTGGCCTAAAGTACGCTACGTTGGTCTGGGAAGGGCTAAAGTGGGCTAAACTGTAGTGGGCTGGGCTGCGTTGGGCTAAAGTGGGCTGGACTGGTCTGAATTGGGCTTAACTGTGACAAAGTGTTCTGGATAGATGTGAATTGGGATAAACTAGGCTGAAGTGGTCTAAAGTGTGCTGGGCTGGTCTGAAGTGGGCTGAAGTGTGCTCAAAAGGGCTATGGTGTGCTGGATGGTCTGAACTGGGCTAAACGCTGCAGAACTGTGCTAAATCGGTTGGGACAGGTCTGAACTGGGCTGGGCTGAGCTAAGTTGGTCTGGCCAGGGCAAAACTGGTCTGAAGTGGGCTAAAGTGGGCTGGGCTGGGCTAAAGTGGAACGGACCTTGCTAAAGCTGGCTGCGCTGGGCTGAAGTGGGCTGAAGGGGCTGGGGTGAGCTGGAATGGGCTGGACAGGGCTAATGGGGCCTGGACTGAAGTGGGGTAAAGTGTCTGAAGTGAGATAAGCTGGGCTGGACTGGTGTGCACTGGGCTAAACTGGGCTGTGCTGGGCTAAAGTGGTCTGGAGAGGTCTGAAGTGGGCCAAAATGTGCTGGACTGGGCTAAACTGTTCTTGGGTGGGCTTAATTGCACCGGACTGAGCTAAAGTGGGCTGGACTGGTCTGAATTGGGTCAAAGTAGTGCCAAGCCATGCTGTGTAGCAAACGAGCCGTTTTGCCTGTAGCAAGCGAGGGTGGGCTGGGCTCTGCTGGGCTGGACAAGGCTAAACTGTGTTGAAGTGGGCTAAACTGGGCTGGACTGGTCTGAGGTGGGCCAAAGTGGTCTAAACTCTCCTGAAGTGAGCCAAACTGGGCTGAACGGTGCTGGAGTGGCTGAAGTGGGCTGAAGGGGGCTTCACTGGGTTAGAGAGATCTGAGCTTGTCTGAAAGTGACTGGACTGGGCCGAATTGGAGTAAATTTTGCTGGGCTGGGCTGAACTGGGCTGAACTGAGGTAAAGTGGCTTGAAGTGGCTGATCATGTCTTGGCTGGGCTGTGCTAAACCAGGCTGAACTGTGCTAAAGTGGGCCTAATTGGGCTCAGCTTGTCTGCGCTGAGCTGCAGTGGGCTGGGCTGTAAAGTGGGCTGAACTGGGTTAAATTGGGCAGGGATAAGATGGATTGGGCTAAACTGGGCTGGACTGAGCTGGCCTAAAGTACGCTACGTTGGTCTGGGAAGGGCTAAAGTGGGCTAAACTGTAGTGGGCTGGGCTGCGTTGGGCTAAAGTGGGCTGGACTGGTCTGAATTGGGCTTAACTGTGACAAAGTGTTCTGGATAGATGTGAATTGGGATAAACTAGGCTGAAGTGGTCTAAAGTGTGCTGGGCTGGTCTGAAGTGGGCTGAAGTGTGCTCAAAAGGGCTATGGTGTGCTGGATGGTCTGAACTGGGCTAAACGCTGCAGAACTGTGCTAAATCGGTTGGGACAGGTCTGAACTGGGCTGGGCTGAGCTAAGTTGGTCTGGCCAGGGCAAAACTGGTCTGAAGTGGGCTAAAGTGGGCTGGGCTGGGCTAAAGTGGAACGGACCTTGCTAAAGCTGGCTGCGCTGGGCTGAAGTGGGCTGAAGGGGCTGGGGTGAGCTGGAATGGGCTGGACAGGGCTAATGGGGCCTGGACTGAAGTGGGGTAAAGTGTCTGAAGTGAGATAAGCTGGGCTGGACTGGTGTGCACTGGGCTAAACTGGGCTGTGCTGGGCTAAAGTGGTCTGGAGAGGTCTGAAGTGGGCCAAAATGTGCTGGACTGGGCTAAACTGTTCTTGGGTGGGCTTAATTGCACCGGACTGAGCTAAAGTGGGCTGGACTGGTCTGAATTGGGTCAAAGTAGTGCCAAGCCATGCTGTGTAGCAAACGAGCCGTTTTGCCTGTAGCAAGCGAGGGTGGGCTGGGCTCTGCTGGGCTGGACAAGGCTAAACTGTGTTGAAGTGGGCTAAACTGGGCTGGACTGGTCTGAGGTGGGCCAAAGTGGTCTAAACTCTCCTGAAGTGAGCCAAACTGGGCTGAACGGTGCTGGAGTGGCTGAAGTGGGCTGAAGGGGGCTTCACTGGGTTAGAGAGATCTGAGCTTGTCTGAAAGTGACTGGACTGGGCCGAATTGGAGTAAATTTTGCTGGGCTGGGCTGAACTGGGCTGAACTGAGGTAAAGTGGCTTGAAGTGGCTGATCATGTCTTGGCTGGGCTGGGCTGTGCTAAACCAGGCTGAACTGTGCTAAAGTGGGCCTAATTGGGCTCAGCTTGTCTGCGCTGAGCTGCAGTGGGCTGGGCTGTAAAGTGGGCTGAACTGGGTTAAATTGGGCAGGGATAAGATGGATTGGGCTAAACTGGGCTGGACTGAGCTGGCCTAAAGTACGCTACGTTGGTCTGGGAAGGGCTAAAGTGGGCTAAACTGTAGTGGGCTGGGCTGCGTTGGGCTAAAGTGGGCTGGACTGGTCTGAATTGGGCTTAACTGTGACAAAGTGTTCTGGATAGATGTGAATTGGGATAAACTAGGCTGAACTGGCAAAAGTGTGCTGGGCTGGTCTGAAGTGGGCTGAAGTGTGCTCAAAAGGGCTATGGTGTGCTGGATGGTCTGAATTGGGCTAAACGCTGCAGAACTGTGCTAAATTGGTTGGGACAGGTGTGAACTGGGCTGGGCTGAGCTAAGTTGGTCTGGCCAGGGCAAAACTGGTCTGAAGTGGGCTAAAGTGGGCTGGGCTGGGCTAAAGTGGAACGGACCTTGCTAAAGCTGGCTGCGCTGGGCTGAAGTGGGCTGAAGGGGCTGGGGTGAGCTGGAATGGGCTGGACGGGGCTAATGTGGCCTGGACTGAAGTGGGGTAAAGTGTCTGAAGTGAGATAAGCTGGGCTGGACTGGTGTGCACTGGGCTAAACTGGGCTGTGCTGGGCTAAAGTGGTCTGGAGAGGTCTGAAGTGGGCCAAAATGTGCTGGACTGGGCTAAACTGTTCTTGGGTGGGCTTAATTGCACTGGACTGAGCTAAAGTGGGCTGGACTGGTCTGAATTGGGTCAAAGTAGTGCCAAGCCATGCTGTGTAGCAAACGAGCCGTTTTGCCTGTAGCAAGCGAGGGTGGGCTGAGCTCTGCTGGGCTGGACAAGGCTAAACTGTGCTGAAGTGGGCTAAAGTGGGCTGGACTGGTCTGAAGTGGGCCAAAGTGGTCTAAACTCTCCTGAAGTGGGCCAAACTGGGCTGAACGGTGCTGGAGTGGCTGAAGTGGGCTGAAGGGGGCTTCACTGGGTTAGAGAGATCTGAGCTTGTCTGAAAGTGACTGGACTGGGCCGAATTGGAGTAAATTTTGCTGGGCTGGGCTGAACTGGGCTGAACTGAGGTAAAGTGGCTTGAAGTGGCTGATCATGTCTTGGCTGGGCTGTGCTAAACCAGGCTGAACTGTGCTAAAGTGGGCCTAATTGGGCTCAGCTTGTCTGCGCTGAGCTGCAGTGGGCTGGGCTGTAAAGTGGGCTGAACTGGGTTAAATTGGGCAGGGATAAGATGGATTGGGCTAAACTGGGCTGGACTGAGCTGGCCTAAAGTACGCTACGTTGGTCTGGGAAGGGCTAAAGTGGGCTAAACTGTAGTGGGCTGGGCTGCGTTGGGCTAAAGTGGGCTGGACTGGTCTGAATTGGGCTTAACTGTGACAAAGTGTTCTGGATAGATGTGAATTGGGATAAACTAGGCTGAAGTGGTCTAAAGTGTGCTGGGCTGGTCTGAAGTGGGCTGAAGTGTGCTCAAAAGGGCTATGGTGTGCTGGATGGTCTGAACTGGGCTAAACGCTGCAGAACTGTGCTAAATTGGTTGGGACAGGTCTGAACTGGGCTGGGCTGAGCTAAGTTGGTCTGGCCAGGGCAAAACTGGTCTGAAGTGGGCTAAAGTGGGCTGGGCTGGGCTAAAGTGGAACGGACCTTGCTAAAGCTGGCTGCGCTGGGCTGAAGTGCGCTGAAGGGGCTGGGGTGAGCTGGAATTGGCTGGACAGGGCTAATGTGGCCTGGACTGAAGTGGGGTAAAGTGTCTGAAGTGAGATAAGCTGGGCTGGACTGGTGTGCACTGGGCTAAACTGGGCTGTGCTGGGCTAAAGTGGTCTGGAGAGGTCTGAAGTGGGCCAAAATGTGCTGGACTGGGCTAAACTGTTCTTGGGTGGGCTTAATTGCACCGGACTGAGCTAAAGTGGGCTGGACTGGTCTGAATTGGGCCAAAGTAGTGCCAAGCCATGCTGTGTAGGAAACGAGCCGTTTTGCCTGTAGCAAGCGAGGGTGGGCTGGGCTTTGCTGGGCTGGACAAGGCTAAACTGTGTTGAAGTGGGCTAAACTGGGCTGGACTGGTCTGAAGTGGGCCAAAGTGGTCTAAACTCTCCTGAAGTGGGCCAAACTGGGCTGAACGGTGCTGGAGTGGCTGAAGTGGGCTGAAGGGGGCTTCACTGGGTTAGACAGATCTGAGCTTGTCTGAAAGTGACTGGACTGGGCCAAATTGGAGTAAATTTTGCTGGGCTGGGCTGAACTGGGCTGATCTGAGGTAAAGTGGCTTGAAGTGGCTGATCATGTCTTGGCTGGGCTGTGCTAAACCAGGCTGAACTGTGCTAAAGTGGGCCTAATTGGGCTCAGCTTGTCTGCGCTGAGCTGCAGTGGGCTGGGCTGTAAAGTGGGCTGAACTGGGTTAAATTGGGCAGGGATAAGATGGATTGGGCTAAACTGGGCTGGACTGAGCTGGCCTAAAGTACGCTACGTTGGTCTGGGAAGGGCTAAAGTGGGCTAAACTGTAGTGGGCTGGGCTGCGTTGGGCTAAAGTGGGCTGGACTGGTCTGAATTGGGCTTAACTGTGACAAAGTGTTCTGGATAGATGTGAATTGGGATAAACTAGGCTGAAGTGGTCTAAAGTGTGCTGGGCTAGTCTGAAGTGGGCTGAAGTGTGCTCAAAAGGGCTATGGTGTGCTGGATGGTCTGAATTGGGCTAAACGCTGCAGAACTGTGCTAAATTGGTTGGGACCGGTCTGAACTGGGCTGGGCTGAGCTAAGTTGGTCTGGCCAGGGCAAAACTGGTCTGAAGTGGGCTAAAGTGGGCTGGGCTGGGCTAAAGTGGAACGGACCTTGCTAAAGCTGGCTGCGCTGGGCTGAAGTGGGCTGAAGGGGCTGGGGTGAGCTGGAATGGGCTGGACAGGGCTAATGTGGCCTGGACTGAAGTGGGGTAAAGTGTCTGAAGTGAGATAAGCTGGGCTGGACTGGTGTGCACTGGGCTAAACTGGGCTGTGCTGGGCTAAAGTGGTCTGGAGAGGTCTGAAGTGGGCCAAAATGTGCTGGAGTGGGCTAAACTGTTCTTGGGTGGGCTTAATTGCACTGGACTGAGCTAAAGTGGGCTGGACTGGTCTGAATTGGGCCAAAGTAGTGCCAAGCCATGCTGTGTAGCAAACGAGCCGTTTTGCCTGTAGCAAGCGAGGGTGGGCTGAGCTCTGCTGGGCTGGACAAGGCTAAACTGTGTTGAAGTGGGCTAAACTGGGCTGGACTGGTCTGAGGTGGGCCAAAGTGGTCTAAACTCTCCTGAAGTGGGCCAAACTGGGCTGAACGGTGCTGGAGTGGCTGAAGTGGGCTGAAGGGGGCTTCACTGGGTTAGACAGATCTGAGCTTGTCTGAAAGTGACTGGACTGGGCCGAATTGGAGTAAATTTTGCTGGGCTGGGCTGAACTGGGCTGAACTGAGGTAAACTGGCTTGAAGTGGCTGATCATGTCTTGGGTGGGCTGTGCTAAACCAGGCTGAACTGTGCTAAAGTGGGCCTAATTGGGCTCAGCTTGTCTGCGCTGAGCTGCAGTGGGCTGGGCTGTGAAGTGGGCTGAACTGGGTTAAATTGGGCAGGGATAAGATGGATTGGGCTAAAGTGGGCTGGACTGAGCTGGCCTAAAGTACGCTACATTGGTCTGGGAAGGGCTAAAGTGGGCTAAACTGTAGTGGGCTGGTCTGCGTTGGGCTAAAGTGGGCTGGACTGGTCTGAATTGGGCTTAACTGTGACAAAGTGTTCTGGATAGATGTGAATTGGGATAAACTAGGCTGAAGTGGTCTAAAGTGTGCTGGGCTGGTCTGAAGTGGGCTGAAGTGTGCTCAAAAGGGCTATGGTGTGCTGGATGGTCTGAATTGGGCTAAACGCTGCAGAACTGTGCTAAATTGGTTGGGACAGGTCTGAACTGGGCTGGGCTGAGCTAAGTTGGTCTGGCCAGGGCAAAACTGGTCTGAAGTGGGCTAAAGTGGGCTGGGCTGGGCTAAAGTGGAACGGACCTTGCTAAAGCTGGCTGCGCTGGGCTGAAGTGGGCTGAAGGGGCTGGGGTGAGCTGGACAGGGCTAATGGGGCCTGGACTGAAGTGGGGTAAAGTGTCTGAAGTGAGATAAGCTGGGCTGGACTGGTGTGCACTGGGCTAAACTGGGCTGTGCTGGGCTAAAGTGGTCTGGAGAGGTCTGAAGTGGGCCAAAATGTGCTGGACTGGGCTAAACTGTTCTTGGGTGGGCTTAATTGCACTGGACTGAGCTAAAGTGGGCTGGACTGGTCTGAATTGGGTCAAAGTAGTGCCGAGCCATGCTGTGTAGCAAACGAGCCGTTTTGCCTGTAGCAAGCGAGGGTGGGCTGAGCTCTGCTGGGCTGGACAAGGCTAAACTGTGCTGAAGTGGGCTAAACTGGGCTGGACTGGTCTGAAGTGGGCCAAAGTGGTCTAAACTCTCCTGAAGTGGGCCAAACTGGGCTGAACGGTGCTGGAGTGGCTGAAGTGGGCTGAAGGGGGCTTCACTGGGTTAGACAGATCTGAGCTTGTCTGAAAGTGACTGGACTGGGCCGAATTGGAGTAAATTTTGCTGGGCTGGGCTGAACTGGGCTGAACTGAGGTAAACTGGCTTGAAGTGGCTGATCATGTCTTGGCTGGGCTGTGCTAAACCAGGCTGAACTGTGCTAAAGTGGGCCTAATTGGGCTCAGCTTGTCTGCGCTGAGCTGCAGTGGGCTGGGCTGTGAAGTGGGCTGAACTGGGTTAAATTGGGCAGGGATAAGATGGATTGGGCTAAAGTGGGCTGGACTGAGCTGGCCTAAAGTACGCTACGTTGGTCTGGGAAGGGCTAAAGTGGGCTAAACTGTAGTGGGCTGGGCTGCATTGGGCTAAAGTGGGCTGGACTGGTCTGAATTGGGTTTAACTGTGACAAAGTGTTCTGGATAGATGTGAATTGGGATAAACTAGGCTGAAGTGGTCTAAAGTGTGCTGGGCTGGTCTGAAGTGGGCTGAAGTGTGCTCAAAAGGGCTATGGTGTGCTGGATGGTCTGAATTGGGCTAAACGCTGCAGAACTGTGCTAAATTGGTTGGGACAGGTCTGAACTGGGCTGGGCTGAGCTAAGTTGGTCTGGCCAGGGCAAAACTGGTCTGAAGTGGGCTGGGCTGGGCTAAAGTGGAACGGACCTTGCTAAAGCTGGCTGCGCTGGGCTGAAGTGGGCTGAAGGGGCTGGGGTGAGCTGGAATGGGCTGGACAGGGCTAATGTGGCCTGGACTGAAGTGGGGTAAAGTGTCTGAAGTGAGATAAGCTGGGCTGGACTGGTGTGCACTGGGCTAAACTGGGCTGTGCTGGGCTAAAGTGGTCTGGAGAGGTCTGAAGTGGGCTAAAATGTGCTGGACTGGGCTAAACTGTTCTTGGGTGGGCTTAATTGCACTGGACTGAGCTAAAGTGGGCTGGACTGGTCTGAATTGGGTCAAAGTAGTGCCAAGCCATGCTGTGTAGCAAACGAGCCGTTTTGCCTGTAGCAAGCGAGGGTGGGCTGAGCTCTGCTGGGCTGGACAAGGCTAAACTGTGCTGAAGTGGGCTAAAGTGGGGTGGACTGGTCTGAAGTGGGCCAAAGTGGTCTAAACTCTCCTGAAGTGGGCCAAACTGGGCTGAACGGTGCTGGAGTGGCTGAAGTGGGCTGAAGGGGGCTTCACTGGGTTAGACAGATCTGAGCTTGTCTGAAAGTGACTGGACTGGGCCGAATTGGAGTAAATTTTGCTGGGCTGGGCTGAACTGGGCTGAACTGAGGTAAACTGGCTTGAAGTGGCTGATCATGTCTTGGCTGGGCTGTGCTAAACCAGGCTGAACTGTGCTAAAGTGGGCCTAATTGGGCTCAGCTTGTCTGCGCTGAGCTGCAGTGGGCTGGGCTGTGAAGTGGGCTGAACTGGGTTAAATTGGGCAGGGATAAGATGGATTGGGCTAAACTGGGCTGGACTGAGCTGGCCTAAAGTACGCTACATTGGTCTGGGAAGGGCTAAAGTGGGCTAAACTGTAGTGGGCTGGTCTGCGTTGGGCTAAAGTGGGCTGGACTGGTCTGAATTGGGCTTAACTGTGACAAAGTGTTCTGGATAGATGTGAATTGGGATAAACTAGGCTGAAGTGGTCTAAAGTGTGCTGGGCTGGTCTGAAGTGGGCTGAAGTGTGCTCAAAAGGGCTATGGTGTGCTGGATGGTCTGAATTGGGCTAAACGCTGCAGAACTGTGCTAAATTGGTTGGGACAGGTCTGAACTGGGCTGGGCTGAGCTAAGTTGGTCTGGCCAGGGCAAAACTGGTCTGAAGTGGGCTAAAGTGGGCTGGGCTGGGCTAAAGTGGAACGGACCTTGCTAAAGCTGGCTGCGCTGGGCTGAAGTGGGCTGAAGGGGCTGGGGTGAGCTGGACAGGGCTAATGTGGCCTGGACTGAAGTGGGGTAAAGTGTCTGAAGTGAGATAAGCTGGGCTGGACTGGTGTGCACTGGGCTAAACTGGGCTGTGCTGGGCTAAAGTGGTCTGGAGAGGTCTGAAGTGGGCCAAAATGTGCTGGACTGGGCTAAACTGTTCTTGGGTGGGCTTAATTGCACTGGACTGAGCTAAAGTGGGCTGGACTGGTCTGAATTGGGTCAAAGTAGTGCCAAGCCATGCTGTGTAGCAAACGAGCCGTTTTGCCTGTAGCAAGCGAGGGTGGGCTGAGCTCTGCTGGGCTGGACAAGGCTAAACTGTGCTGAAGTGGGCTAAACTGGGCTGGACTGGTCTGAAGTGGGCCAAAGTGGTCTAAACTCTCCTGAAGTGGGCCAAACTGGGCTGAACGGTGCTGGAGTGGCTGAAGTGGGCTGAAGGGAGCTTCACTGGGTTAGAGAGATCTGAGCTTGTCTGAAAGTGACTGGACTGGGCCGAATTGGAGTAAATTTTGCTGGGCTGGGCTGAACTGGGCTGAACTGAGGTAAACTGGCTTGAAGTGGCTGATCATGTCTTGGCTGGGCTGTGCTAAACCAGGCTGAACTGTGCTAAACTGGGCCTAATTGGGCTCAGCTTGTCTGCGCTGAGCTGCAGTGGGCTGGGCTGTAAAGTGGGCTGAACTGGGTTAAATTGGGCAGGGATAAGATGGATTGGGCTAAACTGGGCTGGACTGAGCTGGCCTAAAGTACGCTACGTTGGTCTGGGAAGGGCTAAAGTGGGCTAAACTGTAGTGGGCTGGGCTGCATTGGGCTAAAGTGGGCTGGACTGGTCTGAATTGGGTTTAACTGTGACAAAGTGTTCTGGATAGATGTGAATTGGGATAAACTAGGCTGAAGTGGTCTAAAGTGTGCTGGGCTGGTCTGAAGTGGGCTGAAGTGTGCTCAAAAGGGCTATGGTGTGCTGGATGGTCTGAATTGGGCTAAACGCTGCAGAACTGTGCTAAATTGGTTGGGACAGGTCTGAACTGGGCTGGGCTGAGCTAAGTTGGTCTGGCCAGGGCAAAACTGGTCTGAAGTGGGCTAAAGTGGGCTGGGCTGGGCTAAAGTGGAACGGACCTTGCTAAAGCTGGCTGCGCGGGGCTGAAGTGGGCTGAAGGGGCTGGGGTGAGCTGGAATGGGCTGGACAGGGCTAATGTGGCCTGGACTGAAGTGGAGTAAAGTGTCTGAAGTGAGATAAGCTGGGCTGGACTGGTGTGCACTGGGCTAAACTGGGCTGTGCTGGGCTAAAGTGGTCTGGAGAGGTCTGAAGTGGGCCAAAATGTGCTGGACTGGGCTAAACTGTTCTTGGGTGGGCTTAATTGCACTGGACTGAGCTAAAGTGGGCTGGACTGGTCTGAATTGGGTCAAAGTAGTGCCGAGCCATGCTGTGTAGCAAACGAGCCGTTTTGCCTGTAGCAAGCGAGGGTGGGCTGAGCTCTGCTGGGCTGGACAAAGCTAAACTGTGCTGAAGTGGGCTAAACTGGGCTGGACTGGTCTGAAGTGGGCCAAAGTGGTCTAAACTCTCCTGAAGTGGGCCAAACTGGGCTGAACGGTGCTGGAGTGGCTGAAGTGGGCTGAAGGGGGCTTCACTGGGTTAGAGAGATCTGAGCTTGTCTGAAAGTGACTGGACTGGGCCGAATTGGAGTAAATTTTGCTGGGCTGGGCTGAACTGGGCTGAACTGAGGTAAAGTGGCTTGAAGTGGCTGATCATGTCTTGGCTGGGCTGTGCTAAACCAGGCTGAACTGTGCTAAAGTGGGCCTAATTGGGCTCAGCTTGTCTGCGCTGAGCTGCAGTGGGCTGGGCTGTGAAGTGGGCTGAACTGGGTTAAATTGGGCAGGGATAAGATGGATTGGGCTAAAGTGGGCTGGACTGAGCTGGCCTAAAGTACTCTACGTTGGTCTGGGAAGGGCTAAAGTGGGCTAAACTGTAGTGGGCTGGGCTGCATTGGGCTAAAGTGGGCTGGACTGGTCTGAATTGGGTTTAACTGTGACAAAGTGTTCTGGATAGATGTGAATTGGGATAAACTAGGCTGAAGTGGTCTAAAGTGTGCTGGGCTGGTCTGAAGTGGGCTGAAGTGTGCTCAAAAGGGCTATGGTGTGCTGGATGGTCTGAATTGGGCTAAACGCTGCAGAACTGTGCTAAATTGGTTGGGACAGGTCTGAACTGGGCTGGGCTGAGCTAAGTTGGTCTGGCCAGGGCAAAACTGGTCTGAAGTGGGCTGGGCTGGGCTAAAGTGGAACGGACCTTGCTAAAGCTGGCTGCGCTGGGCTGAAGTGGGCTGAAGGGGCTGGGGTGAGCTGGAATGGGCTGGACAGGGCTAATGTGGCCTGGACTGAAGTGGAGTAAAGTGTCTGAAGTGAGATAAGCTGGGCTGGACTGGTGTGCACTGGGCTAAACTGGGCTGTGCTGGGCTAAAGTGGTCTGGAGAGGTCTGAAGTGGGCCAAAATGTGCTGGACTGGGCTAAACTGTTCTTGGGTGGGCTTAATTGCACTGGACTGAGCTAAAGTGGGCTGGACTGGTCTGAATTGGGTCAAAGTAGTGCCGAGCCATGCTGTGTAGCAAACGAGCCGTTTTGCCTGTAGCAAGCGAGGGTGGGCTGAGCTCTGCTGGGCTGGACAAGGCTAAACTGTGCTGAAGTGGGCTAAACTGGGCTGGACTGGTCTGAAGTGGGCCAAAGTGGTCTAAACTCTCCTGAAGTGGGCCAAACTGGGCTGAACGGTGCTGGAGTGGCTGAAGTGGGCTGAAGGGGGCTTCACTGGGTTAGAGAGATCTGAGCTTGTCTGAAAGTGACTGGACTGGGCCGAATTGGAGTAAATTTTGCTGGGCTGGGCTGAACTGGGCTGAACTGAGGTAAAGTGGCTTGAAGTGGCTGATCATGTCTTGGCTGGGCTGTGCTAAACCAGGCTGAACTGTGCTAAAGTGGGCCTAATTGGGCTCAGCTTGTCTGCGCTGAGCTGCAGTGGGCTGGGCTGTGAAGTGGGCTGAACTGGGTTAAATTGGGCAGGGATAAGATGGATTGGGCTAAAGTGGGCTGGACTGAGCTGGCCTAAAGTACTCTACGTTGGTCTGGGAAGGGCTAAAGTGGGCTAAACTGTAGTGGGCTGGGCTGCATTGGGCTAAAGTGGGCTGGACTGGTCTGAATTGGGTTTAACTGTGACAAAGTGTTCTGGATAGATGTGAATTGGGATAAACTAGGCTGAAGTGGTCTAAAGTGTGCTGGGCTGGTCTGAAGTGGGCTGAAGTGTGCTCAAAAGGGCTATGGTGTGCTGGATGGTCTGAATTGGGCTAAACGCTGCAGAACTGTGCTAAATTGGTTGGGACAGGTCTGAACTGGGCTGGGCTGAGCTAAGTTGGTCTGGCCAGGGCAAAACTGGTCTGAAGTGGGCTGGGCTGGGCTAAAGTGGAACGGACCTTGCTAAAGCTGGCTGCGCTGGGCTGAAGTGGGCTGAAGGGGCTGGGGTGAGCTGGAATGGGCTGGACAGGGCTAATGTGGCCTGGACTGAAGTGGGGTAAAGTGTCTGAAGTGAGATAAGCTGGGCTGGACTGGTGTGCACTGGGCTAAACTGGGCTGTGCTGGGCTAAAGTGGTCTGGAGAGGTCTGAAGTGGGCTAAAATGTGCTGGACTGGGCTAAACTGTTCTTGGGTGGGCTTAATTGCACTGGACTGAGCTAAAGTGGGCTGGACTGGTCTGAATTGGGTCAAAGTAGTGCCAAGCCATGCTGTGTAGCAAACGAGCCGTTTTGCCTGTAGCAAGCGAGGGTGGGCTGAGCTCTGCTGGGCTGGACAAGGCTAAACTGTGCTGAAGTGGGCTAAACTGGGCTGGACTGGTCTGAAGTGGGCCAAAGTGGTCTAAACTCTCCTGAAGTGGGCCAAACTGGGCTGAACGGTGCTGGAGTGGCTGAAGTGGGCTGAAGGGGGCTTCACTGGGTTAGACAGATCTGAGCTTGTCTGAAAGTGACTGGACTGGGCCGAATTGGAGTAAATTTTGCTGGGCTGGGCTGAACTGGGCTGAACTGAGGTAAACTGGCTTGAAGTGGCTGATCATGTCTTGGCTGGGCTGTGCTAAACCAGGCTGAACTGTGCTAAAGTGGGCCTAATTGGGCTCAGCTTGTCTGTGCTGAGCTGCAGTGGGCTGGGCTGTAAAGTGGGCTGAACTGGGTTAAATTGGGCAGGGATAAGATGGATTGGGCTAAACTGGGCTGGACTGAGCTGGCCTAAAGTACGCTACGTTGGTCTGGGAAGGGCTAAAGTGGGCTAAACTGTAGTGGGCTGGGCTGCGTTGGGCTAAAGTGGGCTGGACTGGTCTGAATTGGGCTTAACTGTGACAAAGTGTTCTGGATAGATGTGAATTGGGATAAACTAGGCTGAAGTGGTCTAAAGTGTGCTGGGCTGGTCTGAAGTGGGCTGAAGTGTGCTCAAAAGGGCTATGGTGTGCTGGATGGTCTGAATTGGGCTAAACGCTGCAGAACTGTGCTAAATTGGTTGGGACAGGTCTGAACTGGGCTGGGCTGAGCTAAGTTGGTCTGGCCAGGGCAAAACTGGTCTGAAGTGGGCTAAAGTGTGCTGGGCTGGGCTAAAGTGGAACGGACCTTGCTAAAGCTGGCTGCGCTGGGCTGAAGTGGGCTGAAGGGGCTGGGGTGAGCTGGAATGGGCTAATGTGGCCTGGACTGAAGTGGGGTAAAGTGTCTGAAGTGAGATAAGCTGGGCTGGACTGGTGTGCACTGGGCTAAACTGGGCTGTGCTGGGCTAAAGTGGTCTGGAGAGGTCTGAAGTGGGCCAAAATGTGCTGGAGTGGGCTAAACTGTTCTTGGGTGGGCTTAATTGCACTGGACTGAGCTAAAGTGTGCTGGACTGGTCTGAATTGGGCCAAAGTAGTGCCAAGCCATGCTGTGTAGCAAACGAGCCGTTTTGCCTGTAGCAAGCGAGGGTGGGCTGAGCTCTGCTGGGCTGGACAAGGCTAAACTGTGCTGAAGTGGGCTAAACTGGGCTGGACTGGTCTGAAGTGGGCCAAAGTGGTCTAAACTCTCCTGAAGTGGGCCAAACTGGGCTGAACGGTGCTGGAGTGGCTGAAGTGGGCTGAAGGGGGCTTCACTGGGTTAGACAGATCTGAGCTTGTCTGAAAGTGACTGGACTGGGCCGAATTGGAGTAAATTTTGCTGGGCTGGGCTGAACTGAGGTAAACTGGCTTGAAGTGGCTGATCATGTCTTGGCTGGGCTGGGCTGTGCTAAACCAGGCTGAACTGTGCTAAAGTGGGCCTAATTGGGCTCAGCTTGTCTGCGCTGAGCTGCAGTGGGCTGGGCTGTAAAGTGGGCTGAACTGGGTTAAATTGGGCAGGGATAAGATGGATTGGGCTAAAGTGGGCTGGACTGAGCTGGCCTAAAGTACGCTACGTTGGTCTGGGAAGGGCTAAAGTGGGCTAAACTGTAGTGGGCTGGGCTGCGTTGGGCTAAAGTGGGCTGGACTGGTCTGAATTGGGCTTAACTGTGACAAAGTGTTCTGGATAGATGTGAATTGGGATAAACTAGGCTGAACTGGTCTAAAGTGTGCTGGTCTGGTCTGAAGTGGGCTGAAGTGTGCTCAAAAGGGCTATGGTGTGCTGGATGGTCTGAATTGGGCTAAACGCTGCAGAACTGTGCTAAATTGGTTGGGACAGGTGTGAACTGGGCTGGGCTGAGCTAAGTTGGTCTGGCCAGGGCAAAACTGGTCTGAAGTGGGCTAAAGTGTGCTGGGCTGGGCTAAAGTGGAACGGACCTTGCTAAAGCTGGCTGCGCTGGGCTGAAGTGGGCTGAAGGGGCTGGGGTGAGCTGGACAGGGCTAATGTGGCCTGGACTGAAGTGGGGTAAAGTGTCTGAAGTGAGATAAGCTGGGCTGGACTGGTGTGCACTGGGCTAAACTGGGCTGTGCTGGGCTAAAGTGGTCTGGAGAGGTCTGAAGTGGGCCAAAATGTGCTGGAGTGGGCTAAACTGTTCTTGGGTGGGCTTAATTGCACTGGACTGAGCTAAAGTGTGCTGGACTGGTCTGAATTGGGCCAAAGTAGTGCCAAGCCATGCTGTGTAGCAAACGAGCCGTTTTGCCTGTAGCAAGCGAGGGTGGGCTGAGCTCTGCTGGGCTGGACAAGGCTAAACTGTGCTGAAGTGGGCTAAACTGGGCTGGACTGGTCTGAAGTGGGCCAAAGTGGTCTAAACTCTCCTGAAGTGGGCCAAACTGGGCTGAACGGTGCTGGAGTGGCTGAAGTGGGCTGAAGGGGGCTTCACTGGGTTAGACAGATCTGAGCTTGTCTGAAAGTGACTGGACTGGGCCGAATTGGAGTAAATTTTGCTGGGCTGGGCTGAACTGAGGTAAACTGGCTTGAAGTGGCTGATCATGTCTTGGCTGGGCTGGGCTGTGCTAAACCAGGCTGAACTGTGCTAAAGTGGGCCTAATTGGGCTCAGCTTGTCTGCGCTGAGCTGCAGTGGGCTGGGCTGTGAAGTGGGCTGAACTGGGTTAAATTGGGCAGGGATAAGATGGATTGGGCTAAAGTGGGCTGGACTGAGCTGGCCTAAAGTACGCTACGTTGGTCTGGGAAGGGCTAAAGTGGGCTAAACTGTAGTGGGCTGGGCTGCGTTGGGCTAAAGTGGGCTGGACTGGTCTGAATTGGGCTTAACTGTGACAAAGTGTTCTGGATAGATGTGAATTGGGATAAACTACGCTGAACTGGTCTAAAGTGTGCTGGTCTGGTCTGAAGTGGGCTGAAGTGTGCTCAAAAGGGCTATGGTGTGCTGGATGGTCTGAATTGGGCTAAACGCTGCAGAACTGTGCTAAATTGGTTGGGACAGGTGTGAACTGGGCTGGGCTGAGCTAAGTTGGTCTGGCCAGGGCAAAACTGGTCTGAAGTGGGCTAAAGTGGGCTGGGCTGGGCTAAAGTGGAACGGACCTTGCTAAAGCTGGCTGCGCTGGGCTGAAGTGGGCTGAAGGGGCTGGGGTGAGCTGGAATGGGCTGGACAGGGCTAATGTGGCCTGGACTGAAGTGGGGTAAAGTGTCTGAAGTGAGATAAGCTGGGCTGGACTGGTGTGCACTGGGCTAAACTGGGCTGTGCTGGGCTAAAGTGGTCTGGAGAGGTCTGAAGTGGGCCAAAATGTGCTGGAGTGGGCTAAACTGTTCTTGGGTGGGCTTAATTGCACTGGACTGAGCTAAAGTGGCCTGGACTGGTCTGAATTGGGCCAAAGTAGTGCCAAGCCATGCTGTGTAGCAAACGAGCCGTTTTGCCTGTAGCAAGCGAGGGTGGGCTGAGCTCTGCTGGGCTGGACAAGGCTAAACTGTGCTGAAGTGGGCTAAACTGGGCTGGACTGGTCTGAAGTGGGCCAAAGTGGTCTAAACTCTCCTGAAGTGGGCCAAACTGGGCTGAACGGTGCTGGAGTGGCTGAAGTGGGCTGAAGGGGGCTTCACTGGGTTAGACAGATCTGAGCTTGTCTGAAAGTGACTGGACTGGGCCGAATTGGAGTAAATTTTGCTGGGCTGGGCTGAACTGAGGTAAACTGGCTTGAAGTGGCTGATCATGTCTTGGCTGGGCTGGGCTGTGCTAAACCAGGCTGAACTGTGCTAAAGTGGGCCTAATTGGGCTCAGCTTGTCTGCGCTGAGCTGCAGTGGGCTGGGCTGTAAAGTGGGCTGAACTGGGTTAAATTGGGCAGGGATAAGATGGATTGGGCTAAAGTGGGCTGGACTGAGCTGGCCTAAAGTACGCTACGTTGGTCTGGGAAGGGCTAAAGTGGGCTAAACTGTAGTGGGCTGGGCTGCGTTGGGCTAAAGTGGGCTGGACTGGTCTGAATTGGGCTTAACTGTGACAAAGTGTTCTGGATAGATGTGAATTGGGATAAACTACGCTGAACTGGTCTAAAGTGTGCTGGTCTGGTCTGAAGTGGGCTGAAGTGTGCTCAAAAGGGCTATGGTGTGCTGGATGGTCTGAATTGGGCTAAACGCTGCAGAACTGTGCTAAATTGGTTGGGACAGGTCTGAACTGGGCTGGGCTGAGCTAAGTTGGTCTGGCCAGGGCAAAACTGGTCTGAAGTGGGCTAAAGTGGGCTGGGCTGGGCTAAAGTGGAACGGACCTTGCTAAAGCTGGCTGCGCTGGGCTGAAGTGGGCTGAAGGGGCTGGGGTGAGCTGGAATGGGCTGGACAGGGCTAATGTGGCCTGGACTGAAGTGGGGTAAAGTGTCTGAAGTGAGATAAGCTGGGCTGGACTGGTGTGCACTGGGCTAAACTGGGCTGTGCTGGGCTAAAGTGGTCTGGAGAGGTCTGAAGTGGGCCAAAATGTGCTGGAGTGGGCTAAACTGTTCTTGGGTGGGCTTAATTGCACTGGACTGAGCTAAAGTGGGCTGGACTGGTCTGAATTGGGCCAAAGTAGTGCCAAGCCATGCTGTGTAGCAAACGAGCCGTTTTGCCTGTAGCAAGCGAGGGTGGGCTGAGCTCTGCTGGGCTGGACAAGGCTAAACTGTGCTGAAGTGGGCTAAACTGGGCTGGACTGGTCTGAAGTGGGCCAAAGTGGTCTAAACTCTCCTGAAGTGGGCCAAACTGGGCTGAACGGTGCTGGAGTGGCTGAAGTGGGCTGAAGGGGGCTTCACTGGGTTAGACAGATCTGAGCTTGTCTGAAAGTGACTGGACTGGGCCGAATTGGAGTAAATTTTGCTGGGCTGGGCTGAACTGAGGTAAACTGGCTTGAAGTGGCTGATCATGTCTTGGCTGGGCTGGGCTGTGCTAAACCAGGCTGAACTGTGCTAAAGTGGGCCTAATTGGGCTCAGCTTGTCTGCGCTGAGCTGCAGTGGGCTGGGCTGTAAAGTGGGCTGAACTGGGTTAACTTGGGCAGGGATAAGATGGATTGGGCTAAACTGGGCTGGACTGAGCTGGCCTAAAGTACGCTACGTTGGTCTGGGAAGGGCTAAAGTGGGCTAAACTGTAGTGGGCTGGGCTGCGTTGGGCTAAAGTGGGCTGGACTGGTCTGAATTGGGCTTAACTGTGACAAAGTGTTCTGGATAGATGTGAATTGGGATAAACTAGGCTGAACTGGTCTAAAGTGTGCTGGTCTGGTCTGAAGTGGGCTGAAGTGTGCTCAAAAGGGCTATGGTGTGCTGGATGGTCTGAATTGGGCTAAACGCTGCAGAACTGTGCTAAATTGGTTGGGACAGGTGTGAACTGGGCTGGGCTGAGCTAAGTTGGTCTGGCCAGGGCAAAACTGGTCTGAAGTGGGCTAAAGTGTGCTGGGCTGGGCTAAAGTGGAACGGACCTTGCTAAAGCTGGCTGCGCTGGGCTGAAGTGGGCTGAAGGGGCTGGGGTGAGCTGGACAGGGCTAATGTGGCCTGGACTGAAGTGGGGTAAAGTGTCTGAAGTGAGATAAGCTGGGCTGGACTGGTGTGCACTGGGCTAAACTGGGCTGTGCTGGGCTAAAGTGGTCTGGAGAGGTCTGAAGTGGGCCAAAATGTGCTGGAGTGGGCTAAACTGTTCTTGGGTGGGCTTAATTGCACTGGACTGAGCTAAAGTGTGCTGGACTGGTCTGAATTGGGCCAAAGTAGTGCCAAGCCATGCTGTGTAGCAAACGAGCCGTTTTGCCTGTAGCAAGCGAGGGTGGGCTGAGCTCTGCTGGGCTGGACAAGGCTAAACTGTGCTGAAGTGGGCTAAACTGGGCTGGACTGGTCTGAAGTGGGCCAAAGTGGTCTAAACTCTCCTGAAGTGGGCCAAACTGGGCTGAACGGTGCTGGAGTGGCTGAAGTGGGCTGAAGGGGGCTTCACTGGGTTAGACAGATCTGAGCTTGTCTGAAAGTGACTGGACTGGGCCGAATTGGAGTAAATTTTGCTGGGCTGGGCTGAACTGAGGTAAACTGGCTTGAAGTGGCTGATCATGTCTTGGCTGGGCTGGGCTGTGCTAAACCAGGCTGAACTGTGCTAAAGTGGGCCTAATTGGGCTCAGCTTGTCTGCGCTGAGCTGCAGTGGGCTGGGCTGTGAAGTGGGCTGAACTGGGTTAAATTGGGCAGGGATAAGATGGATTGGGCTAAAGTGGGCTGGACTGAGCTGGCCTAAAGTACGCTACGTTGGTCTGGGAAGGGCTAAAGTGGGCTAAACTGTAGTGGGCTGGGCTGCGTTGGGCTAAAGTGGGCTGGACTGGTCTGAATTGGGCTTAACTGTGACAAAGTGTTCTGGATAGATGTGAATTGGGATAAACTACGCTGAACTGGTCTAAAGTGTGCTGGTCTGGTCTGAAGTGGGCTGAAGTGTGCTCAAAAGGGCTATGGTGTGCTGGATGGTCTGAATTGGGCTAAACGCTGCAGAACTGTGCTAAATTGGTTGGGACAGGTGTGAACTGGGCTGGGCTGAGCTAAGTTGGTCTGGCCAGGGCAAAACTGGTCTGAAGTGGGCTAAAGTGGGCTGGGCTGGGCTAAAGTGGAACGGACCTTGCTAAAGCTGGCTGCGCTGGGCTGAAGTGGGCTGAAGGGGCTGGGGTGAGCTGGAATGGGCTGGACAGGGCTAATGTGGCCTGGACTGAAGTGGGGTAAAGTGTCTGAAGTGAGATAAGCTGGGCTGGACTGGTGTGCACTGGGCTAAACTGGGCTGTGCTGGGCTAAAGTGGTCTGGAGAGGTCTGAAGTGGGCCAAAATGTGCTGGAGTGGGCTAAACTGTTCTTGGGTGGGCTTAATTGCACTGGACTGAGCTAAAGTGGCCTGGACTGGTCTGAATTGGGCCATAGTAGTGCCAAGCCATGCTGTGTAGCAAACGATCCGTTTTGCCTGTAGCAAGCGAGGGTGGGCTGAGCTCTGCTGGGCTGGACAAGGCTAAACTGTGCTGAAGTGGGCTAAACTGGGCTGGACTGGTCTGAAGTGGGCCAAAGTGGTCTAAACTCTCCTGAAGTGGGCCAAACTGGGCTGAACGGTGCTGGAGTGGCTGAAGTGGGCTGAAGGGGGCTTCACTGGGTTAGACAGATCTGAGCTTGTCTGAAAGTGACTGGACTGGGCCGAATTGGAGTAAATTTTGCTGGGCTGGGCTGAACTGAGGTAAACTGGCTTGAAGTGGCTGATCATGTCTTGGCTGGGCTGGGCTGTGCTAAACCAGGCTGAACTGTGCTAAAGTGGGCCTAATTGGGCTCAGCTTGTCTGCGCTGAGCTGCAGTGGGCTGGGCTGTAAAGTGGGCTGAACTGGGTTAAATTGGGCAGGGATAAGATGGATTGGGCTAAAGTGGGCTGGACTGAGCTGGCCTAAAGTACGCTACGTTGGTCTGGGAAGGGCTAAAGTGGGCTAAACTGTAGTGGGCTGGGCTGCGTTGGGCTAAAGTGGGCTGGACTGGTCTGAATTGGGCTTAACTGTGACAAAGTGTTCTGGATAGATGTGAATTGGGATAAACTACGCTGAACTGGTCTAAAGTGTGCTGGTCTGGTCTGAAGTGGGCTGAAGTGTGCTCAAAAGGGCTATGGTGTGCTGGATGGTCTGAATTGGGCTAAACGCTGCAGAACTGTGCTAAATTGGTTGGGACAGGTCTGAACTGGGCTGGGCTGAGCTAAGTTGGTCTGGCCAGGGCAAAACTGGTCTGAAGTGGGCTAAAGTGGGCTGGGCTGGGCTAAAGTGGAACGGACCTTGCTAAAGCTGGCTGCGCTGGGCTGAAGTGGGCTGAAGGGGCTGGGGTGAGCTGGAATGGGCTGGACAGGGCTAATGTGGCCTGGACTGAAGTGGGGTAAAGTGTCTGAAGTGAGATAAGCTGGGCTGGACTGGTGTGCACTGGGCTAAACTGGGCTGTGCTGGGCTAAAGTGGTCTGGAGAGGTCTGAAGTGGGCCAAAATGTGCTGGAGTGGGCTAAACTGTTCTTGGGTGGGCTTAATTGCACTGGACTGAGCTAAAGTGGGCTGGACTGGTCTGAATTGGGCCAAAGTAGTGCCAAGCCATGCTGTGTAGCAAACGAGCCGTTTTGCCTGTAGCAAGCGAGGGTGGGCTGGGCTCTGCTGGGCTGGACAAGGCTAAACTGTGTTGAAGTGGGCTAAACTGGGCTGGACTGGTCTGAAGTGGGCCAAAGTGGTCTAAACTCTCCTGAAGTGGGCCAAACTGGGCTGAACGGTGCTGGAGTGGCTGAAGTGGGCTGAAGGGGGCTTCACTGGGTTAGACAGATCTGAGCTTGTCTGAAAGTGACTGGACTGGGCCGAATTGGAGTAAATTTTGCTGGGCTGGGCTGAACTGGGCTGAACTGAGGTAAACTGGCTTGAAGTGGCTGATCATGTCTTGGCTGGGCTGGGCTGTGCTAAACCAGGCTGAACTGTGCTAAAGTGGGCCTAATTGGGCTCAGCTTGTCTGCGCTGAGCTGCAGTGGGCTGGGCTGTAAAGTGGGCTGAACTGGGTTAAATTGGGCAGGGATAAGATGGATTGGGCTAAAGTGGGCTGGACTGAGCTGGCCTAAAGTACGCTACGTTGGTCTGGGAAGGGCTAAAGTGGGCTAAACTGTAGTGGGCTGGGCTGCGTTGGGCTAAAGTGGGCTGGACTGGTCTGAATTGGGCTTAACTGTGACAAAGTGTTCTGGATAGATGTGAATTGGGATAAACTACGCTGAACTGGTCTAAAGTGTGCTGGTCTGGTCTGAAGTGGGCTGAAGTGTGCTCAAAAGGGCTATGGTGTGCTGGATGGTCTGAATTGGGCTAAACGCTGCAGAACTGTGCTAAATTGGTTGGGACAGGTCTGAACTGGGCTGGGCTGAGCTAAGTTGGTCTGGCCAGGGCAAAACTGGTCTGAAGTGGGCTAAAGTGGGCTGGGCTGGGCTAAAGTGGAACGGACCTTGCTAAAGCTGGCTGCGCTGGGCTGAAGTGGGCTGAAGGGGCTGGGGTGAGCTGGAATGGGCTGGACAGGGCTAATGTGGCCTGGACTGAAGTGGGGTAAAGTGTCTGAAGTGAGATAAGCTGGGCTGGACTGGTGTGCACTGGGCTAAACTGGGCTGTGCTGGGCTAAAGTGGTCTGGAGAGGTCTGAAGTGGGCCAAAATGTGCTGGAGTGGGCTAAACTGTTCTTGGGTGGGCTTAATTGCACTGGACTGAGCTAAAGTGGGCTGGACTGGTCTGAATTGGGCCAAAGTAGTGCCAAGCCATGCTGTGTAGCAAACGAGCCGTTTTGCCTGTAGCAAGCGAGGGTGGGCTGGGCTCTGCTGGGCTGGACAAGGCTAAACTGTGTTGAAGTGGGCTAAACTGGGCTGGACTGGTCTGAAGTGGGCCAAAGTGGTCTAAACTCTCCTGAAGTGGGCCAAACTGGGCTGAACGGTGCTGGAGTGGCTGAAGTGGGCTGAAGGGGGCTTCACTGGGTTAGACAGATCTGAGCTTGTCTGAAAGTGACTGGACTGGGCCGAATTGGAGTAAATTTTGCTGGGCTGGGCTGAACTGGGCTGAACTGAGGTAAACTGGCTTGAAGTGGCTGATCATGTCTTGGCTGGGCTGGGCTGTGCTAAACCAGGCTGAACTGTGCTAAAGTGGGCCTAATTGGGCTCAGCTTGTCTGCGCTGAGCTGCAGTGGGCTGGGCTGTAAAGTGGGCTGAACTGGGTTAAATTGGGCAGGGATAAGATGGATTGGGCTAAAGTGGGCTGGACTGAGCTGGCCTAAAGTACGCTACGTTGGTCTGGGAAGGGCTAAAGTGGGCTAAACTGTAGTGGGCTGGGCTGCGTTGGGCTAAAGTGGGCTGGACTGGTCTGAATTGGGCTTAACTGTGACAAAGTGTTCTGGATAGATGTGAATTGGGATAAACTAGGCTGAAGTGGTCTAAAGTGTGCTGGGCTGGTCTGAAGTGGGCTGAAGTGTGCTCAAAAGGGCTATGGTGTGCTGGATGGTCTGAATTGGGCTAAACGCTGCAGAACTGTGCTAAATTGGTTGGGACAGGTCTGAACTGGGCTGGGCTGAGCTAAGTTGGTCTGGCCAGGGCAAAACTGGTCTGAAGTGGGCTGGGCTGGGCTAAAGTGGAACGGACCTTGCTAAAGCTGGCTGCGCTGGGCTGAAGTGGGCTGAAGGGGCTGGGGTGAGCTGGAATGGGCTGGACAGGGCTAATGTGGCCTGGACTGAAGTGGGGTAAAGTGTCTGAAGTGAGATAAGCTGGGCTGGACTGGTGTGCACTGGGCTAAACTGGGCTGTGCTGGGCTAAAGTGGTCTGGAGAGGTCTGAAGTGGGCCAAAATGTGCTGGACTGGGCTAAACTGTTCTTGGGTGGGCTTAATTGCACCGGACTGAGCTAAAGTGGGCTGGACTGGTCTGAATTGGGCCAAAGTAGTGCCAAGCCATGCTGTGTAGCAAACGAGCCGTTTTGCCTGTAGCAAGGGAGGGTGGGCTGAGCTCTGCTGGGCTGGACAAGGCTAAACTGTGCTGAAGTGGGCTAAACTGGGCTGGACTGGTCTGAAGTGGGCCAAAGTGGTCTAAACTCTCCTGAAGTGGGCCAAACTGGGCTGAACGGTGCTGGAGTGGCTGAAGTGGGCTGAAGGGGGCTTCACTGGGTTAGACAGATCTGAGCTTGTCTGAAAGTGACTGGACTGGGCCGAATTGGAGTAAATTTTGCTGGGCTGGGCTGAACTGAGGTAAACTGGCTTGAAGTGGCTGATCATGTCTTGGCTGGGCTGGGCTGTGCTAAACCAGGCTGAACTGTGCTAAAGTGGGCCTAATTGGGCTCAGCTTGTCTGCGCTGAGCTGCAGTGGGCTGGGCTGTAAAGTGGGCTGAACTGGGTTAAATTGGGCAGGGATAAGATGGATTGGGCTAAACTGGGCTGGACTGAGCTGGCCTAAAGTACGCTACGTTGGGCTGGGAAGGGCTAAAGTGGGCTAAACTGTAGTGGGCTGGGCTGCGTTGGGCTAAAGTGGGCTGGACTGGTCTGAATTGGGCTTAACTGTGACAAAGTGTTCTGGATAGATGTGAATTGGGATAAACTAGGCTGAACTGGTCTAAAGTGTGCTGGGCTGGTCTGAAGTGGGCTGAAGTGTGCTCAAAAGGGCTATGGTGTGCTGGATGGTCTGAATTGGGCTAAACGCTGCAGAACTGTGCTAAATTGGTTGGGACAGGTCTGAAGTGGGCTGGGCTGAGCTAAGTTGGTCTGGCCAGGGCAAAACTGGTCTGAAGTGGGCTAAAGTGGGCTGGGCTGGGCTAAAGTGGAACGGACCTTGCTAAAGCTGGCTGCGCAGGGCTGAAGTGGGCTGAAGGGGCTGGGGTGAGCTGGAATGGGCTGGACAGGGCTAATGTGGCCTGGACTGAAGTGGGGTAAAGTGTCTGAAGTGAGATAAGCTGGGCTGGACTGGTGTGCACTGGGCTAAACTGGGCTGTGCTGGGCTAAAGTGGTCTGGAGAGGTCTGAAGTGGGCCAAAATGTGCTGGAGTGGGCTAAACTGTTCTTGGGTGGGCTTAATTGCACCGGACTGAGCTAAAGTGGGCTGGACTGGTCTGAATTGGGCCAAAGTAGTGCCAAGCCATGCTGTGTAGCAAACGAGCCGTTTTGCCTGTAGCAAGCGAGGGTGGGCTGAGCTCTGCTGGGCTGGACAAGGCTAAACTGTGCTGAAGTGGGCTAAACTGGGCTGGACTGGTCTGAAGTGGGCCAAAGTGGTCTAAACTCTCCTGAAGTGGGCCAAACTGGCTGAACGGTGCTGGAGTGGCTGAAGTGGGCTGAAGGGGGCTTCACTGGGTTAGACAGATCTGAGCTTGTCTGAAAGTGACTGGACTGGGCCGAATTGGAGTAAATTTTGCTGGGCTGGGCTGAACTGGGCTGAACTGAGGTAAACTGGCTTGAAGTGGCTGATCATGTCTTGGCTGGGCTGTGCTAAACCAGGCTGAACTGTGCTAAAGTGGGCCTAATTGGGCTCAGCTTGTCTGCGCTGAGCTGCAGTGGGCTGGGCTGTAAAGTGGGCTGAACTGGGTTAAATTGGGCAGGGATAAGATGGATTGGGCTAAAGTGGGCTGGACTGAGCTGGCCTAAAGTACGCTACATTGGTCTGGGAAGGGCTAAAGTGGGCTAAACTGTAGTGGGCTGGGCTGCGTTGGGCTAAAGTGGGCTGGACTGGTCTGAATTGGGCTTAACTGTGACAAAGTGTTCTGGATAGATGTGAATTGGGATAAACTAGGCTGAAGTGGTCTAAAGTGTGCTGGGCTGGTCTGAAGTGGGCTGAAGTGTGCTCAAAAGGGCTATGGTGTGCTGGATGGTCTGAATTGGGCTAAACGCTGCAGAACTGTGCTAAATCGGTTGGGACAGGTCTGAACTGGGCTGGGCTGAGCTAAGTTGGTCTGGCCAGGGCAAAACTGGTCTGAAGTGGGCTAAAGTGGGCTGGGCTGGGCTAAAGTGGAACGGACCTTGCTAAAGCTGGCTGCGCTGGGCTGAAGTGGGCCTAAGGGGCTGGGGTGAGCTGGACAGGGCTAATGGGGCCTGGACTGAAGTGGGGTAAAGTGTCTGAAGTGAGATAAGCTGGGCTGGACTGGTGTGCACTGGGCTAAACTGGGCTGTGCTGGGCTAAAGTGGTCTGGAGAGGTCTGAAGTGGGCCAAAATGTGCTGGAGTGGGCTAAACTGTTCTTGGGTGGGCTTAATTGCACCGGACTGAGCTAAAGTGGGCTGGACTGGTCTGAATTGGGCCAAAGTAGTGCCAAGCCATGCTGTGTAGCAAACGAGCCGTTTTGCCTGTAGCAAGCGAGGGTGGGCTGAGCTCTGCTGGGCTGGACAAGGCTAAACTGTGCTGAAGTGGGCTAAACTGGGCTGGACTGGTCTGAAGTGGGCCAAAGTGGTCTAAACTCTCCTGAAGTGGGCCAAACTGGGCTGAACGGTGCTGGAGTGGCTGAAGTGGGCTGAAGGGGGCTTCACTGGGTTAGACAGATCTGAGCTTGTCTGAAAGTGACTGGACTGGGCCGAATTGGAGTAAATTTTGCTGGGCTGGGCTGAACTGGGCTGAACTGAGGTAAACTGGCTTGAAGTGGCTGATCATGTCTTGGCTGGGCTGTGCTAAACCAGGCTGAACTGTGCTAAAGTGGGCCTAATTGGGCTCAGCTTGTCTGCGCTGAGCTGCAGTGGGCTGGGCTGTAAAGTGGGCTGAACTGGGTTAAATTGGGCAGGGATAAGATGGATTGGGCTAAACTGGGCTGGACTGAGCTGGCCTAAAGTACGCTACATTGGTCTGGGAAGGGCTAAAGTGGGCTAAACTGTAGTGGGCTGGGCTGCGTTGGGCTAAAGTGGGCTGGACTGGTCTGAATTGGGCTTAACTGTGACAAAGTGTTCTGGATAGATGTGAATTGGGATAAACTAGGCTGAAGTGGTCTAAAGTGTGCTGGGCTGGTCTGAAGTGGGCTGAAGTGTGCTCAAAAGGGCTATGGTGTGCTGGATGGTCTGAATTGGGCTAAACGCTGCAGAACTGTGCTAAATTGGTTGGGACAGGTCTGAACTGGGCTGGGCTGAGCTAAGTTGGTCTGGCCAGGGCAAAACTGGTCTGAAGTGGGCTAAAGTGGGCTGGGCTGGGCTAAAGTGGAACGGACCTTGCTAAAGCTGGCTGCGCTGGGCTGAAGTGGGCTGAAGGGGCTGGGGTGAGCTGGACAGGGCTAATGTGGCCTGGACTGAAGTGGGGTAAAGTGTCTGAAGTGAGATAAGCTGGGCTGGACTGGTGTGCACTGGGCTAAACTGGGCTGTGCTGGGCTAAAGTGGTCTGGAGAGGTCTGAAGTGGGCCAAAATGTGCTGGACTGGGCTAAACTGTTCTTGGGTGGGCTTAATTGCACCGGACTGAGCTAAAGTGGGCTGGACTGGTCTGAATTGGGCCAAAGTAGTGCCAAGCCATGCTGTGTAGCAAACGAGCCGTTTTGCCTGTAGCAAGCGAGGGTGGGCTGAGCTCTGCTGGGCTGGACAAGGCTAAACTGTGTTGAAGTGGGCTAAACTGGGCTGGACTGTTCTGAAGTGGGCCAAAGTGGTCTAAACTCTCCTGAAGAGGGCCAAACTGGGCTGAACGGTGCTGGAGTGGCTGAAGTGGGCTGAAGGGGGCTTCACTGGGTTAGACAGATCTGAGCTTGTCTGAAAGTGACTGGACTGGGCCGAATTGGAGTAAATTTTGCTGGGCTGGGCTGAACTGGGCTGAACTGAGGTAAACTGGCTTGAAGTGGCTGATCATGTCTTGGCTGGGCTGGGCTGTGCTAAACCGGGCTGAACTGTGCTAAACTGGGCCTAATTGGGCTCAGCTTGTCTGCGCTGAGCTGCAGTGGGCTGGGCTGTATAGTGGGCTGAACTGGGTTAAATTGGGCAGGGATAAGATGGATTGGGCTAAAGTGGGCTGGACTGAGCTGGCCTAAAGTACGCTACGTTGGCCTGGGAAGGGCTAAAGTGGGCTAAACTGTAGTGGGCTGGGCTGCGTTGGGCTAAAGTGGGCTGGACTGGTCTGAATTGGGCTTAACTGTGACAAAGTGTTCTGGATAGATGTGAATTGGGATAAACTAGGCTGAAGTGGTCTAAAGTGTGCTGGGCTGGTCTGAAGTGGGCTGAAGTGTGCTCAAAAGGGCTATGGTGTGCTGGATGGTCTGAATTGGGCTAAACGCTGCAGAACTGTGCTAAATTGGTTGGGACAGGTCTGAACTGGGCTGGGCTGAGCTAAGTTGGTCTGGCCAGGGCAAAACTGGTCTGAAGTGGGCTAAAGTGGGCTGGGCTAAAGTGGAACGGACCTTGCTAAAGCTGGCTGCGCTGGGCTGAAGTGGGCTGAAGGGGCTGGGGTGAGCTGGAATGGGCTGGACAGGGCTAATGTGGCCTGGACTGAAGTGGGGTAAAGTGTCTGAAGTGAGATAAGCTGGGCTGGACTGGTGTGCACTGGGCTAAACTGGGCTGTGCTGGGCTAAAGTGGTCTGGAGAGGTCTGAAGTGGGCCAAAATGTGCTGGACTGGGCTAAACTGTTCTTGGGTGGGCTTAATTGCACCGGACTGAGCTAAAGTGGGCTGGACTGGTCTGAATTGGGTCAAAGTAGTGCCAAGCCATGCTGTGTAGCAAACGAGCCGTTTTGCCTGTAGCAAGCGAGGGTGGGCTGGGCTCTGCTGGGCTGGACAAGGCTAAACTGTGTTGAAGTGGGCTAAACTGGGCTGGACTGGTCTGAAGTGGGCCAAAGTGGTCTGAGCTCTCCTGAAGAGGGCCAAACTGGGCTGAACGGTGCTGGAGTGGCTGAAGTGGGCTGAAGGGGGCTTCACTGGGTTAGACAGATCTGAGCTTGTCTGAAAGTGACTGGACTGGGCCGGATTGGAGTAAATTTTGCTGGGCTGGGCTGAACTGGGCTGAACTGAGGTAAACTGGCTTGAAGTGGCTGATCATGTCTTGGCTGGGCTGTGCTAAACCAGGCTGAACTGTGCTAAAGTGGGCCTAATTGGGCTCAGCTTGTCTGCGCTGAGCTGCAGTGGGCTGGGCTGTAAAGTGGGCTGAACTGGGTTAAATTGGGCAGGGATAAGATGGACTGGGCTGGACTGAGCTGGCCTAAAGTACGCTACTTTGGACTGGGAAGGGCTAAAGTGGGCTAAACTGTAGTGGGCTGGGCTGCGTTGGGCTAAAGTGGGCTGAACTGGTCTGAAGTGTGGCTGAAGTGGGCTCAAGAGGGCTAAGGTGTGGTGGGTGGTCTGAATTGGGCTAAACCCTGCTGAACTGTGCTAAATTGGTTGGGACAGGTCTGAACAGGGCTGGGCTGAGTTAAGTTGGTCTGGCCAGGGCAAAACTGGTCTGAAGTGGGCTAAAGTGTGCTGGGCTAAAGTGGAACGGACTTTGCTAAAGCTGGCTGCGCTGGGCTGAAGTGGGCTGAAGGGGCTGGGGTGAGCTGGACAGGGCTAATGTGGCCTGGACTGAAGTGGGGTAAAGTGTCTGAAGTGAGATAAGCTGGGCTGGACTGGTGTGCACTGGGCTAAACTGGGCTGTGCTGGGCTAAAGTGGTCTGGAGAGGTCTGAAGTGGGCCAAAATGTGCTGGACTGGGCTAAACTGTTCTTGGGTGGGCTTAATTGCACTGGACTGAGCTAAAGTGGGCTGGACTGGTCTGAATTGGGTCAAAGTAGTGCAAAGCCATGCTGTGTAGCAAACGAGCCGTTTTGCCTGTAGCAAGCGAGGGTGGGCTGGGCTCTGCTGGGCTGGACAACGCTAAACTGTGCTGAAGTGGGCTAAACTGGGCTGGACTGGTCTGAAGTGGGCCAAAGTGGTCTAAACTCTCCTGAAGTGGGCCAAACTGGGCTGAACGGTGCTGGAGTGGCTGAAGTGGGCTGAAGGGGGCTTCACTGGGTTAGACAGATCTGAGCTTGTCTGAAAGTGACTGGACTGGGCCGGATTGGAGTAAATTTTGCTGGGCTGGCCTGAACTGAGGTAAACTGGCTTGAAGTGGCTGATCATGTCTTGGCTGGGCTGGGCTGTGCTAAACCGGGCTGAATTGCGCTAAACTGGGCCTAATTGGGCTCAGCTTCTCTGCACTGAGCTGCAGTGGGCTGGGCTGTAAAGTGGGCTGAACTGGGTTAGAGAGATCTGAGCTTGTCTGAAAGTGACTGGACTGGGCCGAATTGGAGTAAATTTTGCTGGGCTGGGCTGAACTGGGCTGAACTGAGGTAAAGTGGCTTGAAGTGGCTGATCATGTCTTGGCTGGGCTGTGCTAAACCAGGCTGAACTGTGCTAAAGTGGGCCTAATTGGGCTCAGCTTGTCTGCGCTGAGCTGCAGTGGGCTGGGCTGTAAAGTGGGCTGAACTGGGTTAAATTGGGCAGGGATAAGATGGATTGGGCTAAACTGGGCTGGACTGAGCTGGCCTAAAGTACGCTACGTTGGTCTGGGAAGGGCTAAAGTGGGCTAAACTGTAGTGGGCTGGGCTGCGTTGGGCTAAAGTGGGCTGGACTGGTCTGAATTGGGCTTAACTGTGACAAAGTGTTCTGGATAGATGTGAATTGGGATAAACTAGGCTGAAGTGGTCTAAAGTGTGCTGGGCTGGTCTGAAGTGGGCTGAAGTGTGCTCAAAAGGGCTATGGTGTGCTGGATGGTCTGAACTGGGCTAAACGCTGCAGAACTGTGCTAAATCGGTTGGGACAGGTCTGAACTGGGCTGGGCTGAGCTAAGTTGGTCTGGCCAGGGCAAAACTGGTCTGAAGTGGGCTAAAGTGGGCTGGGCTGGGCTAAAGTGGAACGGACCTTGCTAAAGCTGGCTGCGCTGGGCTGAAGTGGGCTGAAGGGGCTGGGGTGAGCTGGAATGCGCTGGACAGGGCTAATGGGGCCTGGACTGAAGTGGGGTAAAGTGTCTGAAGTGAGATAAGCTGGGCTGGACTGGTGTGCACTGGGCTAAACTGGGCTGTGCTGGGCTAAAGTGGTCTGGAGAGGTCTGAAGTGGGCCAAAATGTGCTGGACTGGGCTAAACTGTTCTTGGGTGGGCTTAATTGCACCGGACTGAGCTAAAGTGGGCTGGACTGGTCTGAATTGGGTCAAAGTAGTGCCAAGCCATGCTGTGTAGCAAACGAGCCGTTTTGCCTGTAGCAAGCGAGGGTGGGCTGAGCTCTGCTGGGCTGGACAAGGCTAAACTGTGTTGAAGAGGGCTAAACTGGGCTGGACTGTTCTGAAGTGGGCCAAAGTGGTCTAAACTCTCCTGAAGAGGGCCAAACTGGGCTGAACGGTGCTGGAGTGGCTGAAGTGGGCTGAAGGGGGCTTCACTGGGTTAGACAGATCTGAGCTTGTCTGAAAGTGACTGGACTGGGCCGAATTGGAGTAAATTTTGCTGGGCTGGGCTGAACTGGGCTGAACTGAGGTAAACTGGCTTGAAGTGGCTGATCATGTCTTGGCTGGGCTGGGCTGTGCTAAACCGGGCTGAACTGTGCTAAACTGGGCCTAATTGGGCTCAGCTTGTCTGCGCTGAGCTGCAGTGGGCTGGGCTGTATAGTGGGCTGAACTGGGTTAAATTGGGCAGGGATAAGATGGATTGGGCTAAAGTGGGCTGGACTGAGCTGGCCTAAAGTACGCTACGTTGGCCTGGGAAGGGCTAAAGTGGGCTAAACTGTAGTGGGCTGGGCTGCGTTGGGCTAAAGTGGGCTGGACTGGTCTGAATTGGGCTTAACTGTGACAAAGTGTTCTGGATAGATGTGAATTGGGATAAACTAGGCTGAAGTGGTCTAAAGTGTGCTGGGCTGGTCTGAAGTGGGCTGAAGTGTGCTCAAAAGGGCTATGGTGTGCTGGATGGTCTGAATTGGGCTAAACGCTGCAGAACTGTGCTAAATTGGTTGGGACAGGTCTGAACTGGGCTGGGCTGAGCTAAGTTGGTCTGGCCAGGGCAAAACTGGTCTGAAGTGGGCTAAAGTGGGCTGGGCTAAAGTGGAACGGACCTTGCTAAAGCTGGCTGCGCAGGGCTGAAGTGGGCTGAAGGGGCTGGGGTGAGCTGGAATGGGCTGGACAGGGCTAATGTGGCCTGGACTGAAGTGGGGTAAAGTGTCTGAAGTGAGATAAGCTGGGCTGGACTGGTGTGCACTGGGCTAAACTGGGCTGTGCTGGGCTAAAGTGGTCTGGAGAGGTCTGAAGTGGGCCAAAATGTGCTGGACTGGGCTAAACTGTTCTTGGGTGGGCTTAATTGCACCGGACTGAGCTAAAGTGGGCTGGACTGGTCTGAATTGGGTCAAAGTAGTGCCAAGCCATGCTGTGTAGCAAACTAGCCGTTTTGCCTGTAGCAAGCGAGGGTGGGCTGGGCTCTGCTGGGCTGGACAAGGCTAAACTGTGTTGAAGTGGACTAAACTGGGCTGGACTGGTCTGAAGTGGGCCAAAGTGGTCTGAGCTCTCCTGAAGAGGGCCAAACTGGGCTGAACGGTGCTGGAGTGGCTGAAGTGGGCTGAAGGGGGCTTCACTGGGTTAGACAGATCTGAGCTTGTCTGAAAGTGACTGGACTGGGCCGGATTGGAGTAAATTTTGCTGGGCTGGGCTGAACTGGGCTGAACTGAGGTAAACTGGCTTGAAGTGGCTGATCATGTCTTGGCTGGGCTGTGCTAAACCAGGCTGAACTGTGCTAAAGTGGGCCTAATTGGGCTCAGCTTGTCTGCGCTGAGCTGCAGTGGGCTGGGCTGTAAAGTGGGCTGAACTGGGTTAAATTGGGCAGGGATAAGATGGACTGGGCTGGACTGAGCTGGCCTAAAGTACGCTACTTTGGACTGGGAAGGGCTAAAGTGGGCTAAACTGTAGTGGGCTGGGCTGCGTTGGGCTAAAGTGGGCTGAACTGGTCTGAAGTGTGGCTGAAGTGGGCTCAAGAGGGCTAAGGTGTGGTGGGTGGTCTGAATTGGGCTAAACGCTGCAGAACTGTGCTAAATTGGTTGGGACAGGTCTGAACAGGGCTGGGCTGAGTTAAGTTGGTCTGGCCAGGGCAAAACTGGTCTGAAGTGGCTAAAGTGTGCTGGGCTAAAGTGGAACGGACTTTGCTAAAGCTGGCTGCGCTGGGCTGAAGTGGGCTGAAGGGGCTGGGGTGAGCTGGACAGGGCTAATGTGGCCTGGACTGAAGTGGGGTAAAGTGTCTGAAGTGAGATAAGCTGGGCTGGACTGGTGTGCACTGGGCTAAACTGGGCTGTGCTGGGCTAAAGTGGTCTGGAGAGGTCTGAAGTGGGCCAAAATGTGCTGGACTGGGCTAAACTGTTCTTGGGTGGGCTTAATTGCACTGGACTGAGCTAAAGTGGGCTGGACTGGTCTGAATTGGGTCAAAGTAGTGCAAAGCCATGCTGTGTAGCAAACGAGCCGTTTTGCCTGTAGCAAGCGAGGGTGGGCTGGGCTCTGCTGGGCTGGACAACGCTAAACTGTGCTGAAGTGGGCTAAACTGGGCTGGACTGGTCTGAAGTGGGCCAAAGTGGTCTAAACTCTCCTGAAGTGGGCCAAACTGGGCTGAACGGTGCTGGAGTGGCTGAAGTGGGCTGAAGGGGGCTTCACTGGGTTAGACAGATCTGAGCTTGTCTGAAAGTGACTGGACTGGGCCGGATTGGAGTAAATTTTGCTGGGCTGGCCTGAACTGAGGTAAACTGGCTTGAAGTGGCTGATCATGTCTTGGCTGGGCTGGGCTGTGCTAAACCGGGCTGAATTGCGCTAAACTGGGCCTAATTGGGCTCAGCTTCTCTGCACTGAGCTGCAGTGGGCTGGGCTGTAAAGTGGGCTGAACTGGTTAGAGAGATCTGAGCTTGTCTGAAAGTGACTGGACTGGGCCGAATTGGAGTAAATTTTGCTGGGCTGGGCTGAACTGGGCTGAACTGAGGTAAAGTGGCTTGAAGTGGCTGATCATGTCTTGGCTGGGCTGTGCTAAACCAGGCTGAACTGTGCTAAAGTGGGCCTAATTGGGCTCAGCTTGTCTGCGCTGAGCTGCAGTGGGCTGGGCTGTAAAGTGGGCTGAACTGGGTTAACTTGGGCAGGGATAAGATGGATTGGGCTAAACTGGGCTGGACTGAGCTGGCCTAAAGTACGCTACGTTGGTCTGGGAAGGGCTAAAGTGGGCTAAACTGTAGTGGGCTGGGCTGCGTTGGGCTAAAGTGGGCTGGACTGGTCTGAATTGGGCTTAACTGTGACAAAGTGTTCTGGATAGATGTGAATTGGGATAAACTAGGCTGAAGTGGTCTAAAGTGTGCTGGGCTGGTCTGAAGTGGGCTGAAGTGTGCTCAAAAGGGCTATGGTGTGCTGGATGGTCTGAACTGGGCTAAACGCTGCAGAACTGTGCTAAATCGGTTGGGACAGGTCTGAACTGGGCTGGGCTGAGCTAAGTTGGTCTGGCCAGGGCAAAACTGGTCTGAAGTGGGCTAAAGTGGGCTGGGCTGGGCTAAAGTGGAACGGACCTTGCTAAAGCTGGCTGCGCTGGGCTGAAGTGGGCTGAAGGGGCTGGGGTGAGCTGGAATGGGCTGGACAGGGCTAATGGGGCCTGGACTGAAGTGGGGTAAAGTGTCTGAAGTGAGATAAGCTGGGCTGGACTGGTGTGCACTGGGCTAAACTGGGCTGTGCTGGGCTAAAGTGGTCTGGAGAGGTCTGAAGTGGGCCAAAATGTGCTGGAGTGGGCTAAACTGTTCTTGGGTGGGCTTAATTGCACCGGACTGAGCTAAAGTGGGCTGGACTGGTCTGAATTGGGTCAAAGTAGTGCCAAGCCATGCTGTGTAGCAAACGAGCCGTTTTGCCTGTAGCAAGCGAGGGTGGGCTGAGCTCTGCTGGGCTGGACAAGGCTAAACTGTGTTGAAGTGGGCTAAACTGGGCTGGACTGGTCTGAGGTGGGCCAAAGTGGTCTAAACTCTCCTGAAGTGAGCCAAACTGGGCTGAACGGTGCTGGAGTGGCTGAAGTGGGCTGAAGGGGGCTTCACTGGGTTAGAGAGATCTGAGCTTGTCTGAAAGTGACTGGACTGGGCCGAATTGGAGTAAATTTTGCTGGGCTGGGCTGAACTGGGCTGAACTGAGGTAAAGTGGCTTGAAGTGGCTGATCATGTCTTGGCTGGGCTGGGCTGTGCTAAACCAGGCTGAACTGTGCTAAAGTGGGCCTAATTGGGCTCAGCTTGTCTGCGCTGAGCTGCAGTGGGCTGGGCTGTAAAGTGGGCTGAACTGGGTTAAATTGGGCAGGGATAAGATGGATTGGGCTAAACTGGGCTGGACTGAGCTGGCCTAAAGTACGCTACGTTGGTCTGGGAAGGGCTAAAGTGGGCTAAACTGTAGTGGGCTGGGCTGCGTTGGGCTAAAGTGGGCTGGACTGGTCTGAATTGGGCTTAACTGTGACAAAGTGTTCTGGATAGATGTGAATTGGGATAAACTAGGCTGAAGTGGTCTAAAGTGTGCTGGGCTGGTCTGAAGTGGGCTGAAGTGTGCTCAAAAGGGCTATGGTGTGCTGGATGGTCTGAACTGGGCTAAACGCTGCAGAACTGTGCTAAATCGGTTGGGACAGGTCTGAACTGGGCTGGGCTGAGCTAAGTTGGTCTGGCCAGGGCAAAACTGGTCTGAAGTGGGCTAAAGTGGGCTGGGCTGGGCTAAAGTGGAACGGACCTTGCTAAAGCTGGCTGCGCTGGGCTGAAGTGGGCTGAAGGGGCTGGGGTGAGCTGGAATGGGCTGGACAGGGCTAATGGGGCCTGGACTGAAGTGGGGTAAAGTGTCTGAAGTGAGATAAGCTGGGCTGGACTGGTGTGCACTGGGCTAAACTGGGCTGTGCTGGGCTAAAGTGGTCTGGAGAGGTCTGAAGTGGGGCCAAAATGTGCTGGACTGGGCTAAACTGTTCTTGGGTGGGCTTAATTGCACCGGACTGAGCTAAAGTGGGCTGGACTGGTCTGAATTGGGTCAAAGTAGTGCCAAGCCATGCTGTGTAGCAAACGAGCCGTTTTGCCTGTAGCAAGCGAGGGTGGGCTGGGCTCTGCTGGGCTGGACAAGGCTAAACTGTGTTGAAGTGGGCTAAACTGGGCTGGACTGGTCTGAAGTGGGCCAAAGTGGTCTAAACTCTCCTGAAGTGAGCCAAACTAGGCTGAACGGTGCTGGAGTAGCTGAAGTGGGCTGAAGGGGGCTTCACTGGGTTAGAGAGATCTGAGCTTGTCTGAAAGTGACTGGACTGGGCCGAATTGGAGTAAATTTTGCTGGGCTGGGCTGAACTGGGCTGAACTGAGGTAAAGTGGCTTGAAGTGGCTGATCCTGTCTTGGCTGGGCTGTGCTAAACCAGGCTGAACTGTGCTAAAGTGGGCCTAATTGGGCTCAGCTTGTCTGCGCTGAGCTGCAGTGGGCTGGGCTGTAAAGTGGGCTGAACTGGGTTAAATTGGGCAGGGATAAGATGGATTGGGCTAAACTGGGCTGGACTGAGCTGGCCTAAAGTACGCTACGTTGGTCTGGGAAGGGCTAAAGTGGGCTAAACTGCAGTGGGCTGGGCTGCGTTGGGCTAAAGTGGGCTGGACTGGTCTGAATTGGGCTTAACTGTGACAAAGTGTTCTGGATAGATGTGAATTGGGATAAACTAGGCTGAAGTGGTCTAAAGTGTGCTGGGCTGGTCTGAAGTGGGCTGAAGTGTGCTCAAAAGGGCTATGGTGTGCTGGATGGTCTGAATTGGGCTAAACACTGCAGAACTGTGCTAAATTGGTTGGGACAGGTCTGAACTGGGCTGGGCTGAGCTAAGTTGGTCTGGCCAGGGCAAAACTGGTCTGAAGTGGGCTAAAGTGGGCTGGGCTGGGCGAAAGTGGAACGGACCTTGCTAAAGCTGGCTGCGCTGGGCTGAAGTGGGCTGAAGGGGCTGGGGTGAGCTGGAATGGGCTGGACGGGGCTAATGTGGCCTGGACTGAAGTGGGGTAAAGTGTCTGAAGTGAGATAAGCTGGGCTGGACTGGTGTGCACTGGGCTAAACTGGGCTGTGCTGGGCTAAAGTGGTCTGGAGAGGTCTGAAGTGGGCCAAAATGTGCTGGACTGGGCTAAACTGTTCTTGGGTGGGCTTAATTGCACTGGACTGAGCTAAAGTGGGCTGGACTGGTCTGAATTGGGTCAAAGTAGTGCCAAGCCATGCTGTGTAGCAAACGAGCCGTTTTGCCTGTAGCAAGCGAGGGTGGGCTGAGCTCTGCTGGGCTGGACAAGGCTAAACTGTGCTGAAGTGGGCTAAAGTGGGCTGGACTGGTCTGAAGTGGGCCAAAGTGGTCTAAACTCTCCTGAAGTGGGCCAAACTGGGCTGAACGGTGCTGGAGTGGCTGAAGTGGGCTGAAGGGGGCTTCACTGGGTTAGAGAGATCTGAGCTTGTCTGAAAGTGACTGGACTGGGCCGAATTGGAGTAAATTTTGCTGGGCTGGGCTGAACTGGGCTGAACTGAGGTAAAGTGGCTTGAAGTGGCTGATCATGTCTTGGCTGGGCTGTGCTAAACCAGGCTGAACTGTGCTAAAGTGGGCCTAATTGGGCTCAGCTTGTCTGCGCTGAGCTGCAGTGGGCTGGGCTGTAAAGTGGGCTGAACTGGGTTAAATTGGGCAGGGATAAGATGGATTGGGCTAAACTGGGCTGGACTGAGCTGGCCTAAAGTACGCTACGTTGGTCTGGGAAGGGCTAAAGTGGGCTAAACTGTAGTGGGCTGGGCTGCGTTGGGCTAAAGTGGGCTGGACTGGTCTGAATTGGGCTTAACTGTGACAAAGTGTTCTGGATAGATGTGAATTGGGATAAACTAGGCTGAACTGGTCTAAAGTGTGCTGGGCTGGTCTGAAGTGGGCTGAAGTGTGCTCAAAAGGGCTATGGTGTGCTGGATGGTCTGAACTGGGCTAAACGCTGCAGAACTGTGCTAAATCGGTTGGGACAGGTCTGAACTGGGCTGGGCTGAGCTAAGTTGGTCTGGCCAGGGCAAAACTGGTCTGAAGTGGGCTAAAGTGGGCTGGGCTGGGCTAAAGTGGAACGGACCTTGCTAAAGCTGGCTGCGCTGGGCTGAAGTGGGCTGAAGGGGCTGGGGTGAGCTGGAATGGGCTGGACAGGGCTAATGTGGCCTGGACTGAAGTGGGGTAAAGTGTCTGAAGTGAGATAAGCTGGGCTGGACTGGTGTGCACTGGGCTAAACTGGGCTGTGCTGGGCTAAAGTGGTCTGGAGAGGTCTGAAGTGGGCCAAAATGTGCTGGACTGGGCTAAACTGTTCTTGGGTGGGCTTAATTGCACCGGAGTGAGCTAAAGTGGGCTGGACTGGTCTGAATTGGGTCAACGTAGTGCCAAGCCATGCTGTGTAGCAAACGAGCCGTTTTGCCTGTAGCAAGCGAGGGTGGGCTGAGCTCTGCTGGGCTGGACAAGGCTAAACTGTGCTGAAGTGGGCTAAACTGGGCTGGACTGGTCTGAAGTGGGCCAAAGTGGTCTAAACTCTCCTGAAGTGGGCCAAACTAGGCTGAACGGTGTTGGAGTGGCTGAAGTGGGCTGAAGGGGGCTTCACTGGGTTAGAGAGATCTGAGCTTGTCTGAAAGTGACTGGACTGGGCCGAATTGGAGTAAATTTTGCTGGGCTGGGCTGAACTGGGCTGAACTGAGGTAAAGTGGCTTGAAGTGGCTGATCATGTCTTGGCTGGGCTGTGCTAAACCAGGCTGAACTGTGCTAAAGTGGGCCTAATTGGGCTCAGCTTGTCTGCGCTGAGCTGCAGTGGGCTGGGCTGTAAAGTGGGCTGAACTGGGTTAAATTGGGCAGGGATAAGATGGATTGGGCTAAACTGGGCTGGACTGAGCTGGCCTAAAGTACGCTACGTTGGTCTGGGAAGGGCTAAAGTGGGCTAAACTGCAGTGGGCTGGGCTGCGTTGGGCTAAAGTGGGCTGGACTGGTCTGAATTGGGCTTAACTGTGACAAAGTGTTCTGGATAGATGTGAATTGGGATAAACTAGGCTGAAGTGGTCTAAAGTGTGCTGGGCTGGTCTGAAGTGGGCTGAAGTGTGCTCAAAAGGGCTATGGTGTGCTGGATGGTCTGAACTGGGCTAAACGCTGCAGAACTGTGCTAAATTGGTTGGGACAGGTCTGAACTGGGCTGGGCTGAGCTAAGTTGGTCTGGCCAGGGCAAAACTGGTCTGAAGTGGGCTAAAGTGGGCTGGGCTGGGCTAAAGTGGAACGGACCTTGCTAAAGCTGGCTGCGCTGGGCTGAAGTGCGCTGAAGGGGCTGGGGTGAGCTGGAATTGGCTGGACAGGGCTAATGTGGCCTGGACTGAAGTGGGGTAAAGTGTCTGAAGTGAGATAAGCTGGGTTGGACTGGTGTGCACTGGGCTAAACTGGGCTGTGCTGGGCTAAAGTGGTCTGGAGAGGTCTGAAGTGGGCCAAAATGTGCTGGACTGGGCTAAACTGTTCTTGGGTGGGCTTAATTGCACCGGACTGAGCTAAAGTGGGCTGGACTGGTCTGAATTGGGCCAAAGTAGTGCCAAGCCATGCTGTGTAGGAAACGAGCCGTTTTGCCTGTAGCAAGCGAGGGTGGGCTGGGCTTTGCTGGGCTGGACAAGGCTAAACTGTGTTGAAGTGGGCTAAACTGGGCTGGACTGGTCTGAAGTGGGCCAAAGTGGTCTAAACTCTCCTGAAGTGGGCCAAACTGGGCTGAACGGTGCTGGAGTGGCTGAAGTGGGCTGAAGGGGGCTTCACTGGGTTAGACAGATCTGAGCTTGTCTGAAAGTGACTGGACTGGGCCAAATTGGAGTAAATTTTGCTGGGCTGGGCTGAACTGGGCTGAACTGAGGTAAAGTGGCTTGAAGTGGCTGATCATGTCTTGGCTGGGCTGTGCTAAACCAGGCTGAACTGTGCTAAAGTGGGCCTAATTGGGCTCAGCTTGTCTGCGCTGAGCTGCAGTGGGCTGGGCTGTAAAGTGGGCTGAACTGGGTTAAATTGGGCAGGGATAAGATGGATTGGGCTAAACTGGGCTGGACTGAGCTGGCCTAAAGTACGCTACGTTGGTCTGGGAAGGGCTAAAGTGGGCTAAACTGTAGTGGGCTGGGCTGCGTTGGGCTAAAGTGGGCTGGACTGGTCTGAATTGGGCTTAACTGTGACAAAGTGTTCTGGATAGATGTGAATTGGGATAAACTAGGCTGAAGTGGTCTAAAGTGTGCTGGGCTGGTCTGAAGTGGGCTGAAGTGTGCTCAAAAGGGCTATGGTGTGCTGGATGGTCTGAATTGGGCTAAACGCTGCAGAACTGTGCTAAATTGGTTGGGACCGGTCTGAACTGGGCTGGGCTGAGCTAAGTTGGTCTGGCCAGGGCAAAACTGGTCTGAAGTGGGCTAAAGTGGGCTGGGCTGGGCTAAAGTGGAACGGACCTTGCTAAAGCTGGCTGCGCTGGGCTGAAGTGGGCTGAAGGGGCTGGGGTGAGCTGGAATGGGCTGGACGGGGCTAATGGGGCCTGGACTGAAGTGGGGTAAAGTGTCTGAAGTGAGATAAGCTGGGCTGGACTGGTGTGCACTGGGCTAAACTGGGCTGTGCTGGGCTAAAGTGGTCTGGAGAGGTCTGAAGTGGGCCAAAATGTGCTGGACTGGGCTAAACTGTTCTTGGGTGGGCTTAATTGCACCGGACTGAGCTAAAGTGGGCTGGACTGGTCTGAATTGGGCCAAAGTAGTGCCAAGCCATGCTGTGTAGCAAACGAGCCGTTTTGCCTGTAGCAAGCGAGGGTGGTCTGGGCTCTGCTGGGCTGGACAAGGCTAAACTGTGCTGAAGTGGGCTAAACTGGGCTGGACTGGTCTGAGGTGGGCCAAAGTGGTCTAAACTCTCCTGAAGTGGGCCAAACTGGGCTGAACGGTGCTGGAGTGGCTGAAGTGGGCTGAAGGGGGCTTCACTGGGTTAGACAGATCTGAGCTTGTCTGAAAGTGACTGGACTGGGCCGAATTGGAGTAAATTTTGCTGGGCTGGGCTGAACTGGGCTGAACTGAGGTAAACTGGCTTGAAGTGGCTGATCATGTCTTGGCTGGGCTGTGCTAAACCAGGCTGAACTGTGCTAAAGTGGGCCTAATTGGGCTCAGCTTGTCTGCGCTGAGCTGCAGTGGGCTGGGCTGTAAAGTGGGCTGAACTGGGTTAAATTGGGCAGGGATAAGATGGAGTGGGCTAAACTGGGCTGGACTGAGCTGGCCTAAAGTACGCTACGTTGGTCTGGGAAGGGCTAAAGTGGGCTAAACTGTAGTGGGCTGGGCTGCGTTGGGCTAAAGTGGGCTGGACTGGTCTGAATTGGGCTTAACTGTGACAAAGTGTTCTGGATAGATGTGAATTGGGATAAACTAGGCTGAAGTGGTCTAAAGTGTGCTGGGCTGGTCTGAAGTGGGCTGAAGTGTGCTCAAAAGGGCTATGGTGTGCTGGATGGTCTGAATTGGGCTAAACGCTGCAGAACTGTGCTAAATTGGTTGGGACAGGTCTGAACTGGGCTGGGCTGAGCTAAGTTGGTCTGGCCAGGGCAAAACTGGTCTGAAGTGGGCTAAAGTGGGCTGGGCTGGGCTAAAGTGGAACGGACCTTGCTAAAGCTGGCTGCGCTGGGCTGAAGTGGGCTGAAGGGGCTGGGCTGAGCTGGAATGGGCTGGACGGGGCTAATGGGGCCTGGACTGAAGTGGGGTAAAGTGTCTGAAGTGAGATAAGCTGGGCTGGACTGGTGTGCACTGGGCTAAACTGGGCTGTGCTGGGCTAAAGTGGTCTGGAGAGGTCTGAAGTGGGCCAAAATGTGCTGGACTGGGCTAAACTGTTCTTGGGTGGGCTTAATTGCACCGGACTGAGCTAAAGTGGGCTGGACTGGTCTGAATTGGGCCAAAGTAGTGCCAAGCCATGCTGTGTAGCAAACGAGCCGTTTTGCCTGTAGCAAGCGAGGGTGGTCTGGGCTCTGCTGGGCTGGACAAGGCTAAACTGTGCTGAAGTGGGCTAAACTGGGCTGGACTGGTCTGAGGTGGGCCAAAGTGGTCTAAACTCTCCTGAAGTGGGCCAAACTGGGCTGAACGGTGCTGGAGTGGCTGAAGTGGGCTGAAGGGGGCTTCACTGGGTTAGACAGATCTGAGCTTGTCTGAAAGTGACTGGACTGGGCCGAATTGGAGTAAATTTTGCTGGGCTGGGCTGAACTGGGCTGAACTGAGGTAAAGTGGCTTGAAGTGGCTGATCATGTCTTGGCTGGGCTGTGCTAAACCAGGCTGAACTGTGCTAAAGTGGGCCTAATTGGGCTCAGCTTGTCTGCGCTGAGCTGCAGTGGGCTGGGCTGTAAAGTGGGCTGAACTGGGTTAAATTGGGCAGGGATAAGATGGAGTGGGCTAAACTGGGCTGGACTGAGCTGGCCTAAAGTACGCTACGTTGGTCTGGGAAGGGCTAAAGTGGGCTAAACTGTAGTGGGCTGGGCTGCGTTGGGCTAAAGTGGGCTGGACTGGTCTGAATTGGGCTTAACTGTGACAAAGTGTTCTGGATAGATGTGAATTGGGATAAACTAGGCTGAAGTGGTCTAAAGTGTGCTGGGCTGGTCTGAAGTGGGCTGAAGTGTGCTCAAAAGGGCTATGGTGTGCTGGATGGTCTGAATTGGGCTAAACGCTGCAGAACTGTGCTAAATTGGTTGGGACAGGTGTGAACTGGGCTGGGCTGAGCTAAGTTGGTCTGGCCAGGGCAAAACTGGTCTGAAGTGGGCTAAAGTGGGCTGGGCTGGGCTAAAGTGGAACGGACCTTGCTAAAGCTGGCTGCGCTGGGCTGAAGTGGGCTGAAGGGGCTGGGGTGAGCTGGAATGGGCTGGACAGGGCTAATGTGGCCTGGACTGAAGTGGGGTAAAGTGTCTGAAGTGAGATAAGCTGGGCTGGACTGGTGTGCACTGGGCTAAACTGGGCTGTGCTGGGCTAAAGTGGTCTGGAGAGGTCTGAAGTGGGCCAAAATGTGCTGGACTGGGCTAAACTGTTCTTGGGTGGGCTTAATTGCACCGGACTGAGCTAAAGTGGGCTGGACTGGTCTGAATTGGGTCAAAGTAGTGCGAAGCCATGCTGTGTAGCAAACGAGCCATTTTGCCTGTAGCAAGCGAGGGTGGGCTGAGCTCTGCTGGGCTGGACAAGGCTAAACTGTGCTGAAGTGGGCTAAAGTGGGCTGGACTGGTCTGAAGTGGGCCAAAGTGGTCTAAACTCTCCTGAAGTGGGCCAAACTGGGCTGAACGGTGCTGGAGTGGCTGAAGTGGGCTGAAGGGGGCTTCACTGGGTTAGAGAGATCTGAGCTTGTCTGAAAGTGACTGGACTGGGCCGAATTGGAGTAAATTTTGCTGGGCTGGGCTGAACTGGGCTGAACTGAGGTAAAGTGGCTTGAAGTGGCTGATCCTGTCTTGGCTGGGCTGTGCTAAACCAGGCTGAACTGTGCTAAAGTGGGCCTAATTGGGCTCAGCTTGTCTGCGCTGAGCTGCAGTGGGCTGGGCTGTAAAGTGGGCTGAACTGGGTTAAATTGGGCAGGGATAAGATGGATTGGGCTAAACTGGGCTGGACTGAGCTGGCCTAAAGTACGCTACGTTGGTCTGGGAAGGGCTAAAGTGGGCTAAACTGCAGTGGGCTGGGCTGCGTTGGGCTAAAGTGGGCTGGACTGGTCTGAATTGGGCTTAACTGTGACAAAGTGTTCTGGATAGATGTGAATTGGGATAAACTAGGCTGAAGTGGTCTAAAGTGTGCTGGGCTGGTCTGAAGTGGGCTGAAGTGTGCTCAAAAGGGCTATGGTGTGCTGGATGGTCTGAATTGGGCTAAACGCTGCAGAACTGTGCTAAATTGGTTGGGACAGGTCTGAACTGGGCTGGGCTGAGCTAAGTTGGTCTGGCCAGGGCAAAACTGGTCTGAAGTGGGCTAAAGTGGGCTGGGGCTGGGCTAAAGTGGAACGGACCTTGCTAAAGCTGGCTGCGCTGGGCTGAAGTGGGCTGAAGGGGCTGGGGTGAGCTGGAATGGGCTGGACAGGGCTAATGTGGCCTGGACTGAAGTGGGGTAAAGTGTCTGAAGTGAGATAAGCTGGGCTGGACTGGTGTGCACTGGGCTAAACTGGGCTGTGCTGGGCTAAAGTGGTCTGGAGAGGTCTGAAGTGGGCCAAAATGTGCTGGACTGGGCTAAACTGTTCTTGGTTGGGCTTAATTGCACCGGACTGAGCTAAAGTGGGCTGGACTGGTCTGAATTGGGTCAAAGTAGTGCCAAGCCATGCTGTGTAGCAAACGAGCCGTTTTGCCTGTAGCAAGCGAGGGTGGGCTGAGCTCTGCTGGGCTGGACAAGGCTAAACTGTGCTGAAGTGGGCTAAACTGGGCTGGACTGGTCTGAAGTGGGCCAAAGTGGTCTAAACTCTCCTGAAGTGGGCCAAACTAGGCTGAACGGTGTTGGAGTGGGTGAAGTGGGCTGAAGGGGGCTTCACTGGGTTAGAGAGATCTGAGCTTGTCTGAAAGTGACTGGACTGGGCCGAATTGGAGTAAATTTTGCTGGGCTGGCTGAACTGGGCTGAACTGAGGTAAAGTGGCTTGAAGTGGCTGATCATGTCTTGGCTGGGCTGTGCTAAACCAGGCTGAACTGTGCTAAAGTGGGCCTAATTGGGCTCAGCTTGTCTGCGCTGAGCTGCAGTGGGCTGGGCTGTAAAGTGGGCTGAACTGGGTTAAATTGGGCAGGGATAAGATGGATTGGGCTAAACTGGGCTGGACTGAGCTGGCCTAAAGTACGCTACGTTGGTCTGGGAAGGGCTAAAGTGGGCTAAACTGCAGTGGGCTGGGCTGCGTTGGGCTAAAGTGGGCTGGACTGGTCTGAATTGGGCTTAACTGTGACAAAGTGTTCTGGATAGATGTGAATTGGGATAAACTAGGCTGAAGTGGTCTAAAGTGTGCTGGGCTGGTCTGAAGTGGGCTGAAGTGTGCTCAAAAGGGCTATGGTGTGCTGGATGGTCTGAACTGGGCTAAACGCTGCAGAACTGTGCTAAATTGGTTGGGACAGGTCTGAACTGGGCTGGGCTGAGCTAAGTTGGTCTGGCCAGGGCAAAACTGGTCTGAAGTGGGCTAAAGTGGGCTGGGCTGGGCTAAAGTGGAACGGACCTTGCTAAAGCTGGCTGCGCTGGGCTGAAGTGGGCTGAAGGGGCTGGGGTGAGCTGGAATGGGCTGGACGGGGCTAATGGGGCCTGGACTGAAGTGGGGTAAAGTGTCTGAAGTGAGATAAGCTGGGCTGGACTGGTGTGCACTGGGCTAAACTGGGCTGTGCTGGGCTAAAGTGGTCTGGAGAGGTCTGAAGTGGGCCAAAATGTGCTGGACTGGGCTAAACTGTTCTTGGGGTGGGCTTAATTGCACCGGACTGAGCTAAAGTGGGCTGGACTGGTCTGAATTGGGCCAAAGTAGTGCCAAGCCATGCTGTGTAGCAAACGAGCCGTTTTGCCTGTAGGAAGCGAGGGTGGTCTGGGCTCTGCTGGGCTGGACAAGGCTAAACTGTGTTGAAGTGGGCTAAACTGGGCTGGACTGGTCTGAGGTGGGCCAAAGTGGTCTAAACTCTCCTGAAGTGGGCCAAACTGGGCTGAACGGTGCTGGAGTGGCTGAAGTGGGCTGAAGGGGGCTTCACTGGGTTAGACAGATCTGAGCTTGTCTGAAAGTGACTGGACTGGGCCAAATTGGAGTAAATTTTGCTGGGCTGGGCTGAACTGGGCTGAACTGAGGTAAAGTGGCTTGAAGTGGCTGATCATGTCTTGGCTGGGCTGTGCTAAACCAGGCTGAACTGTGCTAAACTGGGCCTAATTGGGCTCAGCTTGTCTGCGCTGAGCTGCAGTGGGCTGGGCTGTAAAGTGGGCTGAACTGGGTTAAATTGGGCAGGGATAAGATGGATTGGGCTAAACTGGGCTGGACTGAGCTGGCCTAAAGTACGCTACGTTGGTCTGGGAAGGGCTAAAGTGGGCTAAACTGTAGTGGGCTGGGCTGCGTTGGGCTAAAGTGGGCTGGACTGGTCTGAATTGGGCTTAACTGTGACAAAGTGTTCTGGATAGATGTGAATTGGGATAAACTAGGCTGAAGTGGTCTAAAGTGTGCAGGGCTGGTCTGAAGTGGGCTGAAGTGTGCTCAAAAGGGCTATGGTGTGCTGGATGGTCTGAATTGGGCTAAACGCTGCAGAACTGTGCTAAATTGGTTGGGACAGGTCTGAACTGGGCTGGGCTGAGCTAAGTTGGTCTGGCCAGGGCAAAACTGGTCTGAAGTGGGCTAAAGTGGGCTGGGCTGGGCTAAAGTGGAACGGACCTTGCTAAAGCTGGCTGCGCTGGGCTGAAGTGGGCTGAAGGGGCTGGGTGAGCTGGAATGGGCTGGACGGGGCTAATGTGGCCTGGACTGAAGTGGGGTAAAGTGTCTGAAGTGAGATAAGCTGGGCTGGACTGGTGTGCACTGGGCTAAACTGGGCTGTGCTGGGCTAAAGTGGTCTGGAGAGGTCTGAAGTGGGCCAAAATGTGCTGGACTGGGCTAAACTGTTCTTGGGTGGGCTTAATTGCACTGGACTGAGCTAAAGTGGGCTGGACTGGTCTGAATTGGGTCAAAGTAGTGCCAAGCCATGCTGTGTAGCAAACGAGCCGTTTTGCCTGTAGGAAGCGAGGGTGGGCTGAGCTCTGCTGGGCTGGACAAGGCTAAACTGTGCTGAAGTGGGCTAAACTGGGCTGGACTGGTCTGAAGTGGGCCAAAGTGGTCTAAACTCTCTTGAAGTGGGCCAAACTAGGCTGAACGGTGCTGGAGTGGCTGAAGTGGGCTGAAGGGGGCTTCACTGGGTTAGACAGATCTGAGCTTGTCTGAAAGTGACTGGACTGGGCCGAATTGGAGTAAATTTTGCTGGGCTGGGCTGAACTGCGCTGAACTGAGGTAAAGTGGCTTGAAGTGGCTGATCATGTCTTGGCTGGGCTGTGCTAAACCAGGCTGAACTGTGCTAAAGTGGGCCTAATTGGGCTCAGCTTGTCTGCGCTGAGCTGCAGTGGGCTGGGCTGTAAAGTGGGCTGAACTGGGTTAAATTGGGCAGGGATAAGATGGACTGGGCTAAACTGGGCTGGACTGAGCTGGCCTAAAGTACGCTACGTTGGTCTGGGAAGGGCTAAAGTGGGCTAAACTGTAGTGGGCTGGGCTGCGTTGGGCTAAAGTGGGCTGGACTGGTCTGAATTGGGCTTAACTGTGACAAAGTGTTCTGGATAGATGTGAATTGGGATAAACTAGGCTGAAGTGGTCTAAAGTGTGCTGGGCTGGTCTGAAGTGGGCTGAAGTGTGCTCAAAAGGGCTATGGTGTGCTGGATGGTCTGAATTGGGCTAAACGCTGCAGAACTGTGCTAAATTGGTTGGGACAGGTCTGAACTGGGCTGGGCTGAGCTAAGTTGGTCTGGCCAGGGCAAAACTGGTCTGAAGTGGGCTAAAGTGGGCTGGGCTGGGCTAAAGTGGAACGGACCTTGCTAAAGCTGGCTGCGCTGGGCTGAAGTGGGCTGAAGGGGCTGGGGTGAGCTGGAATGGGCTGGACAGGGCTAATGGGGCCTGGACTGAAGTGGGGTAAAGTGTCTGAAGTGAGATAAGCTGGGCTGGACTGGTGTGCACTGGGCTAAACTGGGCTGTGCTGGGCTAAAGTGGTCTGGAGAGGTCTGAAGTGGGCCAAAATGTGCTGGACTGGGCTAAACTGTTCTTGGGTGGGCTTAATTGCACTGGACTGAGCTAAAGTGGGCTGGACTGGTCTGAATTGGGTCAAAGTAGTGCCAAGCCATGCTGTGTAGCAAACGAGCCGTTTTGCCTGTAGGAAGCGAGGGTGGGCTGGGCTTTGCTGGGCTGGACAAGGCTAAACTGTGCTGAAGTGGGCTAAACTGGGCTGGACTGGTCTGAAGTGGGCCAAAGTGGTCTAAACTCTCCTGAAGTGGGCCAAACTAGGCTGAACGGTGCTGGAGTGGCTGAAGTGGGCTGAAGGGGGCTTCACTGGGTTAGACAGATCTGAGCTTGTCTGAAAGTGACTGGACTGGGCCGAATTGGAGTAAATTTTGCTGGGCTGGGCTGAACTGCGCTGAACTGAGGTAAAGTGGCTTGAAGTGGCTGATCATGTCTTGGCTGGGCTGTGCTAAACCAGGCTGAACTGTGCTAAACTGGGCGTAATTGGGCTCAGCTTGTCTGCGCTGAGCTGCAGTGGGCTGGGCTGTAAAGTGGGCTGAACTGGGTTAAATTGGGCAGGGATAAGATGGACTGGGCTAAACTGGGCTGGACTGAGCTGGCCTAAAGTACGCTACGTTGGTCTGGGAAGGGCTAAAGTGGGCTAAACTGTAGTGGGCTGGGCTGCGTTGGGCTAAAGTGGGCTGGACTGGTCTGAATTGGGCTTAACTGTGACAAAGTGTTCTGGATAGATGTGAATTGGGATAAACTAGGCTGAAGTGGTCTAAAGTGTGCTGGGCTGGTCTGAAGTGGGCTGAAGTGTGCTCAAAAGGGCTATGGTGTGCTGGATGGTCTGAATTGGGCTAAACGCTGCAGAACTGTGCTAAATTGGTTGGGACCGGTCTGAACTGGGCTGGGCTGAGCTAAGTTGGTCTGGCCAGGGCAAAACTGGTCTGAAGTGGGCTAAAGTGGGCTGGGCTGGGCTAAAGTGGAACGGACCTTGCTAAAGCTGGCTGCGCTGGGCTGAAGTGGGCTGAAGGGGCTGGGGTGAGCTGGAATGGGCTGGACAGGGCTAATGTGGCCTGGACTGAAGTGGGGTAAAGTGTCTGAAGTGAGATAAGCTGGGCTGGACTGGTGTGCACTGGGCTAAACTGGGCTGTGCTGGGCTAAAGTGGTCTGGAGAGGTCTGAAGTGGGCCAAAATGTGCTGGACTGGGCTAAACTGTTCTTGGGTGGGCTTAATTGCACCGGACTGAGCTAAAGTGGGCTGGACTGGTCTGAATTGGGTCAAAGTAGTGCGAAGCCATGCTGTGTAGCAAACGAGCCGTTTTGCCTGTAGCAAGCGAGGGTGGGCTGGGCTTTGCTGGGCTGGACAAGGCTAAACTGTGTTGAAGTGGGCTAAACTGGGCTGGACTGGTCTGAAGTGGGCCAAAGTGGTCTAAACTCTCCTGAAGTGGGCCAAACTGGGCTGAACGGTGCTGGAGTGGCTGAAGTGGGCTGAAGGGGGCTTCACTGGGTTAGACAGATCTGAGCTTGTCTGAAAGTGACTGGACTGGCAAAATTGGAGTAAATTTTGCTGGGCTGGGCTGAACTGCGCTGAACTGAGGTAAAGTGGCTTGAAGTGGCTGATCATGTCTTGGCTGGGCTGTGCTAAACCAGGCTGAACTGTGCTAAACTGGGCCTAATTGGGCTCAGCTTGTCTGCGCTGAGCTGCAGTGGGCTGGGCTGTAAAGTGGGCTGAACTGGGTTAAATTGGGCAGGGATAAGATGGATTGGGCTAAACTGGGCTGGACTGAGCTGGCCTAAAGTACGCTACGTTGGTCTGGGAAGGGCTAAAGTGGGCTAAACTGCAGTGGGCTGGGCTGCGTTGGGCTAAAGTGGGCTGGACTGGTCTGAATTGGGCTTAACTGTGACAAAGTGTTCTGGATAGATGTGAATTGGGATAAACTAGGCTGAAGTGGTCTAAAGTGTGCTGGGCTGGTCTGAAGTGGGCTGAAGTGTGCTCAAAAGGGCTATGGTGTGCTGGATGGTCTGAATTGGGCTAAAGGCTGCAGAACTGTGCTAAATTGGTTGGGACAGGTCTGAACTGGGCTGGGCTGAGCTAAGTTGGTCTGGCCAGGGCAAAACTGGTCTGAAGTGGGCTAAAGTGGGCTGGGCTGGGCTAAAGTGGAACGGACCTTGCTAAAGCTGGCTGCGCTGGGCTGAAGTGGGCTGAAGGGGCTGGGGTGAGCTGGAATGGGCTGGACGGGGCTAATGCGGCCTGGACTGAAGTGGGGTAAAGTGTCTGAAGTGAGATAAGCTGGGCTGGACTGGTGTGCACTGGGCTAAACTGGGCTGTGCTGGGCTAAAGTGGTCTGGAGAGGTCTGAAGTGGGCCAAAATGTGCTGGACTGGGCTAAACTGTTCTTGGGTGGGCTTAATTGCACCGGACTGAGCTAAAGTGGGCTGGACTGGTCTGAATTGGGCCAAAGTAGTGCCAAGCCATGCTGTGTAGCAAACGAGCCGTTTTGCCTGTAGCAAGCGAGGGTGGGCTGGGCTCTGCTGGGCTGGACAAGGCTAAACTGTGTTGAAGTGGGCTAAACTGGGCTGGACTGGTCTGAAGTGGGCCAAAGTGGTCTAAACTCTCCTGAAGAGGGCCAAACTGGGCTGAACGGTGCTGGAGTGGCTGAAGTGGGCTGAAGGGGGCTTCACTGGGTTAGACAGATCTGAGCTTGTCTGAAAGTGACTGGACTGGGCCGAATTGGAGTAAATTTTGCTGGGCTGGGCTGAACTGGGCTGAACTGAGGTAAAGTGGCTTGAAGTGGCTGATCATGTCTTGGCTGGGCTGTGCTAAACCAGGCTGAACTGTGCTAAAGTGGGCCTAATTGGGCTCAGCTTGTCTGCGCTGAGCTGCAGTGGGCTGGGCTGTAAAGTGGGCTGAACTGGGTTAAATTGGGCAGGGATAAGATGGACTGGGCTAAACTGGGCTGGACTGAGCTGGCCTAAAGTACGCTACGTTGGTCTGGGAAGGGCTAAAGTGGGCTAAACTGTAGTGGGCTGGGCTGCGTTGGGCTAAAGTGGGCTGGACTGGTCTGAATTGGGCTTAACTGTGACAAAGTGTTCTGGATAGATGTGAATTGGGATAAACTAGGCTGAAGTGGTCTAAAGTGTGCTGGGCTGGTCTGAAGTGGGCTGAAGTGTGCTCAAAAGGGCTATGGTGTGCTGGATGGTCTGAATTGGGCTAAACGCTGCAGAACTGTGCTAAATTGGTTGGGACCGGTCTGAACTGGGCTGGGCTGAGCTAAGTTGGTCTGGCCAGGGCAAAACTGGTCTGAAGTGGGCTAAAGTGGGCTGGGCTGGGCTAAAGTGGAACGGACCTTGCTAAAGCTGGCTGCGCTGGGCTGAAGTGGGCTGAAGGGGCTGGGGTGAGCTGGAATGGGCTGGACGGGGCTAATGGGGCCTGGACTGAAGTGGGGTAAAGTGTCTGAAGTGAGATAAGCTGGGCTGGACTGGTGTGCACTGGGCTAAACTGGGCTGTGCTGGGCTAAAGTGGTCTGGAGAGGTCTGAAGTGGGCCAAAATGTGCTGGACTGGGCTAAACTGTTCTTGGGTGGGCTTAATTGCACTGGACTGAGCTAAAGTGGGCTGGACTGGTCTGAATTGGGCTTAACTGTGACAAAGTGTTCTGGATAGATGTGAATTGGGATAAACTAGGCTGAAGTGGTCTAAAGTGTGCTGGGCTGGTCTGAAGTGGGCTGAAGTGTGCTCAAAAGGGCTATGGTGTGCTGGATGGTCTGAATTGGGCTAAACGCTGCAGAACTGTGCTAAATTGGTTGGGACAGGTCTGAACTGGGCTGGGCTGAGCTAAGTTGGTCTGGCCAGGGCAAAACTGGTCTGAAGTGGGCTAAAGTGGGCTGGGCTGGGCTAAAGTGGAACGGACCTTGCTAAAGCTGGCTGCGCTGGGCTGAAGTGGGCTGAAGGGGCTGGGGTGAGCTGGAATGGGCTGGACGGGGCTAATGGGGCCTGGACTGAAGTTGGGTAAAGTGTCTGAAGTGAGATAAGCTGGGCTGGACTGGTGTGCACTGGGCTAAACTGGGCTGTGCTGGGCTAAAGTGGTCTGGAGAGGTCTGAAGTGGGCCAAAATGTGCTGGACTGGGCTAAACTGTTCTTGGGTGGGCTTAATTGCACTGGACTGAGCTAAAGTGGGCTGGACTGGTCTGAATTGGGTCAAAGTAGTGCCAAGCCATGCTGTGTAGCAAACGAGCCGTTTTGCCTGTAGCAAGCGAGGGTGGGCTGAGCTCTGCTGGGCTGGACAAGGCTAAACTGTGCTGATGTGGGCTAAAGTGGTCTGGACTGGTCTGAAGTGGGCCAAAGTGGTCTAAACTCTCCTGAAGTGGGCCAAACTGGGCTGAACGGTGCTGGAGTGGCTGAAGTGGGCTGAAGGGGGCTTCACTGGGTTAGACAGATCTGAGCTTGTCTGAAAGTGACTGGACTGGGCCGAATTGGAGTAAATTTTGCTGGGCTGGGCTGGGCTGAACTGGGCTGAACTGAGGTAAAGTGGCTTGAAGTGGCTGATCATGTCTTGGCTGGGCTGTGCTAAACCAGGCTGAACTGTGCTAAAGTGGGCCTAATTGGGCTCAGCTTGTCTGCGCTGAGCTGCAGTGGGCTGGGCTGTAAAGTGGGCTGAACTGGGTTAAATTGGGCAGGGATAAGATGGACTGGGCTAAACTGGGCTGGACTGAGCTGGCCTAAAGTACGCTACGTTGGTCTGGGAAGGGCTAAAGTGGGCTAAACTGCAGTGGGCTGGGCTGCGTTGGGCTAAAGTGGGCTGGACTGGTCTGAATTGGGCTTAACTGTGACAAAGTGTTCTGGATAGATGTGAATTGGATAAACTAGGCTGAAGTGGTCTAAAGTGTGCTGGGCTGGTCTGAAGTGGGCTGAAGTGTGCTCAAAAGGGCTATGGTGTGCTGGATGGTCTGAATTGGGCTAAACGCTGCAGAACTGTGCTAAATTGGTTGGGACAGGTCTGAACTGGGCTGGGCTGAGCTAAGTTGCTCTGGCCAGGGCAAAACTGGTCTGAAGTGGGCTAAAGTGGGCTGGGCTGGGCTAAAGTGGAACGGACCTTGCTAAAGCTGGCTGCGCTGGGCTGAAGTGGGCTGAAGGGGCTGGGGTGAGCTGGAATGGGCTGGACGGGGCTAATGTGGCCTGGACTGAAGTGGGGTAAAGTGTCTGAAGTGAGATAAGCTGGGCTGGACTGGTGTGCACTGGGCTAAACTGGGCTGTGCTGGGCTAAAGTGGTCTGGAGAGGTCTGAAGTGGGCCAAAATGTGCTGGACTGGGCTAAACTGTTCTTGGGTGGGCTTAATTGCACCGGACTGAGCTAAAGTGGGCTGGACTGGTCTGAATTGGGCCAAAGTAGTGCCAAGCCATGCTGTGTAGCAAACGAGCCGTTTTGCCTGTAGCAAGCGAGGGTGGGCTGGGCTCTGCTGGGCTGGACAAGGCTAAACTGTGTTGAAGTGGGCTAAACTGGGCTGGACTGGTCTGAAGTGGGCCAAAGTGGTCTAAACTCTCCTGAAGTGGGCCAAACTGGGCTGAATGGTGCTGGAGTGGCTGAAGTGGGCTGAAGGGGGCTTCACTGGGTTAGAGAGATCTGAGCTTGTCTGAAAGTGACTGGACTGGGCCGAATTGGAGTAAATTTTGCTGGGCTGGGCTGAACTGGGCTGAACTGAGGTAAAGTGGCTTGAAGTGGCTGATCATGTCTTGGCTGGGCTGGGCTGTGCTAAACCGGGCTGAACTGTGCTAAAGTGGGCCTAATTGGGCTCAGCTTGTCTGCGCTGAGCTGCAGTGGGCTGGGCTGTAAAGTGGGCTGAACTGGATTAAATTGGGCAGGGATAAGATGGATTGGGCTAAACTGGGCTGGACTGAGCTGGCCTAAAGTACGCTACGTTGGTCTGGGAAGGGCTAAAGTGGGCTAAACTGTAGTGGGCTGGGCTGCGTTGGGCTAAAGTGGGCTGGACTGGTCTGAATTGGGCTTAACTGTGACAGAGTGTTCTGGATAGATGTGAATTGGGATAAACTAGGCTGAAGTGGTCTAAAGTGTGCTGGGCTGGTCTGAAGTGGGCTGAAGTGTGCTCAAAAGGGCTATGGTGTGCTGGATGGTCTGAATTGGGCTAAACGCTGCAGAACTGTGCTAAATTGGTTGGGACAGGTCTGAACTGGGCTGGGCTGAGCTAAGTTGGTCTGGCCAGGGCAAAACTGGTCTGAAGTGGGCTAAAGTGGGCTGGGCTGGGCTAAAGTGGAACGGACCTTGCTAAAGCTGGCTGCGCTGGGCTGAAGTGGGCTGAAGGGGCTGGGGTGAGCTGGAATGGGCTGGACAGGGCTAATGTGGCCTGGACTGAAGTGGGGTAAAGTGTCTGAAGTGAGATAAGCTGGGCTGGACTGGTGTGCACTGGGCTAAACTGGGCTGTGCTGGGCTAAAGTGGTCTGGAGAGGTCTGAAGTGGGCCAAAATGTGCTGGACTGGGCTAAACTGTTCTTGGGTGGGCTTAATTGCACTGGACTGAGCTAAAGTGGGCTGGACTGGTCTGAATTGGGTCAAAGTAGTGCCAAGCCATGCTGTGTAGCAAACGAGCCGTTTTGCCTGTAGCAAGCGAGGGTGGGCTGAGCTCTGCTGGGCTGGACAAGGCTAAACTGTGCTGAAGTGGGCTAAAGTGGGCTGGACTGGTCTGAAGTGGGCCAAAGTGGTCTAAACTCTCCTGAAGTGGGCCAAACTGGGCTGAACGGTGCTGGAGTGGCTGAAGTGGGCTGAAGGGGGCTTCACTGGGTTAGACAGATCTGAGCTTGTCTGAAAGTGACTGGACTGGGCCGAATTGGAGTAAATTTTGCTGGGCTGGGCTGAACTGGGCTGAACTGAGATAAAGTGGCTTGAAGTGGCTGATCATGTCTTGGCTGGGCTGTGCTAAACCAGGCTGAACTGTGCTAAAGTGGGCCTAATTGGGCTCAGCTTGTCTGCGCTGAGCTGCAGTGGGCTGGGCTGTAAAGTGGGCTGAACTGGGTTAAATTGGGCAGGGATAAGATGGATTGGGCTAAACCGGGCTGGACTGAGCTGGCCTAAAGTACGCTACGTTGGTCTGGGAAGGGCTAAAGTGGGCTAAACTGTAGTGGGCTGGGTTGCGTTGGGCTAAAGTGGGCTGGACTGGTCTGAATTGGGCTTAACTGTGACAAAGTGTTCTGGATAGATGAGAATTGTGATAAACTAGGCTGAAGTGGTCTAAAGTGTGCTGGGCTGGTCTGAAGTGGGCTGAAGTGTGCTCAAAAGGGCTATGGTGTGCTGGATGGTCTGAACTGGGCTAAACGCTGCAGAACTGTGCTAAATTGGTTGGGACAGTTCTGAACTGGGCTGGGCTGAGCTAAGTTGGTCTGGCCAGGGCAAAACTGGTCTGAAGTGGGCTAAAGTGGGCTGGGCTGGGCTAAAGTGGAACGGACCTTGCTAAAGCTGGCTGCGCTGGGCTGAAGTGGGCTGAAGGGGCTGGGGTGAGCTGGAATGGGCTGGACAGGGCTAATGGGGCCTGGACTGAAGTGGGGTAAAGTGTCTGAAGTGAGATAAGCTGGGCTGGACTGGTGTGCACTGGGCTAAACTGGGCTGTGCTGGGCTAAAGTGGTCTGGAGAGGTCTGAAGTGGGCCAAAATGTGCTGGACTGGGCTAAACTGTTCTTGGGTGGGCTTAATTGCACGGGACTGAGCTAAAGTGGGCTGGACTGGTCTGAATTGGGTCAAAGTAGTGCCAAGCCATGCTGTGTAGCAAACGAGCCATTTTGCCTGTAGCAAGCGAGGGTGGGCTGAGCTCTGCTGGGCTGGACAAGGCTAAACTGTGCTGAAGTGGGCTAAACTGGGCTGGACTGGTCTGAAGTTGGCCAAAGTGGTCTAAACTCTCCTGAAGTGGGCCAAACTGGGCTGAACGGTGCTGGAGTGGCTGAAGTGGGCTGAAGGGGGCTTCACTGGGTTAGACAGATCTGAGCTTGTCTGAAAGTGACTGGACTGGGCCGAATTGGAGTAAATTTTGCTGGGCTGGGCTGAACTGGGCTGAACTGAGGTAAAGTGGCTTGAAGTGGCTGATCATGTCTTGGCTGGGCTGTGCTAAACCAGGCTGAACTGTGCTAAAGTGGGCCTAATTGGGCTCAGCTTGTCTGCGCTGAGCTGCAGTGGGCTGGGCTGTAAAGTGGGCTGAACTGGGTTAAATTGGGCAGGGATAAGATGGATTGGGCTAAACTGGGCTGGACTGAGCTGGCCTAAAGTACGCTACGTTGGTCTGGGAAGGGCTAAAGTGGGCTAAACTGTAGTGGGCTGGGCTGCGTTGGGCTAAAGTGGGCTGGACTGGTCTGAATTGGGCTTAACTGTGACAAAGTGTTCTGGATAGATGTGAATTGGGATAAACTAGGCTGAAGTGGTCTAAAGTGTGCTGGGCTGGTCTGAAGTGGGCTGAAGTGTGCTCAAAAGGGCTATGGTGTGCTGGATGGTCTGAATTGGGCTAAACGCTGCAGAACTGTGCTAAATTGTTTGGGACAGGTCTGAACTGGGCTGGGCTGAGCTAAGTTGGTCTGGCCAGGGCAAAACTGGTCTGAAGTGGGCTAAAGTGGGCTGGGCTGGGCTAAAGTGGAACGGACCTTGCTAAAGCTGGCTGCGCTGGGCTGAAGTGGGCTGAAGGGGCTGGGGTGAGCTGGAATGGGCTGGACAGGGCTAATGTGGCCTGGACTGAAGTGGGGTAAAGTGTCTGAAGTGAGATAAGCTGGGCTGGACTGGTGTGCACTGGGCTAAACTGGGCTGTGCTGCGCTAAAGTGGTCTAGAGAGGTCTGAAGTGGGCCAAAATGTGCTGGACTGGGCTAAACTGTTCTTGGGTGGGCTTAATTGCACCGGACTGAGCTAAAGTGGGCTGGACTGGTCTGAATTGGGCCAAAGTAGTGCCAAGCCATGCTGTGTAGCAAACGAGCCGTTTTGCCTGTAGCAAGCGAGGGTGGGCTGGGCTCTGCTGGGCTGGACAAGGCTAAACTGTGTTGAAGTGGGCTAAACTGGGCTGGACTGGTCTGAAGTGGGCCAAAGTGGTCTAAACTCTCCTGAAGAGGGCCAAACTGGGCTGAACGGTGCTGGAGTGGCTGAAGTGGGCTGAAGGGGGCTTCACTGGGTTAGAGAGATCTGAGCTTGTCTGAAAGTGACTGGACTGGGCCGAATTGGAGTAAATTTTGCTGGGCTGGGCTGAACTGGGCTGAACTGAGGTAAACTGGCTTGAAGTGGCTGATCATGTCTTGGCTGGGCTGGGCTGTGCTAAACCGGGCTGAACTGTGCTAAACTGGGCCTAATTGGGCTCAGCTTGTCTGCGCTGAGCTGCAGTTGGCTGGGCTGTAAAGTGGGCTGAACTGGGTTAAATTGGGCAGGGATAAGATGGATTGGGCTAAACTGGGCTGGACTGAGCTGGCCTAAAGTACGCTACGTTGGTCTGGGAAGGGCTAAAGTGGGCTAAACTGTAGTGGGCTGGGCTGCGTTGGGCTAAAGTGGGCTGGACTGGTCTGAATAGGGCTTAACTGTGACAAAGTGTTCTGGATAGATGTGAATTGGGATAAACTAGGCTGAAGTGGTCTAAAGTGTGCTGGGCTGGTCTGAAGTGGGCTGAAGTGTGCTCAAAAGGGCTATGGTGTGCTGGATGGTCTGAATTGGGCTAAACGCTGCAGAACTGTGCTAAATTGGTTGGGACAGGTCTGAACTGGGCTGGGCTGAGCTAAGTTGGTCTGGCCAGGGCAAAACTGGTCTGAAGTGGGCTAAAGTGGGCTGGGCTGGGCTAAAGTGGAACGGACCTTGCTAAAGCTGGCTGCGCTGGGCTGAAGTGGGCTGAAGGGGCTGGGGTGAGCTGGAATGGGCTGGACAGGGCTAATGTGGCCTGGACTGAAGTGGGGTAAAGTGTCTGAAGTGAGATAAGCTGGGCTGGACTGGTGTGCACTGGGCTAAACTGGGCTGTGCTGGGCTAAAGTGGTCTGGAGAGTTCTGAAGTGGGCCAAAATGTGCTGGACTGGGCTAAACTGTTCTTGGGTGGGCTTAATTGCACCGGACTGAGCTAAAGTGGGCTGGACTGGTCTGAATTGGGCCAAAGTAGTGCCAAGCCATGCTGTGTAGCAAACGAGCCGTTTTGCCTGTAGCAAGCGAGGGTGGGCTGGGCTCTGCTGGGCTGGACAAGGCTAAACTGTGTTGAAGTGGGCTAAACTGGGCTGGACTGGTCTGAAGTGGGCCAAAGTGGTCTAAACTCTCCTGAAGTGGGCCAAACTGGGCTGAACGGTGCTGGAGTGGCTGAAGTGGGCTGAAGGGGGCTTCACTGGGTTAGGGAGATCTGAGCTTGTCTGAAAGTGACTGGACTGGGCCGAATTGGAGTAAATTTTGCTGGGCTGGGCTGAACTGGGCTGAACTGAGGTAAACTGGCTTGAAGTGGCTGATCATGTCTTGGCTGGGCTGGGCTGTGCTAAACCGGGCTGAACTGTGCTAAACTGGGCCTAATTGGGCTCAGCTTGTCTGCGCTGAGCTGCAGTGGGCTGGGCTGTAAAGTGGGCTGAACTGGGTTAAATTGGGCAGGGATAAGATGGATTGGGCTAAAGTGGGCTGGACTGAGCTGGCCTAAAGTACGCTACGTTGGTCTGGGAAGGGCTAAAGTGGGCTAAACTGTAGTGGGCTGGGCTGCGTTGGGCTAAAGTGGGCTGGACTGGTCTGAATTGGGCTTAACTGTGACAAAGTGTTCTGGATAGATGTGAATTGGGATAAACTAGGCTGAAGTGGTCTAAAGTGTGCTGGGCTGGTCTGAAGTGGGCTGAAGTGTGCTCAAAAGGGCTATGGTGTGCTGGATGGTCTGAATTGGGCTAAACGCTGCAGAACTGTGCTAAATTGGTTGGGACAGGTCTGAACTGGGCTGGGCTGAGCTAAGTTGGTCTGGCCAGGGCAAAACTGGTCTGAAGTGGGCTAAAGTGGGCTGGGCTGGGCTAAAGTGGAACGGACCTTGCTAAAGCTGGCTGCGCTGGGCTGAAGTGGGCTGAAGGGGCTGGGGTGAGCTGGAATGGGCTGGACAGGGCTAATGTGGCCTGGACTGAAGTGGGGTAAAGTGTCTGAAGTGAGATAAGCTGGGCTGGACTGGTGCGCACTGGGCTAAACTGGGCTGTGCTGGGCTAAAGTGGTCTGGAGAGGTCTGAAGTGGGCCAAAATGTGCTGGACTGGGCTAAACTGTTCTTGGGTGGGCTTAATTGCACCGGACTGAGCTAAAGTGGGCTGGACTGGTCTGAATTGGGCCAAAGTAGTGCCAAGCCATGCTGTGTAGCAAACGAGCCGTTTTGCCTGTAGCAAGCGAGGGTGGGCTGGGCTCTGCTGGGCTGGACAAGGCTAAACTGTGTTGAAGTGGGCTAAACTGGGCTGGACTGGTCTGAAAAAAGTGGTCTAAACTCTCCTGAAGTGGGCCAACTGGGCTGAACGGTGCTGGAGTGGCTGAAGTGGGCTGAAGGGGGCTTCACTGGGTTAGGGAGATCTGAGCTTGTCTGAAAGTGACTGGACTGGGCCGAATTGGAGTAAATTTTGCTGGGCTGGGCTGAACTGGGCTGAACTGAGGTAAACTGGCTTGAAGTGGCTGATCATGTCTTGGCTGGTCTGGGCTGTGCTAAACCGGGCTGAACTGTGCTAAACTGGGCCTAATTGGGCTCAGCTTGTCTGCGCTGAGCTGCAGTGGGCTGGGCTGTAAAGTGGGCTGAACTGGGTTAAATTGGGCAGGGATAAGATGA